>NC_054470.1:85653523-85973681 GCF_017639515.1 Carcharodon carcharias
GACTTCAGGGAAGTTGAGGAATAATGTAAATAGTATTTACTAGAGTCATAGAATTGAGGGGACATGTAGGATAATGTAAATTGTGTTTATTAGAGTCAGAGATTTGAGGGGGTGAGATTTAGGATATTGTAAAGAGTATTTATTAGAGTCAGATATTTCAAGGGAGATGTAGCATAATGTAAAAAGAATATATTAGAGTTATACACTAGGGGAGCAGATGTAGGACAATGCACATAGTATTTATAAGAGTGAGAGAATTGGGGAGGAGATTTAGTATAATGTACACAGTATTTATTAGAGTCAAAGACTTCAGGGGAGATATAGGAAAATGTAAACAGTATTTATTAGAGTCAGAGACTTCGGGGGAGATGTAGAATAATGTAAATAGTATTTATTAAAGTCAGAGATATCGGGGAGATATAGGATAATGTTAATAGTATTTATTAGAGTCAGAGACTTCAGGGGAGATGTAGCATAATGTAAATACTATTTATTAGAGTCAGAGAATAGGAGAGGAGATGTAAGATAATGGAAAGAGTATTTATTAGACTCAGAGACTTGGGGAGGACATGTAGGATAATCTAAATGGTGTTTATTAGAGTTAGTGAATTGGGGAGGAGAAGTTGGATAATGAAATGTGTATTTATTACAGTCAGAGACTTGGGGAGGAGATCTAGGATAATGTAAGTAGTATTTATTAGACTTGGAGACTTGGGGAGGAGATGTAGGACAATGTAAATAGTATTTATTCGAGTCAGAGACTTCGGGGGTAGATCTAGGATAATGTAAATACTACTTATGAGAGTCAGAGTCTTCGGGGGGAGATGTAGGATAATGTAAAAAGTATTTATTAGAGATAGAGATTTGGGGAGGAGATTTATGATAAGGGACATAGTATTTATTAGAGTCAGAGTCTCGGGGAGGAGCTGGAAGATAATGTAAATAGTATTTATTACAGTCAGAGACTGCGGGGGAGATGTAGGATAATGTAAATGGTATTTATTAGAGTGAGAGATTTGGAGAGGAGATGTAGGATAATGTAAATTGTATTTATTACAGTCAGTGACTTCAGGGGAAGATGTGGAATAATGTAAATAGTATCTACTAGAGTCAGAGAATTGAGGGGAGATGTAGGATAATGTAGATAGTATTTTTTAGAGTCTGAGTCTTGGGGAGGAGAATTAGGATAATGTAACGAGGATATATATTGGGGTCAGAGATTTCAGGGGTGATGTAGCATAATGCAAAAAGCATTTATGAGAGTTAGACACTAGGGGAGGAGATGTAGGAAAATGCACATAGTATTTATAAGAGTCAGAGCATTGGGGAGGAGATTTAGTATAATGTAAACAGTATTTATTAGAGTCAGAGACTTCGGGGGAGATGTGGGATAGTGTAAATAGTATTTACTAGAGTGTGAGACTGCGGGGGAGATGTAGGAGAATGTAAATAGTATTTATTAGGGTGAGAGACTTTGAGGGGAGATGTAGAATGATGTAAATAATATTTACTAGAGTCAGAGAGTTGAGGGGAGATGTAGGATAATGTAAATAGTATTTATTAGAGTGACAGACTTGGGGAGGAGATGTAGGAAAATGTAAATAGTATTTATTACAGTCAGCGACTTCAGGGAAGTTGAGGAATAATGTAAATACTATTTACTAGAGTCGGAGAATTGACGGGAGATGTAGGATAATGTAAATTGTGTTTATTAGAGTCAGAGACCTGGGCGGGGGGGAGATTTAGGATATTGTAAAGAGTATTTATTAGAGTCAGATATTTCAGGGGAGATGTAGCATAATGTAAAAAGAATATATTAGAGTTATACACTAGGGGAGCAGATGTAGGACAATGCACATAGTATTTATAAGAGTGAGAGAATTGGGGAGGAGATTTAGTATAATGTACACAGTATTTACTAGAGTCAAAGACTTCAGGGGAGATATAGGAAAATGTAAATAGTATTTATTAGAGTCAGAGACTTCGGGGGAGATGTAGAATAATGTAAATAGTATTTATTAAAGTCAGAGACATCGGGGAGATATAGGATAATGTTAATAGTATTTATTAGAGTCAGAGACTTCAGGGGAGATGTAGCATAATGTAAATACTATTTATTAGAGTCAGAGAATAGGAGAGGAGATGTAGGATAATGGAAAGAGTATTTATTAGACTCAGAGACTTGGGGAGGACATGTAGGATAATCGAAATGGTGTTTATTAGAGTTAGAGTATTGGGGAGGAGAAGTTGGATAATGAAAATAGTATTTATTAGAGTCAGAGACTTGGGGAGGAGATGTAGGATAATGTAAGTAGTATTTATTAGACTTGGAGCCTTGGGGAGGAGATGTAGAACAATGTAAATAGTATTTATTCGAGTCAGAGACTTCGGGGGTAGATGTAGGATAATGTAAATAGTATTTATTCGAGTCAGAGACTTCGGGGGGAGATGTAGGATAATGTAAAAAATATTTATTAGAGTGAGAGACTTGGGGAGGCTAATGTAAATAGTATTGATTAGTCTCGGAGACTTGTGGAGGAGATGTAGGATAATATAAATAGTATTTATTCGAATCAGAGACTTCGGGGATAGATGTAGGATAATGTAAATACTATTTATTAGAGTCAGAGACTACAGGGGGAGATGTAGGATAATGTAAAATGTATTTATTAGAGTTAGAGACTTGGGGAGGATAATTTAAAGAGTATTTATTAGAGTCAGCGTCTTCGGGGTTGATGTAGGATAATATAAATTGTATTTATTAGATTGAGAGTTTGGGGGAGATGTAGGACAATGTAAAGAGTATTTATTGGAGTCAGAGACTTGGAGGAAATGTAGGATAATGTAAATGGTGTTTATTAGAGTTAGAGAATTGGGGAGGAGAAGTAAGATAATGTAAATGGTATTTCTTAGAGTCAAAGACTTGGGGAGGAGATGTAGGATAACGTAAATAGTATTTATTAGAGTCAGAGACTTGGGGGGGGGGTGAGATTTAGGATATTGTAAAGAGTTTTTATTGGAGTCATAGATTTCAGGTGAGATGTAGCATAATGTAAAATGAATTCATTAGTGTTTGACACTAGGGGAGGAGGTGTAAGATAATGCACATAGTATTTATATGAATCAGAGAATTGTGGAGGAGATTTACTATAATGTAAGCAGTATTTGTTAGAGTCAGAGACTTCAGGGGTGATGTAGGAAATTGTAAATAATATTTATTAGAGTAAGAGACTTCGGGGGAGATGTAGTATGATGTAAATAGTATTTATTAGAGTCAGAGACTTCAGGGGAGATGTAGCATAATGTAAATACTATTTATTAGATTCAGAGACTGGGGCAGGAGATGAAGGATAATAGAAATAGTATTTATTAGAGCCAGAGACTTCGGGGGAGATGTAGGATCATGCAAATTGCATTTATTCCAGTCAGAGGATTCGGGGGAGATGTAGTGTATTGCAAATATTATTTATTAGAGTTAGAGACTTGGGGAGGACATGTAGGATAATGGAAATAGAATTTAGGAGAGACAGAGACTTGGGGAGGAGCTTTAGGATAATGTAAATAGTATTTATTACAGTCAGAGACTGTGGGGGAGATGTAGCATAATGTAATTACTATTTATTTGAGTCAGAGAATAGGACAGGAGATGTAAGATAATGGAAATAGTACTTATTAGACTCGGAGACTTCGCAGGACATGTTAGATAATCTAAATGGTGTTTATTAGAGTTAGAGAATTGGGGAGGAGTAGTTGGATAATGAAAAGAGTATTTATTACAGTCAGAGTGTTGGGGAGGAGATGTAGGATAATGTAAATAGTATTTATTATACTTGGAGACTTGGGGAGGAGATGTAGGACAATGTAAATAGTATTTATTCGAGTCAGAGACTTCGGGGGTGGATGTAGGATAATGTAAATACTATTTATGAGAGTCAGAGACATCGGGGGAGATGTAGGATAATGTAAAAAGTATTTATTAGAGTTAGAGACTTGGGAGGAGATGTAGGATAAGGGACATAATATTTATTAGAGTCAGAGACTTGGGGAGGAGCTGTAGGATAATATAAATAGTATTATTAGAGTCAGAGAATAGGAGAGGAGATGTAGGATAATGTAAATGGTATTTATTAGACTTGGAGTCTTGGGGCGGAGATGTAGGACAATGTAAATAGTATTTATTCGAGTCAGAGACTTCGGGGGGAGATGTAGGATAATGTAAAAAGTATTTATTAGAGATAGAGATTTGGGGAGGAGATGTAGGATAAGGGACATAGTATTTATTAGAGTCAGAGACTCGGGGAGGAGCTGGAGGATAATGTAAACAGTATTTATTAGAGTCAGAGACTGCGGGGGAGATGTAGGATAATGTAAATAGTATTTATTAGAGTGAGAGATTTGGGGAGGAGATGTAGGATAATGAAAATAGTATTTATTCCAGTCAGTGACTTCGGGGGAAGATGTGGAATAATGTAAATAGTATCTACTAGAGTCAGAGAATTGAGGGGAGATGTAGGATAATGTAGATAGTATTTTTTAGAGTCTGAGTCTTGGGGAGGAGAATTAGGATAATGTAAAGAGGATATATATTGGGGTCAGAGATTTCAGGGGTGATGTAGCATAATGCAAAAAGCATTTATGAGAGTTAGACACCAGGGGAGGAGATGTAGGAAAATGCACATAGTATTTATAAGAGTCAGAGCATTGGGGAGGAGATTTAGTATAATGTAAACAGTATTTATTAGAGTCAGAGACTTCGGGGGAGATGTGGGATAATGTAAATAGTATTTACTAGAGTGAGAGACTGCAGGGGAGATGTAGGAGAATGTGAATAGTATTTATTAGGGTGAGAGACTTTGAGGGGAGATGTAGAATGATGTAAATAATATTTACTAGAGTCAGAGTTGAGGGGAGATGTAGGATAATGTAAATAGTATTTATTAGAGTGAGAGACTTGGGGAGGAGATGTAGGAAAATGTAAATAGTATTTATTACAGTCAGCGACTTCAGGGAAGTTGAGGAATAATGTAAATAGTATTTATTAGAGTCATAGAATTGAGGGGACATGTAGGATAATGTAAATTGTGTTTATTAGAGTCAGAGATTTGAGGGGGGGAGATTTAGGATATTGTAAAGAGTATTTATTAGAGTCAGATATTTCAAGGGAGATGTAGCATAATATAAAAAGAATATATTAGAGTTATACACTAGGGGAGCAGATGTAGGACAATGCACATAGTATTTATAAGAGTGAGAGAATTGGGGAGGAGATTTAGTATAATGTACACAGTATTTATTAGAGTCAAAGACTTCAGGGGAGATATAGGAAAATGTAAATAGTATTTATTAGAGTCAGAGACTTCGGGGGAGATGTAGAATAATGTAAATAGTATTTATTAAAGTCAGAGACATCGGGGAGATATAGGATAATGTTAATAATATTTATTAGAGTCAGAGACTTCAGGGGAGATGTAGCATAATGTAAATACTATTTATTAGAGTCAGAGAATAGGAGAGGAGATGTAAGATAATGGAAAGAGTATTTATTAGACTCAGAGACTTGGGGAGGACATGTAGGATAATCTAAATGGTGTTTATTAGAGTTAGTGAATTGGGGAGGAGAAGTTGGATAATGAAAATAGTATTTATTAGAGTCAGAGACTTGGGGAGGAGATGTAGGATAATGTAAGTAGTATTTATTAGACTTGGAGACTTGGGGAGGAGATGTAGGACAATGTAAATAGTATTTATTCGAGTCAGAGACTTCGGGGGGAGATGTAGGATAATGTAAAAAGTATTTATTAGAGATAGAGATTTGGGGAGGAGATGTAGGATAAGGGACATAGTATTTATTAGAGTCAGAGACTCGGGGAGGAGCTGGAGGATAATGTAAACAGTATTTATTACAGTCAGAGACTGTGGGGAAATGTAGGATAATGTAAATAGTATGTATTAGAGTGAGAGATTTGGGGAGGAGATGTAGGATAATGAAAATAGTATTTATTACAGTCAGTGACTTCGGGGGAAGATGTGGAATAATGTAAATAGTATCTACTAGAGTCAGAGAATTGAGGGGAGATGTTGGATAATGTAGATAGTATTTTTAAGAGTCTGTGTCTTGGGGAGGAGAATTAGGATAATGTAAAGAGGATATATATTGGGGTCAGAGATTTCAGGGGTGATGTAGCATAATGCAAAAAGCATTTATGAGAGTTAGACACTAGGGAAGGAGATGTAGGAAAATGCACATAGTATTTATAAGAGTCAGAGCATTGGGGAGGAGAATTAGTATAATGTAAACAGTATTTATTAGAGTCAGAGACTTCGGGGGAGATGTGGGATAGTGTAAATAGTATTTACTAGAGTGAGAGACTGCGGGGGAGATGTAGGAGAATGTAAATAGTATTTATTAGGGTGAGAGACTTTGAGGGGAGATGTAGAATGATGTAAATAATATTTACTAGAGTCAGAGTTGAGGGGAGATGTAGGATAATGTAAATAGTATTTATTAGAGTGAGAGACTTGGGGAGGAGATGTAGGAAAATTTAAATAGTATTTATTACAGTCAGCGACTTCAGGGAAGTTGAGGAATAATGTAAATACTATTTACTAGAGTCAGAGAATTGAGGGGAAATGTAGCATAATGTAAATTGTGTTTATTAGAGTCAGAGACCTGGGCGGGGGGGAGATTTAGGATATTGTAAAGAGTATTTATTAGAGTCAGATATTTCAGGGGAGATGTAGCATAATGTAAAAAGAATATATTAGAGTTATACACTAGGGGAGCAGATGTAGGATAATGCACATAGTATTTATAAGAGTCAGAGAATTGGGGAGGAGATTTAGTATAATGTACACAGTATTTATTAGAGTCAGAGACTTCAGGGGAGATATAGGAAAATGTAAATAGTATTTATTAGAGTCAGAGATTTCGGGGGAGATGTAGAATAATGTAAATAGTATTTATTAAAGTCAGAGACATCGGGGAGATATAGGATAATGTTAATAGTATTTATTAGAGTCAGAGACTTCAGGGGAGATGTAGCATAATGTAAATACTATTTATTAGAGTCAGAGAATAGGAGAGGAGATGTAGGATAATGGAAAGAGTATTTATTAGACTCAGAGACTTGGGGAGGACATGTAGGATAATCTAAATAGTGTTTATTAGAGTTAGTGAATTGGGGAGGAGATGTTGGATAATGAAAAGAGTATTTATTACAGTCAGAGACTTGGGGAGGAGATGTAGGATAATGTAAATAGTATTTATTAGACTTGGAGACTTGGGGAGGAGATGTAGGACAATGTAAATAGTATTTATTCGAGTCAGAGACTTCGGGGGTAGATCTAGGATGATGTAATTACTACTTATGAGAGTCAGAGATTCGGGGGGAGATGTAGGATAATGTAAAAAGTATTTATTAGAGATAGAGATTGGGGAGGAGATGTAGGATAAGGGACATAGTATTTATTAGAGTCAGAGTCTCGGGGAGGAGCTGGAGGATAATGTAAATAGTATTTATTACAGTCAGACACTGCGGGGGAGATGTAGGATAATGTAAATTGTATTTATTAGAGTGAGAGATTTGGGGAGGAGATGTAGGATAATGTAAATTGTATTTATTACAGTCAGTGACTTCGGGGGAAGATGTGGAATAATGTAAATAGTATCTACTAGAGTCAGAGAATTGAGGGGAGATGTAGGATAATGTAGATAGTATTTTTTAGAGTCTGAGTCTTGGGGAGGAGATTTAGGATAATGTAAAGAGGATATATATTGGGGTCAGAGATTTCAGGGGTGATGTAGCATAATGCAAAAAGCATTTATGAGAGTTAGACACTAGGGGAGGAGATGTAGGAAAATGCACATAGTATTTATAAGAGTCAGAGCATTGGGGAGGAGATTTAGTATAATGTAAACAGTATTTATTAGAGTCAGAGACTTCGGGGGAGATGTGGGATAATGTAAATAGTATTTACTAGAGTGAGAGACTGCAGGGGAGATGTAGGAGAATGTGAATAGTATTTATTAGGGTGAGAGACTTTGAGGGGAGATGTAGAATGATGTAAATAATATTTACTAGAGTCAGAGTTGAGGGGAGATGTAGGATAATGTAAATACTATTTATTAGAGTCAGTGACTACAGGGGGAGATGTGGGATAATGTAAAATGTATTTATTAGAGTTAGAGACTTGGGGAGGATAATGTAAAGAGTATTTATTAGAGTCAGAGTCTTCAGGGGTGATGTAGGATAATATAAATAGTATTTATTAGATTGAGAGTTTGGGGGAGATGTAGGATAATGTTAGGAGTATTTATTGGAGTCAGAGACTTGGAGGAAATGTAGGATAATGTAAATGGTGTTTATTAGAGTGAGAGAATTGGGGAGGAGAAGTAAGATAATGTAAATGGTATTTCTTAGAGTCAAAGACTTGGGGAGGAGATGTAGGATAACGTAAATAGTATTTATTAGAGTCAGAGACTTGGGGGGGGGTTGAGATTTAGGATATTGTAAAGAGTATTTATTGGAGTCAGAGATTTCAGGGGAGATGTAGCATAATGTAAAATGAATTCATTAGTGTTAGACACTAGGGGAGGAGATGTAAGATAATGCACATAGTATTTATATGAATCAGAGAATTGGGGAGGAGATTTACTATAATGTAAACAGTATTTGTTAGAGTCAGAGACTTCAGGGGCAATGTAGGAAATTGTAAATAGTATTTATTAGAGTCAGAGACTTCGGGGGAGATGTCGTATAATGTAAATAGTATTTATTAGAGTCAGAGACATCAGGGGAGATCTTGGATAATGTAAATAGCACTTATTAGAGTCAGAGACTTCAGGGGAGATGTAGCATAACGTAAATACTATTTATTAGATTCAGAGACTGGGGCAGGAGATGAAGGATAATAGAAATAGTATTTATTAGAGCCAGAGACTTTGGGGGAGATGTAGGATCATGCAAATTGCATTTATTCCAGTTAGAGGATTTGGGGGAGATGTAGTGTATTGCAAATATTATTTATTAGAGTTAGAGACTTGGGGAGGACATGTAGGATAATGAAAATAGAATTTAGGAGAGACAGAGACTTGGGGAGGAGCTTTAGGATAATGTAAATAGTATTTATTACAGTCAGAGACTGCGGGGGAGATGTAGCATAATGTAAATACTATTTATTAGAGTCAGAGAATAGGAGAGGAGATGTAGGAGAATGGAAATAGTACTTATTAGACTCGGAGACTTGGCAGGACATGTTAGATAATGTAAATGGTGTTTATTAGAGTTAGAGAATTGGGGAGGAGAAGTTGGATAATGAAAAGAGTATTTATTACAGTCAGAGACTTGGGTAGGAGATCTAGGATAATGTAAATAGTATTTATTAGACTTGGAGACTTGGGGAGGAGATGTAGGAGAATGTAAATAGTATTTATTCGAGTCAGAGACTTCGGGGGTAGATCTAGGATAATGTAAATACTACTTATGAGAGTCAGAGTCTTCGGGGGGAGATGTAGGATAATGTAAAAAGTATTTATTAGAGATAGAGATTTGGGGAGGAGATTTATGATAAGGGACATAGTATTTATTAGAGTCAGAGTCTCGGGGAGGAGCTGGAAGATAATGTAAATAGTATTTATTACAGTCAGAGACTGCGGGGGAGATGTAGGATAATGTAAATTGTATTTATTAGAGTGAGAGATTTGGGGAGGAGATGTAGGATAATGTAAATTGTATTTATTACAGTCAGTGACTTCGGGGGAAGATGTGGAATAATGTAAATAGTATCTACTAGAGTCAGAGAATTGAGGGGAGATGTAGGATAATGTAGATAGTATTTTTTAGAGTCTGAGTCTTGGGGAGGAGAATTAGGATAATGTAAAGAGGATATATATTGGGGTCAGAGATTTCAGGGGTGATGTAGCATAATGCAAAAAGCATTTATGAGAGTTAGACACTAGGGGAGGAGATGTAGGAAAATGCACATAGTATTTATAAGAGTCAGAGCATTGGGGAGGAGATTTAGTATAATGTAAACAGTATTTATTAGAGTCAGAGACTTCGGGGGAGATGTGGGATAATGTAAATAGTATTTACTAGAGTGAGAGACTGCAGGGGAGATGTAGGAGAATGTGAATAGTATTTATTAGGGTGAGAGACTTTGAGGGGAGATGTAGAATGATGTAAATAATATTTACTAGAGTCAGAGTTGAGGGGAGATGTAGGATAATGTAAATAGTATTTATTAGAGTGAGAGACTTGGGGAGGAGATGTAGGAAAATGTAAATAGTATTTATTACAGTCAGCGACTTCAGGGAAGTTGAGGAATAATGTAAATAGTATTTACTAGAGTCATAGAATTGAGGGGACATGTAGGATAATGTAAATTGTGTTTATTAGAGTCAGAGATTTGAGGGGGTGAGATTTAGGATATTGTAAAGAGTATTTATTAGAGTCAGATATTTCAAGGGAGATGTAGCATAATGTAAAAAGAATATATTAGAGTTATACACTAGGGGAGCAGATGTAGGACAATGCACATAGTATTTATAAGAGTGAGAGAATTGGGGAGGAGATTTAGTATAATGTACACAGTATTTATTAGAGTCAAAGACTTCAGGGGAGATATAGGAAAATGTAAATAGTATTTATTAGAGTCAGAGACTTCGGGGGAGATGTAGAATAATGTAAATAGTATTTATTAAAGTCAGAGATATCGGGGAGATATAGGATAATGTTAATAGTATTTATTAGAGTCAGAGACTTCAGGGGAGATGTAGCATAATGTAAATACTATTTATTAGAGTCAGAGAATAGGAGAGGAGATGTAAGATAATGGAAAGAGTATTTATTAGACTCAGAGACTTGGGGAGGACATGTAGGATAATCTAAATGGTGTTTATTAGAGTTAGTGAATTGGGGAGGAGAAGTTGGATAATGAAATGTGTATTTATTACAGTCAGAGACTTGGGGAGGAGATCTAGGATAATGTAAGTAGTATTTATTAGACTTGGAGACTTGGGGAGGAGATGTAGGACAATGTAAATAGTATTTATTCGAGTCAGAGACTTCGGGGGTAGATCTAGGATAATGTAAATACTACTTATGAGAGTCAGAGTCTTCGGGGGGAGATGTAGGATAATGTAAAAAGTATTTATTAGAGATAGAGATTTGGGGAGGAGATTTATGATAAGGGACATAGTATTTATTAGAGTCAGAGTCTCGGGGAGGAGCTGGAAGATAATGTAAATAGTATTTATTACAGTCAGAGACTGCGGGGGAGATGTAGGATAATGTAAATGGTATTTATTAGAGTGAGAGATTTGGAGAGGAGATGTAGGATAATGTAAATTGTATTTATTACAGTCAGTGACTTCAGGGGAAGATGTGGAATAATGTAAATAGTATCTACTAGAGTCAGAGAATTGAGGGGAGATGTAGGATAATGTAGATAGTATTTTTTAGAGTCTGAGTCTTGGGGAGGAGAATTAGGATAATGTAACGAGGATATATATTGGGGTCAGAGATTTCAGGGGTGATGTAGCATAATGCAAAAAGCATTTATGAGAGTTAGACACTAGGGGAGGAGATGTAGGAAAATGCACATAGTATTTATAAGAGTCAGAGCATTGGGGAGGAGATTTAGTATAATGTAAACAGTATTTATTAGAGTCAGAGACTTCGGGGGAGATGTGGGATAGTGTAAATAGTATTTACTAGAGTGTGAGACTGCGGGGGAGATGTAGGAGAATGTAAATAGTATTTATTAGGGTGAGAGACTTTGAGGGGAGATGTAGAATGATGTAAATAATATTTACTAGAGTCAGAGAGTTGAGGGGAGATGTAGGATAATGTAAATAGTATTTATTAGAGTGACAGACTTGGGGAGGAGATGTAGGAAAATGTAAATAGTATTTATTACAGTCAGCGACTTCAGGGAAGTTGAGGAATAATGTAAATACTATTTACTAGAGTCGGAGAATTGAGGGGAGATGTAGGATAATGTAAATTGTGTTTATTAGAGTCAGAGACCTGGGCGGGGGGGAGATTTAGGATATTGTAAAGAGTATTTATTAGAGTCAGATATTTCAGGGGAGATGTAGCATAATGTAAAAAGAATATATTAGAGTTATACACTAGGGGAGCAGATGTAGGACAATGCACATAGTATTTATAAGAGTGAGAGAATTGGGGAGGAGATTTAGTATAATGTACACAGCATTTACTAGAGTCAAAGACTTCAGGGGAGATATAGGAAAATGTAAATAGTATTTATTAGAGTCAGAGACTTCGGGGGAGATGTAGAATAATGTAAATAGTATTTATTAAAGTCAGAGACATCGGGGAGATATAGGATAATGTTAATAGTATTTATTAGAGTCAGAGACTTCAGGGGAGATGTAGCATAATGTAAATACTATTTATTAGAGTCAGAGAATAGGAGAGGAGATGTAGGATAATGGAAAGAGTATTTATTAGACTCAGAGACTTGGGGAGGACATGTAGGATAATCTAAATGGTGTTTATTAGAGTTAGAGAATTGGGGAGGAGAAGTTGGATAATGAAAATAGTATTTATTAGAGTCAGAGACTTGGGGAGGAGATGTAGTATAATGTAAGTAGTATTTATTAGACTTGGAGACTTGGGGAGGAGATGTAGAACAATGTAAATAGTATTTATTCGAGTCAGAGACTTCGGGGGTAGATGTAGGATAATGTAAATAGTATTTATTCGAGTCAGAGACTTCGGGGGGAGATGTAGGATAATGTAAAAAATATTTATTAGAGTGAGAGCCTTGGGGAGGCTAATGTAAATAGTATTGATTAGACTCGGAGACTTGTGGAGGAGATGTAGGATAATATAAATAGTATTTATTCGAATCAGAGACTTCGGGGATAGATGTAGGATAATGTAAATACTATTTATTAGAGTCTGAGACTACAGGGGGAGATGTAGGATAATGTAAAATGTATTTATTAGAGTTAGAGACTTGGGGAGGATAATTTAAAGAGTATTTATTAGAGTCAGCGTCTTCGGGGTTGATGTAGGATAATATAAATTGTATTTATTAGATTGAGAGTTTGGGGGAGATGTAGGACAATGTAAAGAGTATTTATTGGAGTCAGAGACTTGGAGGAAATGTAGGATAATGTAAATGTTGTTTATTAGAGTTAGAGAATTGGGGAGGAGAAGTAAGATAATTTAAATGGTATTTCTTAGAGTCAAAGACTTGGGGAGGAGATGTAGGATAACGTAAATAGTATTTATTAGAGTCAGAGACTTGGGGGGGGGGGTGAGATTTAGGATATTGTAAAGAGTTTTTATTGGAGTCAGAGATTTCAGGTGAGATGTAGCATAATGTAAAATGAATTCATTAGTGTTTGACACTAGGGGAGGAGATGTAAGATAATGCACATAGTATTTATATGAATCAGAGAATTGTGGAGGAGATTTACTATAATGTAAGCAGTATTTGTTAGAGTCAGAGACTTCAGGGGTGATGTAGGAAATTGTAAATAATATTTATTAGAGTAAGAGACTTCGGGGGAGATGTAGTATGATGTAAATAGTATTTATTAGAGTCAGAGACTTCAGGGGAGATGTAGCATAATGTAAATACTATTTATTAGATTCAGAGACTGGGGCAGGAGATGAAGGATAATAGAAATAGTATTTATTAGAGCCAGAGACTTCGGGGGAGATGTAGGATCATGCAAATTGCATTTATTCCAGTCAGAGGATTCGGGGGAGATGTAGTGTATTGCAAATATTATTTATTAGAGTTAGAGACTTGGGGAGGACATGTAGGATAATGGAAATAGAATTTAGGAGAGGCAGAGACTTGGGGAGGAGCTTTAGGATAATGTAAATTGTATTTATTACAGTCAGAGACTGTGGGGGAGATGTAGCATAATGTAATTACTATTTATTTGAGTCAGAGAATAGGACAGGAGATGTAAGATAATGGAAATAGTACTTATTAGACTCGGAGACTTCGCAGGACATGTTAGATAATGTAAATGGTGTTTATTAGAGTTAGAGAATTGGGGAGGAGTAGTTGGATAATGAAAAGAGTATTTATTACAGTCAGAGACTTGGGGAGGAGATGTAGGATAATGTAAATAGTATTTATTATACTTGGAGACTTGGGGAGGAGATGTAGGACAATGTAAATAGTATTTATTCGAGTCAGAGACTTCGGGGGTGGATGTAGGATAATGTAAATACTATTTATGAGAGTCAGAGACATCGGGGGGAGATGTAGGATAATGTAAAAAGTATTTATTAGAGTTAGAGACTTGGGAGGAGATGTAGGATAAGGGACATAATATTTATTAGAGTCAGAGACTTGGGGAGGAGCTGTAGGATAATATAAATAGTATTATTAGAGTCAGAGAATAGGAGAGGAGATGTAGGATAATGTAAATGGTATTTATTAGACTTGGAGTCTTGGGGCGGAGATGTAGGACAATGTAAATAGTATTTATTCGAGTCAGAGACTTCGGGGGGAGATGTAGGATAATGTAAAAAGTATTTATTAGAGATAGAGATTTGGGGAGGAGATGTAGGATAAGGGACATAGTATTTATTAGAGTCAGAGACTCGGGGAGGAGCTGGAGGATAATGTAAACAGTATTTATTAGAGTCAGAGACTGCGGGGGAGATGTAGGATAATGTAAATAGTATTTATTAGAGTGAGAGATTTGGGGAGGAGATGTAGGATAATGAAAATAGTATTTATTCCAGTCAGTGACTTCGGGGGAAGATGTGGAATAATGTAAATAGTATCTACTAGAGTCAGAGAATTGAGGGGAGATGTAGGATAATGTAGATAGTATTTTTTAGAGTCTGAGTCTTGGGGAGGAGAATTAGGATAATGTAAAGAGGATATATATTGGGGTCAGAGATTTCAGGGGTGATGTAGCATAATGCAAAAAGCATTTATGAGAGTTAGACACCAGGGGAGGAGATGTAGGAAAATGCACATAGTATTTATAAGAGTCAGAGCATTGGGGAGGAGATTTAGTATAATGTACACAGTATTTATTAGAGTCAAAGACTTCAGGGGAGATATAGGAAAATGTAAATAGTATTTATTAGAGTCAGAGACTTCGGGGGAGATGTAGAATAATGTAAATAGTATTTATTAAAGTCAGAGACATCGGGGAGATATAGGATAATGTTAATAGTATTTATTAGAGTCAGAGACTTCAGGGGAGATGTAGCATAATGTAAATACTATTTATTAGAGTCAGAGAATAGGAGAGGAGATGTAAGATAATGGAAAGAGTATTTATTAGACTCAGAGACTTGGGGAGGACATGTAGGATAATCTAAATGGTGTTTATTAGAGTTAGTGAATTGGGGAGGAGAAGTTGGATAATGAAAAGAATATTTATTACAGTCAGAGACTTGGGGAGGAGATGTAGGATAATCTAAATGGTGTTTATTAGAATTAGTGAATTGGGGAGGAGAAGTTGGATAATGAAAAGAGTATTTATTACAGTCAGAGACTTGGGGAGGAGATGTAGGATAATGTAAGTAGTATTTATTAGACTTGGAGACTTGGGGAGGAGATGTAGGACAATGTAAATAGTATTTATTCGAGTCAGAGACTTCGGGGGGAGATGTAGGATAATGTAAAACGTATTTATTAGAGATAGAGATTTGGGGAGGAGATGTAGGATAAGGGACATAGTATTTATTAGAGTCAGAGACTCGGGGAGGAGCTGGAGGATAATGTAAACAGTATTTATTACAGTCAGAGACTGTGGGGAGATGTAGGATAATGTAAATAGTATGTATTAGAGTGAGAGATTTGGGGAGGAGATGTAGGATAATGAAAATAGTATTTATTACAGTCAGTGACTTCGGGGGAAGATGTGGAATAATGTAAATAGTATCTACTAGAGTCAGAGAATTGAGGGGAGATGTTGGATAATGTAGATAGTATTTTTAAGAGTCTGTGTCTTGGGGAGGAGAATTAGGATAATGTAAAGAGGATATATATTGGGGTCAGAGATTTCAGGGGTGATGTAGCATAATGCAAAAAGCATTTATGAGAGTTAGACACTAGGGAAGGAGATGTAGGAAAATGCACATAGTATTTATAAGAGTCAGAGCATTGGGGAGGAGATTTAGTATAATGTAAACAGTATTTATTAGAGTCAGAGACTTCGGGGGAGATGTGGGATAGTGTAAATAGTATTTACTAGAGTGAGAGACTGCGGGGGAGATGTAGGAGAATGTAAATAGTATTTATTAGGGTGAGAGACTTTGAGGGGAGATGTAGAATGATGTAAATAATATTTACTAGAGTCAGAGAGTTGAGGGGAGATGTAGCATAATGTAAATAGTATTTATTAGAGTGAGAGACTTGGGGAGGAGATGTAGGAAAATGTAAATAGTATTTATTACAGTCAGCGACTTCAGGGAAGTTGAGGAATAATGTAAATACTATTTACTAGAGTCAGAGAATTGAGGGGAAATGTAGCATAATGTAAATTGTGTTTATTAGAGTCAGAGACCTGGGCGGGGGGGAGATTTAGGATATTGTAAAGAGTATTTATTAGAGTCAGATATTTCAGGGGAGATGTAGCATAATGTAAAAAGAATATATTAGAGTTATACACTAGGGGAGCAGATGTAGGATAATGCACATAGTATTTATAAGAGTCAGAGAATTGGGGAGGAGATTTAGTATAATGTACACAGTATTTATTAGAGTCAGAGACTTCAGGGGAGATATAGGAAAATGTAAATAGTATTTATTAGAGTCAGAGATTTCGGGGGAGATGTAGAATAATGTAAATAGTATTTATTAAAGTCAGAGACATCGGGGAGATATAGGATAATGTTAATAGTATTTATTAGAGTCAGAGACTTCAGGGGAGATGTAGCATAATGTAAATACTATTTATTAGTGTCAGAGAATAGGAGAGGAGATGTAGGATAATGGAAAGAGTATTTATTAGACTCAGAGACTTGGGGAGGACATGTAGGATAATCTAAATGGTGTTTATTAGAGTTAGTGAATTGGGGAGGAGAAGTTGGATAATGAAAAGAGTATTTATTACAGTCAGAGACTTGGGGAGGAGATGTAGGATAATGTAAATAGTATTTATTAGACTTGGAGACTTGGGGAGGAGATGTAGGACAATGTAAATAGTATTTATTCGAGTCAGAGACTTCGGGGGTAGATCTAGGATGATGTAATTACTACTTATGAGAGTCAGAGATTCGGGGGGAGATGTAGGATAATGTAAAAAGTATTTATTAGAGATAGAGATTGGGGAGGAGATGTAGGATAAGGGACATAGTATTTATTAGAGTCAGAGTCTCGGGGAGGAGCTGGAGGATAATGTAAATAGTATTTATTACAGTCAGACACTGCGGGGGAGATGTAGGATAATGTAAATTGTATTTATTAGAGTGAGAGATTTGGGGAGGAGATGTAGGATAATGTAAATTGTATTTATTACAGTCAGTGACTTCGGGGGAAGATGTGGAATAATGTAAATAGTATCTACTAGAGTCAGAGAATTGAGGGGAGATGTAGGATAATGTAGATAGTATTTTTTAGAGTCTGAGTCTTGGGGAGGAGATTTAGGATAATGTAAAGAGGATATATATTGGGGTCAGAGATTTCAGGGGTGATGTAGCATAATGCAAAAAGCATTTATGAGAGTTAGACACTAGGGGAGGAGATGTAGGAAAATGCACATAGTATTTATAAGAGTCAGAGCATTGGGGAGGAGATTTAGTATAATGTAAACAGTATTTATTAGAGTCAGAGACTTCGGGGGAGATGTGGGATAATGTAAATAGTATTTACTAGAGTGAGAGACTGCAGGGGAGATGTAGGAGAATGTGAATAGTATTTATTAGGGTGAGAGACTTTGAGGGGAGATGTAGAATGATGTAAATAATATTTACTAGAGTCAGAGTTGAGGGGAGATGTAGGATAATGTAAATACTATTTATTAGTGTCAGTGACTACAGGGGGAGATGTGGGATAATGTAAAATGTATTTATTAGAGTTAGAGACTTGGGGAGGATAATGTAAAGAGTATTTATTAGAGTCAGAGTCTTCAGGGGTGATGTAGGATAATATAAATAGTATTTATTAGATTGAGAGTTTGGGGGAGATGTAGGATAATGTTAGGAGTATTTATTGGAGTCAGAGACTTGGAGGAAATGTAGGATAATGTAAATGGTGTTTATTAGAGTGAGAGAATTGGGGAGGAGAAGTAAGATAATGTAAATGGTATTTCTTAGAGTCAAAGACTTGGGGAGGAGATGTAGGATAACGTAAATAGTATTTATTAGAGTCAGAGACTTGGGGGGGGGGTTGAGATTTAGGATATTGTAAAGAGTATTTATTGGAGTCAGAGATTTCAGGGGAGATGTAGCATAATGTAAAATGAATTCATTAGTGTTAGACACTAGGGGAGGAGATGTAAGATAATGCACATAGTATTTATATGAATCAGAGAATTGGGGAGGAGATTTACTATAATGTAAACAGTATTTGTTAGAGTCAGAGACTTCAGGGGCAATGTAGGAAATTGTAAATAGTATTTATTAGAGTCAGAGACTTCGGGGGAGATGTCGTATAATGTAAATAGTATTTATTAGAGTCAGAGACATCAGGGGAGATCTTGGATAATGTAAATAGCACTTATTAGAGTCAGAGACTTCAGGGGAGATGTAGCATAACGTAAATACTATTTATTAGATTCAGAGACTGGGGCAGGAGATGAAGGATAATAGAAATAGTATTTATTAGAGCCAGAGACTTTGGGGGAGATGTAGGATCATGCAAATTGCATTTATTCCAGTCAGAGGATTTGGGGGAGATGTAGTGTATTGCAAATATTATTTATTAGAGTTAGAGACTTGGGGAGGACATGTAGGATAATGAAAATAGAATTTAGGAGAGACAGAGACTTGGGGAGGAGCTTTAGGATAATGTAAATAGTATTTATTACAGTCAGAGACTGCGGGGGAGATGTAGCATAATGTAAATACTATTTATTAGAGTCAGAGAATAGGAGAGGAGATGTAGGAGAATGGAAATAGTACTTATTAGACT
Source organism: Carcharodon carcharias (assembly GCF_017639515.1). Taxonomy (NCBI): domain Eukaryota; kingdom Metazoa; phylum Chordata; class Chondrichthyes; order Lamniformes; family Lamnidae; genus Carcharodon; species Carcharodon carcharias. Next base: position 85,672,616 of record NC_054470.1, read on the forward strand.
CGGAGACTTGGCAGGACATGTTAGATAATGTAAATGGTGTTTATTAGAGTTAGAGAATTGGGGAGGAGAAGTTGGATAATGAAAAGAGTATTTATTACAGTCAGAGACTTGGGTATCTAGGATAATGTAAATAGTATTTATTAGACTTGGAGACTTGGGGAGGAGATGTAGGACAATGTAAATAGTATTTATTCGAGTCAGAGACTTCGGGGGTAGATCTAGGATAATGTAAATACTACTTATGAGAGTCAGAGTCTTCGGGGGGAGATGTAGGATAATGTAAAAAGTATTTATTAGAGATAGAGATTTGGGGAGGAGATTTATGATAAGGGACATAGTATTTATTAGAGTCAGAGTCTCGGGGAGGAGCTGGAGGATAATGTAAATAGTATTTATTACAGTCAGAGACTGCGGGGGAGATGTAGGATAATGTAAATGGTATTTATTAGAGTGAGAGATTTGGGGAGGAGATGTAGGATAATGTAAATTGTATTTATTACAGTCAGTGACTTCAGGGGAAGATGTGGAATAATGTAAATAGTATCTACTAGAGTCAGAGAATTGAGGGGAGATGTAGGATAATGTAGATAGTATTTTTTAGAGTCTGAGTCTTGGGGAGGAGAATTAGGATAATGTAAAGAGGATATATATTGGGGTCAGAGATTTCAGGGGTGATGTAGCATAATGCAAAAAGCATTTATGAGAGTTAGACACTAGGGGAGGAGATGTAGGAAAATGCACATAGTATTTATAAGAGTCAGAGCATTGGGGAGGAGATTTAGTATAATGTAAACAGTATTTATTAGAGTCAGAGACTTCGGGGGAGATGTGGGATAGTGTAAATAGTATTTACTAGAGTGTGAGACTGCGGGGGAGATGTAGGAGAATGTAAATAGTATTTATTAGGGTGAGAGACTTTGAGGGGAGATGTAGAATGATGTAAATAATATTTACTAGAGTCAGAGAGTTGAGGGGAGATGTAGGATAATGTAAATAGTATTTATTAGAGTGAGAGACTTGGGGAGGAGATGTAGGAAAATGTAAATAGTATTTATTACAGTCAGCGACTTCAGGGAAGTTGAGGAATAATGTAAATACTATTTACTAGAGTCAGAGAATTGAGGGGAGATGTAGGATAATGTAAATTGTGTTTATTAGAGTCAGAGACCTGGGCGGGGGGGAGATTTAGGATATTGTAAAGAGTATTTATTAGAGTCAGATATTTCAGGGGAGATGTAGCATAATGTAAAAAGAATATATTAGAGTTATACACTAGGGGAGCAGATGTAGGACAATGCACATAGTATTTATAAGAGTGAGAGAATTGGGGAGGAGATTTAGTATAATGTACACAGTATTTATTAGAGTCAAAGACTTCAGGGGAGATATAGGAAAATGTAAATAGTATTTATTAGAGTCAGAGACTTCGGGGGAGATGTAGAATAATGTAAATAGTATTTATTAAAGTCAGAGACATCGGGGAGATATAGGATAATGTTAATAGTATTTATTAGAGTCAGAGACTTCAGGGGAGATGTAGCATAATGTAAATACTATTTATTAGAGTCAGAGAATAGGAGAGGAGATGTAGGATAATGGAAAGAGTATTTATTAGACTCAGAGACTTGGGGAGGACATGTAGGATAATCTAAATGGTGTTTATTAGAGTTAGAGAATTGGGGAGGAGAAGTTGGATAATGAAAATAGTATTTATTAGAGTCAGAGACTTGGGGAGGAGATGTAGGATAATGTAAATAGTATTTATTAGACTTGGAGACTTGGGGAGGAGATGTAGAACAATGTAAATAGTATTTATTCGAGTCAGAGACTTCGGGGGTAGATGTAGGATAATGTAAATAGTATTTATTCGAGTCAGAGACTTCGGGGGGAGATGTAGGATAATGTAAAAAATATTTATTAGAGTGAGAGACTTGGGGAGGCTAATGTAAATAGTATTGATTAGACTCGGAGACTTGTGGAGGAGATGTAGGATAATATAAATAGTATTTATTCGAATCAGAGACTTCGGGGATAGATGTAGGATAATGTAAATACTATTTATTAGAGTCAGAGACTACAGGGGGAGATGTAGGATAATGTAAAATGTATTTATTAGAGTTAGAGACTTGGGGAGGATAATTTAAAGAGTATTTATTAGAGTCAGCGTCTTCGGGGTTGATGTAGGATAATATAAATTGTATTTATTAGATTGAGAGTTTGGGGGAGATGTAGGACAATGTAAAGAGTATTTATTGGAGTCAGAGACTTGGAGGAAATGTAGGATAATGTAAATGGTGTTTATTAGAGTTAGAGAATTGGGGAGGAGAAGTAAGATAATGTAAATGGTATTTCTTAGAGTCAAAGACTTGGGGAGGAGATGTAGGATAACGTAAATAGTATTTATTAGAGTCAGAGACTTGGGGGGGGGGGTGAGATTTAGGATATTGTAAAGAGTTTTTATTGGAGTCAGAGATTTCAGGGGAGATGTAGCATAATGTAAAATGAATTCATTAGTGTTTGACACTAGGGGAGGAGATGTAAGATAATGCACATAGTATTTATATGAATCAGAGAATTGTGGAGGAGATTTACTATAATGTAAGCAGTATTTGTTAGAGTCAGAGACTTCAGGGGTGATGTAGGAAATTGTAAATAATATTTATTAGAGTAAGAGACTTCGGGGGAGATGTAGTATGATGTAAATAGTATTTATTAGAGTCAGAGACTTCAGGGGAGATGTAGCATAATGTAAATACTATTTATTAGATTCAGAGACTGGGGCAGGAGATGAAGGATAATAGAAATAGTATTTATTAGAGCCAGAGACTTCGGGGGAGATGTAGGATCATGCAAATTGCATTTATTCCAGTCAGAGGATTCGGGGGAGATGTAGTGTATTGCAAATATTATTTATTAGAGTTAGAGACTTGGGGAGGACATGTAGGATAATGGAAATAGAATTTAGGAGAGACAGAGACTTGGGGAGGAGCTTTAGGATAATGTAAATAGTATTTATTACAGTCAGAGACTGTGGGGGAGATGTAGCATAATGTAATTACTATTTATTTGAGTCAGAGAATAGGACAGGAGATGTAAGATAATGGAAATAGTACTTATTAGACTCGGAGACTTCGCAGGACATGTTAGATAATCTAAATGGTGTTTATTAGAGTTAGAGAATTGGGGAGGAGTAGTTGGATAATGAAAAGAGTATTTATTAAAGTCAGAGACTTGGGGAGGAGATGTAGGATAATGTAAATAGTATTTATTATACTTGGAGACTTGGGGAGGAGATGTAGGACAATTTAAATAGTATTTATTCGAGTCAGAGACTTCGGGGGTGGATGTAGGATAATGTAAATACTATTTATGAGAGTCAGAGACATCGGGGGGAGATGTAGGATAATGTAAAAAGTATTTATTAGAGTTAGAGACTTGGGAGGAGATGTAGGATAAGGGAAATAATATTTATTAGAGTCAGAGACTTGGGGAGGAGCTGTAGGATAATATAAATAGTATTATTAGAGTCAGAGAATAGGAGAGGAGATGTAGGATAATGTAAATGGTATTTATTAGACTTGGAGTCTTGGGGCGGAGATGTAGGACAATGTAAATAGTATTTATTCGAGTCAGAGACTTCGGGGGGAGATGTAGGATAATGTAAAAAGTATTTATTAGAGATAGAGATTTGGGGAGGAGATGTAGGATAAGGGACATAGTATTTATTAGAGTCAGAGACTCGGGGAGGAGCTGGAGGATAATGTAAACAGTATTTATTAGAGTCAGAGACTGCGGGGGAGATGTAGGATAATGTAAATAGTATTTATTAGAGTGAGAGATTTGGGGAGGAGATGTAGGATAATGAAAATAGTATTTATTACAGTCAGTGACTTCGGGGGAAGATGTGGAATAATGTAAATAGTATCTACTAGAGTCAGAGAATTGAGGGGAGATGTAGGATAATGTAGATAGTATTTTTTAGAGTCTGAGTCTTGGGGAGGAGAATTAGGATAATGTAAAGAGGATATATATTGGGGTCAGAGATTTCAGGGGTGATGTAGCATAATGCAAAAAGCATTTATGAGAGTTAGACACCAGGGGAGGAGATGTAGGAAAATGCACATAGTATTTATAAGAGTCAGAGCATTGGGGAGGAGATTTAGTATAATGTAAACAGTATTTATTAGAGTCAGAGACTTCGGGGGAGATGTGGGATAATGTAAATAGTATTTACTAGAGTGAGAGACTGCAGGGGAGATGTAGGAGAATGTGAATAGTATTTATTAGGGTGAGAGACTTTGAGGGGAGATGTAGAATGATGTAAATAATATTTACTAGAGTCAGAGTTGAGGGGAGATGTAGGATAATGTAAATAGTATTTATTAGAGTGAGAGACTTGGGGAGGAGATGTAGGAAAATGTAAATAGTATTTATTACAGTCAGCGACTTCAGGGAAGTTGAGGAATAATGTAAATAGTATTTACTAGAGTCATAGAATTGAGGGGACATGTAGGATAATGTAAATTGTGTTTATTAGAGTCAGAGATTTGAGGGGGGGAGATTTAGGATATTGTAAAGAGTATTTATTAGAGTCAGATATTTCAAGGGAGATGTAGCATAATGTAAAAAGAATATATTAGAGTTATACACTAGGGGAGCAGATGTAGGACAATGCACATAGTATTTATAAGAGTGAGAGAATTGGGGAGGAGATTTAGTATAATGTACACAGTATTTATTAGAGTCAAAGACTTCAGGGGAGATATAGGAAAATGTAAATAGTATTTATTAGAGTCAGAGACTTCGGGGGAGATGTAGAATAATGTAAATAGTATTTATTAAAGTCAGAGACATCGGGGAGATATAGGATAATGTTAATAGTATTTATTAGAGTCAGAGACTTTGGGGGAGATGTAGGATAATCTAAATGGTGTTTATTAGAGTTAGTGAATTGGGGAGGAGAAGTTGGATAATTAAAAGAGTATTTATTACAGTCAGAGACTTGGGGAGGAGATGAAGGATAATCTAAATGGTGTTTATTAGAATTAGTGAATTGGGGAGGAGAAGTTGGATAATGAAAAGAGTATTTATTACAGTCAGAGACTTGGGGAGGAGATGTAGGATAATGTAAGTAGTATTTATTAGACTTGGAGACTTGGGGAGGAGATGTAGGACAATGTAAATAGTATTTATTCGAGTCAGAGACTTCGGGGGGAGATGTAGCATAATGTAAAAAGTATTTATTACAGATAGAGATTTGGGGAGGAGATGTAGGATAAGGGACATAGTATTTATTAGAGTCAGAGACTCGGGGAGGAGCTGGAGGATAATGTAAACAGTATTTATTACAGTCAGAGACTGTGGGGGAGATGTAGGATAATGTAAATAGTATGTATTAGAGTGAGAGATTTGGGGAGGAGATGTAGGATAATGAAAATAGTATTTATTACAGTCAGTGACTTCGGGGGAAGATGTGGAATAATGTAAATAGTATCTACTAGAGTCAGAGAATTGAGGGGAGATGTTGGATAATGTAGATAGTATTTTTAAGAGTCTGTGTCTTGGGGAGGAGAATTAGGATAATGTAAAGAGGATATATATTGGGGTCAGAGATTTCAGGGGTGATGTAGCATAATGCAAAAAGCATTTATGAGAGTTAGACACTAGGGAAGGAGATGTAGGAAAATGCACATAGTATTTATAAGAGTCAGAGCATTGGGGAGGAGATTTAGTATAATGTAAACAGTATTTATTAGAGTCAGAGACTTCGGGGGAGATGTGGGATAGTGTAAATAGTATTTACTAGAGTGAGAGACTGCGGGGGAGATGTAGGAGAATGTAAATAGTATTTATTAGGGTGAGAGACTTTGAGGGGAGATGTAGAATGATGTAAATAATATTTACTAGAGTCAGAGAGTTGAGGGGAGATGTAGCATAATGTAAATAGTATTTATTAGAGTGAGAGACTTGGGGAGGAGATGTAGGAAAATGTAAATAGTATTTATTACAGTCAGCGACTTCAGGGAAGTTGAGGAATAATGTAAATACTATTTACTAGAGTCAGAGAATTGAGGGGAAATGTAGCATAATGTAAATTGTGTTTATTAGAGTCAGAGACCTGGGCGGGGGGGAGATTTAGGATATTGTAAAGAGTATTTATTAGAGTCAGATATTTCAGGGGAGATGTAGCATAATGTAAAAAGAATATATTAGAGTTATACACTAGGGGAGCAGATGTAGGATAATGCACATAGTATTTATAAGAGTCAGAGAATTGGGGAGGAGATTTAGTATAATGTACACAGTATTTATTAGAGTCAGAGACTTCAGGGGAGATATAGGAAAATGTAAATAGTATTTATTAGAGTCAGAGATTTCGGGGGAGATGTAGAATAATGTAAATAGTATTTATTAAAGTCAGAGACATCGGGGAGATATAGGATAATGTTAATAGTATTTATTAGAGTCAGAGACTTCAGGGGAGATGTAGCATAATGTAAATACTATTTATTAGTGTCAGAGAATAGGAGAGGAGATGTAGGATAATGGAAAGAGTATTTATTAGACTCAGAGACTTGGGGAGGACATGTAGGATAATCTAAATGGTGTTTATTAGAGTTAGTGAATTGGGGAGGAGAAGTTGGATAATGAAAAGAGTATTTATTACAGTCAGAGACTTGGGGAGGAGATGTAGGATAATGTAAATAGTATTTATTAGACTTGGAGACTTGGGGAGGAGATGTAGGACAATGTAAATAGTATTTATTCGAGTCAGAGACTTCGGGGGTAGATCTAGGATGATGTAATTACTACTTATGAGAGTCAGAGATTCGGGGGGAGATGTAGGATAATGTAAAAAGTATTTATTAGAGATAGAGATTGGGGAGGAGATGTAGGATAAGGGACATAGTATTTATTAGAGTCAGAGTCTCGGGGAGGAGCTGGAGGATAATGTAAATAGTATTTATTACAGTCAGACACTGCGGGGGAGATGTAGGATAATGTAAATTGTATTTATTAGAGTGAGAGATTTGGGGAGGAGATGTAGGATAATGTAAATTGTATTTATTACAGTCAGTGACTTCGGGGGAAGATGTGGAATAATGTAAATAGTATCTACTAGAGTCAGAGAATTGAGGGGAGATGTAGGATAATGTAGATAGTATTTTTTAGAGTCTGAGTCTTGGGGAGGAGATTTAGGATAATGTAAAGAGGATATATATTGGGGTCAGAGATTTCAGGGGTGATGTAGCATAATGCAAAAAGCATTTATGAGAGTTAGACACTAGGGGAGGAGATGTAGGAAAATGCACATAGTATTTATAAGAGTCAGAGCATTGGGGAGGAGATTTAGTATAATGTAAACAGTATTTATTAGAGTCAGAGACTTCGGGGGAGATGTGGGATAATGTAAATAGTATTTACTAGAGTGAGAGACTGCAGGGGAGATGTAGGAGAATGTGAATAGTATTTATTAGGGTGAGAGACTTTGAGGGGAGATGTAGAATGATGTAAATAATATTTACTAGAGTCAGAGTTGAGGGGAGATGTAGGATAATGTAAATACTATTTATTAGTGTCAGTGACTACAGGGGGAGATGTGGGATAATGTAAAATGTATTTATTAGAGTTAGAGACTTGGGGAGGATAATGTAAAGAGTATTTATTAGAGTCAGAGTCTTCAGGGGTGATGTAGGATAATATAAATAGTATTTATTAGATTGAGAGTTTGGGGGAGATGTAGGATAATGTTAGGAGTATTTATTGGAGTCAGAGACTTGGAGGAAATGTAGGATAATGTAAATGGTGTTTATTAGAGTGAGAGAATTGGGGAGGAGAAGTAAGATAATGTAAATGGTATTTCTTAGAGTCAAAGACTTGGGGAGGAGATGTAGGATAACGTAAATAGTATTTATTAGAGTCAGAGACTTGGGGGGGGGGTTGAGATTTAGGATATTGTAAAGAGTATTTATTGGAGTCAGAGATTTCAGGGGAGATGTAGCATAATGTAAAATGAATTCATTAGTGTTAGACACTAGGGGAGGAGATGTAAGATAATGCACATAGTATTTATATGAATCAGAGAATTGGGGAGGAGATTTACTATAATGTAAACAGTATTTGTTAGAGTCAGAGACTTCAGGGGCAATGTAGGAAATTGTAAATAGTATTTATTAGAGTCAGAGACTTCGGGGGAGATGTCGTATAATGTAAATAGTATTTATTAGAGTCAGAGACATCAGGGGAGATCTTGGATAATGTAAATAGCACTTATTAGAGTCAGAGACTTCAGGGGAGATGTAGCATAACGTAAATACTATTTATTAGATTCAGAGACTGGGGCAGGAGATGAAGGATAATAGAAATAGTATTTATTAGAGCCAGAGACTTTGGGGGAGATGTAGGATCATGCAAATTGCATTTATTCCAGTCAGAGGATTTGGGGGAGATGTAGTGTATTGCAAATATTATTGATTAGAGTTAGAGACTTGGGGAGGACATGTAGGATAATGAAAATAGAATTTAGGAGAGACAGAGACTTGGGGAGGAGCTTTAGGATAATGTAAATAGTATTTATTACAGTCAGAGACTGCGGGGGAGATGTAGCATAATGTAAATACTATTTATTAGAGTCAGAGAATAGGAGAGGAGATGTAGGAGAATGGAAATAGTACTTATTAGACTCGGAGACTTGGCAGGACATGTTAGATAATGTAAATGGTGTTTATTAGAGTTAGAGAATTGGGGAGGAGAAGTTGGATAATGAAAAGAGTATTTATTACAGTCAGAGACTTGGGTAGGAGATCTAGGATAATGTAAATAGTATTTATTAGACTTGGAGACTTGGGGAGGAGATGTAGGACAATGTAAATAGTATTTATTCGAGTCAGAGACTTCGGGGGTAGATCTAGGATAATGTAAATACTACTTATGAGAGTCAGAGTCTTCGGGGGGAGATGTAGGATAATGTAAAAAGTATTTATTAGAGATAGAGATTTGGGGAGGAGATTTATGATAAGGGACATAGTATTTATTAGAGTCAGAGTCTCGGGGAGGAGCTGGAGGATAATGTAAATAGTATTTATTACAGTCAGAGACTGCGGGGGAGATGTAGGATAATGTAAATGGTATTTATTAGAGTGAGAGATTTGGGGAGGAGATGTAGGATAATGTAAATTGTATTTATTACAGTCAGTGACTTCAGGGGAAGATGTGGAATAATGTAAATAGTATCTACTAGAGTCAGAGAATTGAGGGGAGATGTAGGATAATGTAGATAGTATTTTTTAGAGTCTGAGTCTTGGGGAGGAGAATTAGGATAATGTAAAGAGGATATATATTGGGGTCAGAGATTTCAGGGGTGATGTAGCATAATGCAAAAAGCATTTATGAGAGTTAGACACTAGGGGAGGAGATGTAGGAAAATGCACATAGTATTTATAAGAGTCAGAGCATTGGGGAGGAGATTTAGTATAATGTAAACAGTATTTATTAGAGTCAGAGACTTCGGGGGAGATGTGGGATAGTGTAAATAGTATTTACTAGAGTGTGAGACTGCGGGGGAGATGTAGGAGAATGTAAATAGTATTTATTAGGGTGAGAGACTTTGAGGGGAGATGTAGAATGATGTAAATAATATTTACTAGAGTCAGAGAGTTGAGGGGAGATGTAGGATAATGTAAATACTATTTATTAGAGTGAGAGACTTGGGGAGGAGATGTAGGAAAATGTAAATAGTATTTATTACAGTCAGCGACTTCAGGGAAGTTGAGGAATAATGTAAATACTATTTACTAGAGTCAGAGAATTGAGGGGAGATGTAGGATAATGTAAATTGTGTTTATTAGAGTCAGAGACCTGGGCGGGGGGGAGATTTAGGATATTGTAAAGAGTATTTATTAGAGTCAGATATTTCAGGGGAGATGTAGCATAATGTAAAAAGAATATATTAGAGTTATACACTAGGGGAGCAGATGTAGGACAATGCACATAGTATTTATAAGAGTGAGAGAATTGGGGAGGAGATTTAGTATAATGTACACAGTATTTATTAGAGTCAAAGACTTCAGGGGAGATATAGGAAAATGTAAATAGTATTTATTAGAGTCAGAGACTTCGGGGGAGATGTAGAATAATGTAAATAGTATTTATTAAAGTCAGAGACATCGGGGAGATATAGGATAATGTTAATAGTATTTATTAGAGTCAGAGACTTCAGGGGAGATGTAGCATAATGTAAATACTATTTATTAGAGTCAGAGAATAGGAGAGGAGATGTAAGATAATGGAAAGAGTATTTATTAGACTCAGAGACTTGGGGAGGACATGTAGGATAATCTAAATGGTGTTTATTAGAGTTAGTGAATTGGGGAGGAGAAGTTGGATAATGAAAAGAGTATTTATTACAGTCAGAGACTTGGGGAGGAGATGAAGGATAATCTAAATGGTGTTTATTAGAATTAGTGAATTGGGGAGGAGAAGTTGGATAATGAAAAGAGTATTTATTACAGTCAGAGACCTGGGGAGGAGATGTAGGATAATGTAAGTAGTATTTATTAGACTTGGAGACTTGGGGAGGAGATGTAGGACAATGTAAATAGTATTTATTCGAGTCAGAGACTTCGGGGGGAGATGTAGGATAATGTAAAAAGTATTTATTAGAGATAGAGATTTGGGGAGGAGATGTAGGATAAGGGACATAGTATTTATTAGAGTCAGAGACTCGGGGAGGAGCTGGAGGATAATGTAAACAGTATTTATTACAGTCAGAGACTGTGGGGGAGATGTAGGATAATGTAAATAGTATGTATTAGAGTGAGAGATTTGGGGAGGAGATGTAGGATAATGAAAATAGTATTTATTACAGTCAGTGACTTCGGGGGAAGATGTGGAATAATGTAAATAGTATCTACTAGAGTCAGAGAATTGAGGGGAGATGTTGGATAATGTAGATAGTATTTTTAAGAGTCTGTGTCTTGGGGAGGAGAATTAGGATAATGTAAAGAGGATATATATTGGGGTCAGAGATTTCAGGGGTGATGTAGCATAATGCAAAAAGCATTTATGAGAGTTAGACACTAGGGAAGGAGATGTAGGAAAATGCACATAGTATTTATAAGAGTCAGAGCATTGGGGAGGAGATTTAGTATAATGTAAACAGTATTTATTAGAGTCAGAGACTTCGGGGGAGATGTGGGATAGTGTAAATAGTATTTACTAGAGTGAGAGACTGCAGGGGAGATGTAGGAGAATGTAAATAGTATTTATTAGGGTGAGAGACTTTGAGGGGAGATGTAGAATGATGTAAATAATATTTACTAGAGTCAGAGAGTTGAGGGGAGATGTAGCATAATGTAAATAGTATTTATTAGAGTGAGAGACTTGGGGAGGAGATGTAGGAAAATGTAAATAGTATTTATTACAGTCAGCGACTTCAGGGAAGTTGAGGAATAATGTAAATACTATTTACTAGAGTCAGAGAATTGAGGGGAAATGTAGCATAATGTAAATTGTGTTTATTAGAGTCAGAGACCTGGGCGGGGGGGAGATTTAGGATATTGTAAAGAGTATTTATTAGAGTCAGATATTTCAGGGGAGATGTAGCATAATGTAAAAAGAATATATTAGAGTTATACACTAGGGGAGCAGATGTAGGATAATGCACATAGTATTTATAAGAGTCAGAGAATTGGGGAGGAGATTTAGTATAATGTACACAGTATTTATTAGAGTCAGAGACTTCAGGGGAGATATAGGAAAATGTAAATAGTATTTATTAGAGTCAGAGATTTCGGGGGAGATGTAGAATAATGTAAATAGTATTTATTAAAGTCAGAGACATCGGGGAGATATAGGATAATGTTAATAGTATTTATTAGAGTCAGAGACTTCAGGGGAGATGTAGCATAATGTAAATACTATTTATTAGTGTCAGAGAATAGGAGAGGAGATGTAGGATAATGGAAAGAGTATTTATTAGACTCAGAGACTTGGGGAGGACATGTAGGATAATCTAAATGGTGTTTATTAGAGTTAGTGAATTGGGGAGGAGAAGTTGGATAATGAAAAGAGTATTTATTACAGTCAGAGACTTGGGGAGGAGATGTAGGATAATGTAAATAGTATTTATTAGACTTGGAGACTTGGGGAGGAGATGTAGGACAATGTAAATAGTATTTATTCGAGTCAGAGACTTCGGGGGTAGATCTAGGATGATGTAATTACTACTTATGAGAGTCAGAGATTCGGGGGGAGATGTAGGATAATGTAAAAAGTATTTATTAGAGATAGAGATTGGGGAGGAGATGTAGGATAAGGGACATAGTATTTATTAGAGTCAGAGTCTCGGGGAGGAGCTGGAGGATAATGTAAATAGTATTTATTACAGTCAGACACTGCGGGGGAGATGTAGGATAATGTAAATTGTATTTATTAGAGTGAGAGATTTGGGGAGGAGATGTAGGATAATGTAAATTGTATTTATTACAGTCAGTGACTTCGGGGGAAGATGTGGAATAATGTAAATAGTATCTACTAGAGTCAGAGAATTGAGGGGAGATGTAGGATAATGTAGATAGTATTTTTTAGAGTCTGAGTCTTGGGGAGGAGATTTAGGATAATGTAAAGAGGATATATATTGGGGTCAGAGATTTCAGGGGTGATGTAGCATAATGCAAAAAGCATTTATGAGAGTTAGACACTAGGGGAGGAGATGTAGGAAAATGCACATAGTATTTATAAGAGTCAGAGCATTGGGGAGGAGATTTAGTATAATGTAAACAGTATTTATTAGAGTCAGAGACTTCGGGGGAGATGTGGGATAATGTAAATAGTATTTACTAGAGTGAGAGACTGCAGGGGAGATGTAGGAGAATGTGAATAGTATTTATTAGGGTGAGAGACTTTGAGGGGAGATGTAGAATGATGTAAATAATATTTACTAGAGTCAGAGTTGAGGGGAGATGTAGGATAATGTAAATACTATTTATTAGTGTCAGTGACTACAGGGGGAGATGTGGGATAATGTAAAATGTATTTATTAGAGTTAGAGACTTGGGGAGGATAATGTAAAGAGTATTTATTAGAGTCAGAGTCTTCAGGGGTGATGTAGGATAATATAAATAGTATTTATTAGATTGAGAGTTTGGGGGAGATGTAGGATAATGTTAGGAGTATTTATTGGAGTCAGAGACTTGGAGGAAATGTAGGATAATGTAAATGGTGTTTATTAGAGTGAGAGAATTGGGGAGGAGAAGTAAGATAATGTAAATGGTATTTCTTAGAGTCAAAGACTTGGGGAGGAGATGTAGGATAACGTAAATAGTATTTATTAGAGTCAGAGACTTGGGGGGGGGTTGAGATTTAGGATATTGTAAAGAGTATTTATTGGAGTCAGAGATTTCAGGGGAGATGTAGCATAATGTAAAATGAATTCATTAGTGTTAGACACTAGGGGAGGAGATGTAAGATAATGCACATAGTATTTATATGAATCAGAGAATTGGGGAGGAGATTTACTATAATGTAAACAGTATTTGTTAGAGTCAGAGACTTCAGGGGCAATGTAGGAAATTGTAAATAGTATTTATTAGAGTCAGAGACTTCGGGGGAGATGTCGTATAATGTAAATAGTATTTATTAGAGTCAGAGACATCAGGGGAGATCTTGGATAATGTAAATAGCACTTATTAGAGTCAGAGACTTCAGGGGAGATGTAGCATAACGTAAATACTATTTATTAGATTCAGAGACTGGGGCAGGAGATGAAGGATAATAGAAATAGTATTTATTAGAGCCAGAGACTTTGGGGGAGATGTAGGATCATGCAAATTGCATTTATTCCAGTCAGAGGATTTGGGGGAGATGTAGTGTATTGCAAATATTATTTATTAGAGTTAGAGACTTGGGGAGGACATGTAGGATAATGAAAATAGAATTTAGGAGAGACAGAGACTTGGGGAGGAGCTTTAGGATAATGTAAATAGTATTTATTACAGTCAGAGACTGCGGGGGAGATGTAGCATAATGTAAATACTATTTATTAGAGTCAGAGAATAGGAGAGGAGATGTAGGAGAATGGAAATAGTACTTATTAGACTCGGAGACTTGGCAGGACATGTTAGATAATGTAAATGGTGTTTATTAGAGTTAGAGAATTGGGGAGGAGAAGTTGGATAATGAAAAGAGTATTTATTACAGTCAGAGACTTGGGTAGGAGATCTAGGATAATGTAAATAGTATTTATTAGACTTGGAGACTTGGGGAGGAGATGTAGGACAATGTAAATAGTATTTATTCGAGTCAGAGACTTCGGGGGTAGATCTAGGATAATGTAAATACTACTTATGAGAGTCAGAGTCTTCGGGGGGAGATGTAGGATAATGTAAAAAGTATTTATTAGAGATAGAGATTTGGGGAGGAGATTTATGATAAGGGACATAGTATTTATTAGAGTCAGAGTCTCGGGGAGGAGCTGGAGGATAATGTAAATAGTATTTATTACAGTCAGAGACTGCGGGGGAGATGTAGGATAATGTAAATGGTATTTATTAGAGTGAGAGATTTGGGGAGGAGATGTAGGATAATGTAAATTGTATTTATTACAGTCAGTGACTTCAGGGGAAGATGTGGAATAATGTAAATAGTATCTACTAGAGTCAGAGAATTGAGGGGAGATGTAGGATAATGTAGATAGTATTTTTTAGAGTCTGAGTCTTGGGGAGGAGAATTAGGATAATGTAAAGAGGATATATATTGGGGTCAGAGATTTCAGGGGTGATGTAGCATAATGCAAAAAGCATTTATGAGAGTTAGACACTAGGGGAGGAGATGTAGGAAAATGCACATAGTATTTATAAGAGTCAGAGCATTGGGGAGGAGATTTAGTATAATGTAAACAGTATTTATTAGAGTCAGAGACTTCGGGGGAGATGTGGGATAGTGTAAATAGTATTTACTAGAGTGTGAGACTGCGGGGGAGATGTAGGAGAATGTAAATAGTATTTATTAGGGTGAGAGACTTTGAGGGGAGATGTAGAATGATGTAAATAATATTTACTAGAGTCAGAGAGTTGAGGGGAGATGTAGGATAATGTAAATAGTATTTATTAGAGTGAGAGACTTGGGGAGGAGATGTAGGAAAATGTAAATAGTATTTATTACAGTCAGCGACTTCAGGGAAGTTGAGGAATAATGTAAATACTATTTACTAGAGTCAGAGAATTGAGGGGAGATGTAGGATAATGTAAATTGTGTTTATTAGAGTCAGAGACCTGGGTGGGGGGTAGATTTAGGATATTGTAAAGAGTATTTATTAGAGTCAGATATTTCAGGGGAGATGTAGCATAATGTAAAAAGAATATATTAGAGTTATACACTAGGGGAGCAGATGTAGGACAATGCACATAGTATTTATAAGAGTGAGAGAATTGGGGAGGAGATTTAGTATAATGTACACAGTATTTATTAGAGTCAAAGACTTCAGGGGAGATATAGGAAAATGTAAATAGTATTTATTAGAGTCAGAGACTTCGGGGGAGATGTAGAATAATGTAAATAGTATTTATTAAAGTCAGAGACATCGGGGAGATATAGGATAATGTTAATAGTATTTATTAGAGTCAGAGACTTCAGGGGAGATGTAGCATAATGTAAATACTATTTATTAGAGTCAGAGAATAGGAGAGGAGATGTAAGATAATGGAAAGAGTATTTATTAGACTCAGAGACTTGGGGAGGACATGTAGGATAATCTAAATGGTGTTTATTAGAGTTAGTGAATTGGGGAGGAGAAGTTGGATAATGAAAAGAGTATTTATTACAGTCAGAGACTTGGGGAGGAGATGAAGGATAATCTAAATGGTGTTTATTAGAATTAGTGAATTGGGGAGGAGAAGTTGGATAATGAAAAGAGTATTTATTACAGTCAGAGACCTGGGGAGGAGATGTAGGATAATGTAAGTAGTATTTATTAGACTTGGAGACTTGGGGAGGAGATGTAGGACAATGTAAATAGTATTTATTCGAGTCAGAGACTTCGGGGGGAGATGTAGGATAATGTAAAAAGTATTTATTAGAGATAGAGATTTGGGGAGGAGATGTAGGATAAGGGACATAGTATTTATTAGAGTCAGAGACTCGGGGAGGAGCTGGAGGATAATGTAAACAGTATTTATTACAGTCAGAGACTGTGGGGGAGATGTAGGATAATGTAAATAGTATGTATTAGAGTGAGAGATTTGGGGAGGAGATGTAGGATAATGAAAATAGTATTTATTACAGTCAGTGACTTCGGGGGAAGATGTGGAATAATGTAAATAGTATCTACTAGAGTCAGAGAATTGAGGGGAGATGTTGGATAATGTAGATAGTATTTTTAAGAGTCTGTGTCTTGGGGAGGAGAATTAGGATAATGTAAAGAGGATATATATTGGGGTCAGAGATTTCAGGGGTGATGTAGCATAATGCAAAAAGCATTTATGAGAGTTAGACACTAGGGAAGGAGATGTAGGAAAATGCACATAGTATTTATAAGAGTCAGAGCATTGGGGAGGAGATTTAGTATAATGTAAACAGTATTTATTAGAGTCAGAGACTTCGGGGGAGATGTGGGATAGTGTAAATAGTATTTACTAGAGTGAGAGACTGCGGGGGAGATGTAGGAGAATGTAAATAGTATTTATTAGGGTGAGAGACTTTGAGGGGAGATGTAGAATGATGTAAATAATATTTACTAGAGTCAGAGAGTTGAGGGGAGATGTAGCATAATGTAAATAGTATTTATTAGAGTGAGAGACTTGGGGAGGAGATGTAGGAAAATGTAAATAGTATTTATTACAGTCAGCGACTTCAGGGAAGTTGAGGAATAATGTAAATACTATTTACTAGAGTCAGAGAATTGAGGGGAAATGTAGCATAATGTAAATTGTGTTTATTAGAGTCAGAGACCTGGGCGGGGGGGAGATTTAGGATATTGTAAAGAGTATTTATTAGAGTCAGATATTTCAGGGGAGATGTAGCATAATGTAAAAAGAATATATTAGAGTTATACACTAGGGGAGCAGATGTAGGATAATGCACATAGTATTTATAAGAGTCAGAGAATTGGGGAGGAGATTTAGTATAATGTACACAGTATTTATTAGAGTCAGAGACTTCAGGGGAGATATAGGAAAATGTAAATAGTATTTATTAGAGTCAGAGATTTCGGGGGAGATGTAGAATAATGTAAATAGTATTTATTAAAGTCAGAGACATCGGGGAGATATAGGATAATGTTAATAGTATTTATTAGAGTCAGAGACTTCAGGGGAGATGTAGCATAATGTAAATACTATTTATTAGTGTCAGAGAATAGGAGAGGAGATGTAGGATAATGGAAAGAGTATTTATTAGACTCAGAGACTTGGGGAGGACATGTAGGATAATCTAAATGGTGTTTATTAGAGTTAGTGAATTGGGGAGGAGAAGTTGGATAATGAAAAGAGTATTTATTACAGTCAGAGACTTGGGGAGGAGATGTAGGATAATGTAAATAGTATTTATTAGACTTGGAGACTTGGGGAGGAGATGTAGGACAATGTAAATAGTATTTATTCGAGTCAGAGACTTCGGGGGTAGATCTAGGATGATGTAATTACTACTTATGAGAGTCAGAGATTCGGGGGGAGATGTAGGATAATGTAAAAAGTATTTATTAGAGATAGAGATTGGGGAGGAGATGTAGGATAAGGGACATAGTATTTATTAGAGTCAGAGTCTCGGGGAGGAGCTGGAGGATAATGTAAATAGTATTTATTACAGTCAGACACTGCGGGGGAGATGTAGGATAATGTAAATTGTATTTATTAGAGTGAGAGATTTGGGGAGGAGATGTAGGATAATGTAAATTGTATTTATTACAGTCAGTGACTTCGGGGGAAGATGTGGAATAATGTAAATAGTATCTACTAGAGTCAGAGAATTGAGGGGAGATGTAGGATAATGTAGATAGTATTTTTTAGAGTCTGAGTCTTGGGGAGGAGATTTAGGATAATGTAAAGAGGATATATATTGGGGTCAGAGATTTCAGGGGTGATGTAGCATAATGCAAAAAGCATTTATGAGAGTTAGACACTAGGGGAGGAGATGTAGGAAAATGCACATAGTATTTATAAGAGTCAGAGCATTGGGGAGGAGATTTAGTATAATGTAAACAGTATTTATTAGAGTCAGAGACTTCGGGGGAGATGTGGGATAATGTAAATAGTATTTACTAGAGTGAGAGACTGCAGGGGAGATGTAGGAGAATGTGAATAGTATTTATTAGGGTGAGAGACTTTGAGGGGAGATGTAGAATGATGTAAATAATATTTACTAGAGTCAGAGTTGAGGGGAGATGTAGGATAATGTAAATACTATTTATTAGTGTCAGTGACTACAGGGGGAGATGTGGGATAATGTAAAATGTATTTATTAGAGTTAGAGACTTGGGGAGGATAATGTAAAGAGTATTTATTAGAGTCAGAGTCTTCAGGGGTGATGTAGGATAATATAAATAGTATTTATTAGATTGAGAGTTTGGGGGAGATGTAGGATAATGTTAGGAGTATTTATTGGAGTCAGAGACTTGGAGGAAATGTAGGATAATGTAAATGGTGTTTATTAGAGTGAGAGAATTGGGGAGGAGAAGTAAGATAATGTAAATGGTATTTCTTAGAGTCAAAGACTTGGGGAGGAGATGTAGGATAACGTAAATAGTATTTATTAGAGTCAGAGACTTGGGGGGGGGTTGAGATTTAGGATATTGTAAAGAGTATTTATTGGAGTCAGAGATTTCAGGGGAGATGTAGCATAATGTAAAATGAATTCATTAGTGTTAGACACTAGGGGAGGAGATGTAAGATAATGCACATAGTATTTATATGAATCAGAGAATTGGGGAGGAGATTTACTATAATGTAAACAGTATTTGTTAGAGTCAGAGACTTCAGGGGCAATGTAGGAAATTGTAAATAGTATTTATTAGAGTCAGAGACTTCGGGGGAGATGTCGTATAATGTAAATAGTATTTATTAGAGTCAGAGACATCAGGGGAGATCTTGGATAATGTAAATAGCACTTATTAGAGTCAGAGACTTCAGGGGAGATGTAGCATAACGTAAATACTATTTATTAGATTCAGAGACTGGGGCAGGAGATGAAGGATAATAGAAATAGTATTTATTAGAGCCAGAGACTTTGGGGGAGATGTAGGATCATGCAAATTGCATTTATTCCAGTCAGAGGATTTGGGGGAGATGTAGTGTATTGCAAATATTATTTATTAGAGTTAGAGACTTGGGGAGGACATGTAGGATAATGAAAATAGAATTTAGGAGAGACAGAGACTTGGGGAGGAGCTTTAGGATAATGTAAATAGTATTTATTACAGTCAGAGACTGCGGGGGAGATGTAGCATAATGTAAATACTATTTATTAGAGTCAGAGAATAGGAGAGGAGATGTAGGAGAATGGAAATAGTACTTATTAGACTCGGAGACTTGGCAGGACATGTTAGATAATGTAAATGGTGTTTATTAGAGTTAGAGAATTGGGGAGGAGCAGTTGGATAATGAAAAGAGTATTTATTACAGTCAGAGACTTGGGTAGGAGATCTAGGATAATGTAAATAGTATTTATTAGACTTGGAGACTTGGGGAGGAGATGTAGGACAATGTAAATAGTATTTATTCGAGTCAGAGACTTCGGGGGTAGATCTAGGATAATGTAAATACTACTTATGAGAGTCAGAGTCTTCGGGGGGAAATGTAGGATAATGTAAAAAGTATTTATTAGAGATAGAGATTTGGGGAGGAGATTTATGATAAGGGACATAGTATTTATTAGAGTCAGAGTCTCGGGGAGGAGCTGGAGGATAATGTAAATAGTATTTATTACAGTCAGAGACTGCGGGGGAGATGTAGGATAATGTAAATGGTATTTATTAGAGTGAGAGATTTGGGGAGGAGATGTAGGATAATGTAAATTGTATTTATTACAGTCAGTGACTTCAGGGGAAGATGTGGAATAATGTAAATAGTATCTACTAGAGTCAGAGAATTGAGGGGAGATGTAGGATAATGTAGATAGTATTTTTTAGAGTCTGAGTCTTGGGGAGGAGAATTAGGATAATGTAAAGAGGATATATATTGGGGTCAGAGATTTCAGGGGTGATGTAGCATAATGCAAAAAGCATTTATGAGAGTTAGACACTAGGGGAGGAGATGTAGGAAAATGCACATAGTATTTATAAGAGTCAGAGCATTGGGGAGGAGATTTAGTATAATGTAAACAGTATTTATTAGAGTCAGAGACTTCGGGGGAGATGTGGGATAGTGTAAATAGTATTTACTAGAGTGTGAGACTGCGGGGGAGATGTAGGAGAATGTAAATAGTATTTATTAGGGTGAGAGACTTTGAGGGGAGATGTAGAATGATGTAAATAATATTTACTAGAGTCAGAGAGTTGAGGGGAGATGTAGGATAATGTAAATAGTATTTATTAGAGTGAGAGACTTGGGGAGGAGATGTAGGAAAATGTAAATAGTATTTATTACAGTCAGCGACTTCAGGGAAGTTGAGGAATAATGTAAATACTATTTACTAGAGTCAGAGAATTGAGGGGAGATGTAGGATAATGTAAATTGTGTTTATTAGAGTCAGAGACCTGGGCGGGGGGGAGATTTAGGATATTGTAAAGAGTATTTATTAGAGTCAGATATTTCAGGGGAGATGTAGCATAATGTAAAAAGAATATATTAGAGTTATACACTAGGGGAGCAGATGTAGGACAATGCACATAGTATTTATAAGAGTGAGAGAATTGGGGAGGAGATTTAGTATAATGTACACAGTATTTATTAGAGTCAAAGACTTCAGGGGAGATATAGGAAAATGTAAATAGTATTTATTAGAGTCAGAGACTTCGGGGGAGATGTAGAATAATGTAAATAGTATTTATTAAAGTCAGAGACATCGGGGAGATATAGGATAATGTTAATAGTATTTATTAGAGTCAGAGACTTCAGGGGAGATGTAGCATAATGTAAATACTATTTATTAGAGTCAGAGAATAGGAGAGGAGATGTAGGATAATGGAAAGAGTATTTATTAGACTCAGAGACTTGGGGAGGACATGTAGGATAATCTAAATGGTGTTTATTAGAGTTAGAGAATTGGGGAGGAGAAGTTGCATAATGAAAATAGTATTTATTAGAGTCAGAGACTTGGGGAGGAGATGTAGGATAATGTAAATAGTATTTATTAGACTTGGAGACTTGGGGAGGAGATGTAGAACAATGTAAATAGTATTTATTCGAGTCAGAGACTTCGGGGGTAGATGTAGGATAATGTAAATAGTATTTATTCGAGTCAGAGACTTCGGGGGGAGATGTAGGATAATGTAAAAAATATTTATTAGAGTGAGAGACTTGGGGAGGCTAATGTAAATAGTATTGATTAAACTCGGAGACTTGTGGAGGAGATGTAGGATAATATAAATAGTATTTATTCGAATCAGAGACTTCGGGGATAGATGTAGGATAATGTAAATACTATTTATTAGAGTCAGAGACTACAGGGGGAGATGTAGGATAATGTAAAATGTATTTATTAGAGTTAGAGACTTGGGGAGGATAATTTAAAGAGTATTTATTAGAGTCAGCGTCTTCGGGGTTGATGTAGGATAATATAAATAGTATTTATTAGATTGAGAGTTTGGGGGAGATGTAGGACAATGTAAAGAGTATTTATTGGAGTCAGAGACTTGGAGGAAATGTAGGATAATGTAAATGGTGTTTATTAGAGTTAGAGAATTGGGGAGGAGAAGTAAGATAATGTAAATGGTATTTCTTAGAGTCAAAGACTTGGGGAGGAGATGTAGGATAACGTAAATAGTATTTATTAGAGTCAGAGACTTGGGGGGGGGGGGGTGAGATTTAGGATATTGTAAAGAGTTTTTATTGGAGTCAGAGATTTCAGGGGAGATGTAGCATAATGTAAAATGAATTCATTAGTGTTTGACACTAGGGGAGGAGATGTAAGATAATGCACATAGTATTTATATGAATCAGAGAATTGTGGAGGAGATTTACTATAATGTAAGCAGTATTTGTTAGAGTCAGAGACTTCAGGGGTGATGTAGGAAATTGTAAATAATATTTATTAGAGTAAGAGACTTCGGGGGAGATGTAGTATGATGTAAATAGTATTTATTAGAGTCAGAGACTTCAGGGGAGATGTAGCATAATGTAAATACTATTTATTAGATTCAGAGACTGGGGCAGGAGATGAAGGATAATAGAAATAGTATTTATTAGAGCCAGAGACTTCGGGGGAGATGTAGGATCATGCAAATTGCATTTATTCCAGTCAGAGGATTCGGGGGAGATGTAGTGTATTGCAAATATTATTTATTAGAGTTAGAGACTTGGGGAGGACATGTAGGATAATGGAAATAGAATTTAGGAGAGACAGAGACTTGGGGAGGAGCTTTAGGATAATGTAAATAGTATTTATTACAGTCAGAGACTGTGGGGGAGATGTAGCATAATGTAATTACTATTTATTTGAGTCAGAGAATAGGACAGGAGATGTAAGATAATGGAAATAGTACTTATTAGACTCGGAGACTTCGCAGGACATGTTAGATAATCTAAATGGTGTTTATTAGAGTTAGAGAATTGGGGAGGAGTAGTTGGATAATGAAAAGAGTATTTATTAAAGTCAGAGACTTGGGGAGGAGATGTAGGATAATGTAAATAGTATTTATTATACTTGGAGACTTGGGGAGGAGATGTAGGACAATGTAAATAGTATTTATTCGAGTCAGAGACTTCGGGGGTGGATGTAGGATAATGTAAATACTATTTTTGAGAGTCAGAGACATCGGGGGGAGATGTAGGATAATGTAAAAAGTATTTATTAGAGTTAGAGACTTGGGAGGAGATGTAGGATAAGGGAAATAATATTTATTAGAGTCAGAGACTTGGGGAGGAGCTGTAGGATAATATAAATAGTATTATTAGAGTCAGAGAATAGGAGAGGAGATGTAGGATAATGTAAATGGTATTTATTAGACTTGGAGTCTTGGGGCGGAGATGTAGGACAATGTAAATAGTATTTATTCGAGTCAGAGACTTCGGGGGGAGATGTAGGATAATGTAAAAAGTATTTATTAGAGATAGAGATTTGGGGAGGAGATGTAGGATAAGGGACATAGTATTTATTAGAGTCAGAGACTCGGGGAGGAGCTGGAGGATAATGTAAACAGTATTTATTAGAGTCAGAGACTGCGGGGGAGATGTAGGATAATGTAAATAGTATTTATTAGAGTGAGAGATTTGGGGAGGAGATGTAGGATAATGAAAATAGTATTTATTACAGTCAGTGACTTCGGGGGAAGATGTGGAATAATGTAAATAGTATCTACTAGAGTCAGAGAATTGAGGGGAGATGTAGGATAATGTAGATAGTATTTTTTAGAGTCTGAGTCTTGGGGAGGAGAATTAGGATAATGTAAAGAGGATATATATTGGGGTCAGAGATTTCAGGGGTGATGTAGCATAATGCAAAAAGCATTTATGAGAGTTAGACACCATGGGAGGAGATGTAGGAAAATGCACATAGTATTTATAAGAGTCAGAGCATTGGGGAGGAGATTTAGTATAATGTAAACAGTATTTATTAGAGTCAGAGACTTCGGGGGAGATGTGGGATAATGTAAATAGTATTTACTAGAGTGAGAGACTGCAGGGGAGATGTAGGAGAATGTGAATAGTATTTATTAGGGTGAGAGACTTTGAGGGGAGATGTAGAATGATGTAAATAATATTTACTAGAGTCAGAGTTGAGGGGAGATGTAGGATAATGTAAATAGTATTTATTAGAGTGAGAGACTTGGGGAGGAGATGTAGGAAAATGTAAATAGTATTTATTACAGTCAGCGACTTCAGGGAAGTTGAGGAATAATGTAAATAGTATTTACTAGAGTCATAGAATTGAGGGGACATGTAGGATAATGTAAATTGTGTTTATTAGAGTCAGAGATTTGAGGGGGGGAGATTTAGGATATTGTAAAGAGTATTTATTAGAGTCAGATATTTCAAGGGAGATGTAGCATAATGTAAAAAGAATATATTAGAGTTATACACTAGGGGAGCAGATGTAGGACAATGCACATAGTATTTATAAGAGTGAGAGAATTGGGGAGGAGATTTAGTATAATGTACACAGTATTTATTAGAGTCAAAGACTTCAGGGGAGATATAGGAAAATGTAAATAGTATTTATTAGAGTCAGAGACTTCGGGGGAGATGTAGAATAATGTAAATAGTATTTATTAAAGTCAGAGACATCGGGGAGATATAGGATAATGTTAATAGTATTTATTAGAGTCAGAGACTTCAGGGGAGATGTAGCATAATGTAAATACTATTTATTAGAGTCAGAGAATAGGAGAGGAGATGTAAGATAATGGAAAGAGTATTTATTAGACTCAGAGACTTGGGGAGGACATGCAGGATAATCTAAATGGTGTTTATTAGAGTTAGTGAATTGGGGAGGAGAAGTTGGATAATGAAAAGAGTATTTATTACAGTCAGAGACTTGGGGAGGAGATGAAGGATAATCTAAATGGTGTTTATTAGAATTAGTGAATTGGGGAGGAGAAGTTGGATAATGAAAAGAGTATTTATTACAGTCAGAGACTTGGGGAGCAGATGTAGGATAATGTAAGTAGTATTTATTAGACTTGGAGACTTGGGGAGGAGATGTAGGACAATGTAAATAGTATTTATTCGAGTCAGAGACTTCGGGGGGAGATGTAGGATAATGTAAAAAGTATTTATTAGAGATAGAGATTTGGGGAGGAGATGTAGGATAAGGGACATAGTATCTATTAGAGTCAGAGACTCGGGGAGGAGCTGGAGGATAATGTAAATAGTATTTATTACAGTCAGACACTGCGGGGGAGATGTAGGATAATGTAAATTGTATTTATTAGAGTGAGAGATTTGGGGAGGAGATGTAGGATAATGTAAATTGTATTTATTACAGTCAGTGACTTCGGGGGAAGATGTGGAATAATGTAAATAGTATCTACTAGAGTCAGAGAATTGAGGGGAGATGTTGGATAATGTAGATAGTATTTTTAAGAGTCTGTGTCTTGGGGAGGAGAATTAGGATAATGTAAAGAGGATATATATTGGGGTCAGAGATTTCAGGGGTGATGTAGCATAATGCAAAAAGCATTTATGAGAGTTAGACACTAGGGAAGGAGATGTAGGAAAATGCACATAGTATTTATAAGAGTCAGAGCATTGGGGAGGAGATTTAGTATAATGTAAACAGTATTTATTAGAGTCAGAGACTTCGGGGGAGATGTGGGATAGTGTAAATAGTATTTACTAGAGTGAGAGACTGCGGGGGAGATGTAGGAGAATGTAAATAGTATTTATTAGGGTGAGAGACTTTGAGGGGAGATGTAGAATGATGTAAATAATATTTACTAGAGTCAGAGAGTTGAGGGGAGATGTAGCATAATGTAAATAGTATTTATTAGAGTGAGAGACTTGGGGAGGAGATGTAGGAAAATGTAAATAGTATTTATTGCAGTCAGCGACTTCAGGGAAGTTGAGGAATAATGTAAATACTATTTACTAGAGTCAGAGAATTGAGGGGAAATGTAGGATAATGTAAATTGTGTTTTTTTAGAGTCAGTGACCTGGGCGGGGGGGAGATTTAGGATATTGTAAAGAGTATTTATTAGAGTCAGATATTTCAGGGGAGATGTAGCATAATGTAAAAAGAATATATTAGAGTTATACACTAGGGGAGCAGATGTAGGATAATGCACATAGTATTTATAAGAGTGAGAGAATTGGGGAGGAGATTTAGTATAATGTACACAGTATTTATTAGAGTCAGAGACTTCAGGGGAGATATAGGAAAATGTAAATAGTATTTATTAGAGTCAGAGACTTCGGGGGAGATGTAGAATAATGTAAATAGTATTTATTAAAGTCAGAGACATCGGGGAGATATAGGATAATGTTAATAGTATTTATTAGAGTCAGAGACTTCAGGGGAGATGTAGCATAATGTAAATACTATTTATTAGAGTCAGAGAATAGGAGAGGAGATGTAAGATAATGGAAAGAGTATTTATTAGACTCAGAGACTTGGGGAGGACATGTAGGATAATCTAAATGGTGTTTATTAGAGTTAGTGAATTGGGGAGGAGAAGTTGGATAATGAAAAGAGTATTTATTACAGTCAGAGACTTGGGGAGGAGATGTAGGATAATGTAAATAGTATTTATTAGACTTGGAGACTTGGGGAGGAGATGTAGGACAATGTAAATAGTATTTATTCGAGTCAGAGACTTCGGGGGTAGATCTAGGATGATGTAATTACTACTTATGAGAGTCAGAGATTCGGGGGGAGATGTAGGATAATGTAAAAAGTATTTATTAGAGATAGAGATTGGGGAGGAGATGTAGGATAAGGGACATAGTATTTATTAGAGTCAGAGTTTCGGGGAGGAGCTGGAGGATAATGTAAATAGTATTTATTACAGTCAGACACTGCGGGGGAGATGTAGGATAATGTAAATTGTATTTATTAGAGTGAGAGATTTGGGGAGGAGATGTAGGATAATGTAAATTGTATTTATTACAGTCAGTGACTTCGGGGGAAGATGTGGAATAATGTAAATAGTATCTACTAGAGTCAGAGAATTGAGGGGAGATGTAGGATAATGTAGATAGTATTTTTTAGAGTCTGAGTCTTGGGGAGGAGATTTAGGATGATGTGAAGAGGATATATATTGGGGTCAGAGATTTCAGGGGTGATGTAGCATAATGCAAAAAGCATTTATGAGAGTTAGACACTAGGGGAGGAGATGTAGGAAAATGCACATAGTATTTATAAGAGTCAGAGCATTGGGGAGGAGATTTAGTATAATGTAAACAGTATTTATTAGAGTCAGAGACTTCGGGGGAGATGTGGGATAATGTAAATAGTATTTACTAGAGTGAGAGACTGCAGGGGAGATGTAGGAGAATGTAAATAGTATTTATTAGAGTCAGAGACTTTGAGGGGAGATGTAGGATAATGTAAAAAGTATTTATTAGAGATAGAGATTTGGGGAGGAGATGTAGGATAAGGGACATAGTATTTATTAGAGTCAGAGACTCGGGGAGGAGCTGGAGGATAATGTAAACAGTATTTATTACAGTCAGAGACTGTGGGGGAGATGTAGGATAATGTAAATAGTATGTATTAGAGTGAGAGATTTGGGGAGGAGATGTAGGATAATGAAAATAGTATTTATTACAGTCAGTGACTTCGGGGGAAGATGTGGAATAATGTAAATAGTATTTATTAAAGTCAGAGACATCGGGGAGATATAGGATAATGTTAATAGTATTTATTAGAGTCAGAGACTTCAGGGGAGATGTAGCATAATGTAAATACTATTTATTAGAGTCAGAGAATAGGAGAGGAGATGTAAGATAATGGAAAGAGTATTTATTAGACTCAGAGACTTGGGGAGGACATGTAGGATAATCTAAATGGTGTTTATTAGAGTTAGTGAATTGGGGA
Organism: Carcharodon carcharias; assembly: GCF_017639515.1. Lineage (NCBI taxonomy): Eukaryota > Metazoa > Chordata > Chondrichthyes > Lamniformes > Lamnidae > Carcharodon > Carcharodon carcharias. Next base: position 85,700,240 of record NC_054470.1, read on the forward strand.
GGAGAAGTTGGATAATGAAAAGAGTATTTATTACAGTCAGAGACTTGGGGAGGAGATGAAGGATAATCTAAATGGTGTTTATTAGAATTAGTGAATTGGGGAGGAGAAATTGGATAATGAAAAGAGTATTTATTACAGTCAGAGACTTGGGGAGGAGATGTAGGATAATGTAAGTAGTATTTATTAGACTTGGAGACTTGGGGAGGAGATGTAGGACAATGTAAATAGTATTTATTCGAGTCAGAGACTTCGGGGGGAGATGTAGGATAATGTAAAAAGTATTTATTAGAGATAGAGATTTGGGGAGGAGATGTAGGATAAGGGACATAGTATTTATTAGAGTCAGAGACTCGGGGAGGAGCTGGAGGATAATGTAAACAGTATTTATTACAGTCAGAGACTGTGGGGGAGATGTAGGATAATGTAAATAGTATGTATTAGAGTGAGAGATTTGGGGAGGAGATGTAGGATAATGAAAATAGTATTTATTACAGTCAGTGACTTCGGGGGAAGATGTGGAATAATGTAAATAGTATCTACTAGAGTCAGAGAATTGAGGGGAGATGTTGGATAATGTAGATAGTATTTTTAAGAGTCTGTGTCTTGGGGAGGAGAATTAGGATAATGTAAAGAGGATATATATTGGGGTCAGAGATTTCAGGGGTGATGTAGCATAATGCAAAAAGCATTTATGAGAGTTAGACACTAGGGAAGGAGATGTAGGAAAATGCACATAGTATTTATAAGAGTCAGAGCATTGGGGAGGAGATTTAGTATAATGTAAACAGTATTTATTAGAGTCAGAGACTTCGGGGGAGATGTGGGATAGTGTAAATAGTATTTACTAGAGTGAGAGACTGCGGGGGAGATGTAGGAGAATGTAAATAGTATTTATTAGGGTGAGAGACTTTGAGGGGAGATGTAGAATGATGTAAATAATATTTACTAGAGTCAGAGAGTTGAGGGGAGATGTAGCATAATGTAAATAGTATTTATTAGAGTGAGAGACTTGGGGAGGAGATGTAGGAAAATGTAAATAGTATTTATTGCAGTCAGCGACTTCAGGGAAGTTGAGGAATAATGTAAATACTATTTACTAGAGTCAGAGAATTGAGGGGAAATGTAGGATAATGTAAATTGTGTTTTTTTAGAGTCAGTGACCTGGGCGGGGGGGAGATTTAGGATATTGTAAAGAGTATTTATTAGAGTCAGATATTTCAGGGGAGATGTAGCATAATGTAAAAAGAATATATTAGAGTTATACACTAGGGGAGCAGATGTAGGATAATGCACATAGTATTTATAAGAGTCAGAGAATTGGGGAGGAGATTTAGTATAATGTACACAGTATTTATTAGAGTCAGAGACTTCAGGGGAGATATAGGAAAATGTAAATAGTATTTATTAGAGTCAGAGACTTCGGGGGAGATGTAGAATAAAGTAAATAGTATTTATTAAAGTCAGAGACATCGGGGAGATATAGGATAATGTTAATAGTATTTATTAGAGTCAGAGACTTCAGGGGAGATGTAGCATAATGTAAATACTATTTATTAGAGTCAGAGAATAGGAGAGGAGATGTAAGATAATGGAAAGAGTATTTATTAGACTCAGAGACTTGGGGAGGACATGTAGGATAATCTAAATGGTGTTTATTAGAGTTAGTGAATTGGGGAGGAGAAGTTGGATAATGAAAAGAGTATTTATTACAGTCAGAGACTTGGGGAGGAGATGTAGGATAATGTAAATAGTATTTATTAGACTTGGAGACTTGGGGAGGAGATGTAGGACAATGTAAATAGTATTTATTCGAGTCAGAGACTTCGGGGGTAGATCTAGGATGATGTAATTACTACTTATGAGAGTCAGAGATTCGGGGGGAGATGTAGGATAATGTAAAAAGTATTTATTAGAGATAGAGATTGGGGAGGAGATGTAGGATAAGGGACATAGTATTTATTAGAGTCAGAGTTTCGGGGAGGAGCTGGAGGATAATGTAAATAGTATTTATTACAGTCAGACACTGCGGGGGAGATGTAGGATAATGTAAATTGTATTTATTAGAGTGAGAGATTTGGGGAGGAGATGTAGGATAATGTAAATTGTATTTATTACAGTCAGTGACTTCGGGGGAAGATGTGGAATAATGTAAATAGTATCTACTAGAGTCAGAGAATTGAGGGGAGATGTAGGATAATGTAGATAGTATTTTTTAGAGTCTGAGTCTTGGGGAGGAGATTTAGGATGATGTGAAGAGGATATATATTGGGTTCAGAGATTTCAGGGGTGATGTAGCATAATGCAAAAAGCATTTATGAGAGTTAGACACTAGGGGAGGAGATGTAGGAAAATGCACATAGTATTTATAAGAGTCAGAGCATTGGGGAGGAGATTTAGTATAATGTAAACAGTATTTATTAGAGTCAGAGACTTCGGGGGAGATGTGGGATAATGTAAATAGTATTTACTAGAGTGAGAGACTGCAGGGGAGATGTAGGAGAATGTAAATAGTATTTATTAGAGTCAGAGACTTTGAGGGGAGATGTAGAATGATGTAAATAATATTTACTAGAGTCAGAGTTGAGGGGAGATGTAGGATAATGTAAATAGTATTTATTAGAGTGAGAGACTTGGGGAGGAGATGTAGGAAAATGTAAATAGTATTTATTACAGTCAGCGACTTCAGGGAAGTTGAGGAATAATATAAATAGTATTTACTAGAGTCAGAGAATTGAGGGGAAATGTAGGATAATGTAAATTGTGTTTATTAGAGTCAGAGACCTGGGCGGGGGGGAGATTTAGGATATTGTAAAGAGTATTTATTAGAGTCAGATATTTCAGGGGAGATGTAGCATAATGTAAAAAGAATATATTAGAGTTATACACTAGGGGAGCAGATGTAGGATAATGCACATAGTATTTATAAGAGTCAGAGAATTGGGGAGGAGATTTAGTATAATGTACACAGTATTTATTAGAGTCAGAGACTTCAGGGGAGATATAGGAAAATGTAAATAGTATTTATTAGAGTCAGAGATTTCGGGGGAGATGTAGAATAATGTAAATAGTATTTATTAAAGTCAGAGACATCGGGGAGATATAGGATAATGTTAATAGTATTTATTAGAGTCAGAGACTTCAGGGGAGATGTAGCATAATGTAAATACTATTTATTAGAGTCAGAGAATAGGAGAGGAGATATAAGATAATGGAAAGAGTATTTATTAGACTCAGAGACTTGGGGAGGACATGTAGGATAATCTAAATAGTGTTTATTAGAGTTAGTGAATTGGGGAGGAGAAGTTGGATAATGAAAAGAGTATTTATTACAGTCAGAGACTTGGGGAGGAGATGTAGGATAATGTAAATAGTATTTATTAGACTTGGAGACTTGGGGAGGAGATGTAGGACAATGTAAATAGTATTTATTCGAGTCAGAGACTTCGGGGGTAGATGTAGGATAATGTAAAAAGTATTTATTAGAGATAGAGATTTGGGGAGGAGATGTAGGATAAGGGACATAGTATTTATTAGAGTCAGAGACTCGGGGAGGAGCTGGAGGATAATGTAAACAGTATTTATTAGAGTCAGAGACTGCGGGGGAGATGTAGGATAATGTAAATAGTATTTATTAGAGTGAGAGATTTGGGGAGGAGATGTAGGAAAATGAAAATAGTATTTATTACAGTCAGTGACTTCGGGGGAAGATGTGGAATAATGTAAAGAGTATCTACTAGAGTCAGAGAATTGAGGGGAGATGTAGGATAATGTAGATAGTATTTTTTAGAGTCTGAGTCTTGGGGAGGAGAATTAGGATAATGTAAAGAGGATATATATTGGGGTCAGAGATTTCAGGGGTGATGTAGCATAATGCAAAAAGCATTTATGAGAGTTAGACACCATGGGAGGAGATGTAGGAAAATGCACATAGTATTTATAAGAGTCAGAGCATTGGGGAGGAGATTTAGTATAATGTAAACAGTATTTATTAGAGTCAGAGACTTCGGGGGAGATGTGGGATAATGTAAATAGTATTTACTAGAGTGAGAGACTGCAGGGGAGATGTAGGAGAATGTGAATAGTATTTATTAGGTTGAGAGACTTTGAGGGGAGATGTAGAATGATGTAAATAATATTTACTAGAGTCAGAGTTGAGGGGAGATGTAGGATAATGTAAATAGTATTTATTAGAGTGAGAGACTTGGGGAGGAGATGTAGGAAAATGTAAATAGTATTTATTACAGTCAGCGACTTCAGGGAAGTTGAGGAATAATGTAAATAGTATTTACTAGAGTCATAGAATTGAGGGGACATGTAGGATAATGTAAATTGTGTTTATTAGAGTCAGAGATTTGAGGGGGGGAGATTTAGGATATTGTAAAGAGTATTTATTAGAGTCAGATATTTCAAGGGAGATGTAGCATAATGTAAAAAGAATATATTAGAGTTATACACTAGGGGAGCAGATGTAGGACAATGCACATAGTATTTATAAGAGTGAGAGAATTGGGGAGGAGATTTAGTATAATGTACACAGTATTTATTAGAGTCAAAGACTTCAGGGGAGATATAGGAAAATGTAAATAGTATTTATTAGAGTCAGAGACTTCGGGGGAGATGTAGAATAATGTAAATAGTATTTATTAAAGTCAGAGACATCGGGGAGATATAGGATAATGTTAATAGTATTTATTAGAGTCAGAGACTTCAGGGGAGATGTAGCATAATGTAAATACTATTTATTAGAGTCAGAGAATAGGAGAGGAGATGTAAGATAATGGAAAGAGTATTTATTAGACTCAGAGACTTGGGGAGGACATGTAGGATAATCTAAATGGTGTTTATTAGAGTTAGTGAATTGGGGAGGAGAAGTTGGATAATGAAAAGAGTATTTATTACAGTCAGAGACTTGGGGAGGAGATGAAGGATAATCTAAATGGTGTTTATTAGAATTAGTGAATTGGGGAGGAGAAATTGGATAATGAAAAGAGTATTTATTACAGTCAGAGACTTGGGGAGGAGATGTAGGATAATGTAAGTAGTATTTATTAGACTTGGAGACTTGGGGAGGAGATGTAGGACAATGTAAATAGTATTTATTCGAGTCAGAGACTTCGGGGGGAGATGTAGGATAATGTAAAAAGTATTTATTAGAGATAGAGATTTGGGGAGGAGATGTAGGATAAGGGACATAGTATTTATTAGAGTCAGAGACTCGGGGAGGAGCTGGAGGATAATGTAAACAGTATTTATTACAGTCAGAGACTGTGGGGGAGATGTAGGATAATGTAAATAGTATGTATTAGAGTGAGAGATTTGGGGAGGAGATGTAGGATAATGAAAATAGTATTTATTACAGTCAGTGACTTCGGGGGAAGATGTGGAATAATGTAAATAGTATCTACTAGAGTCAGAGAATTGAGGGGAGATGTTGGATAATGTAGATAGTATTTTTAAGAGTCTGTGTCTTGGGGAGGAGAATTAGGATAATGTAAAGAGGATATATATTGGGGTCAGAGATTTCAGGGGTGATGTAGCATAATGCAAAAAGCATTTATGAGAGTTAGACACTAGGGAAGGAGATGTAGGAAAATGCACATAGTATTTATAAGAGTCAGAGCATTGGGGAGGAGATTTAGTATAATGTAAACAGTATTTATTAGAGTCAGAGACTTCGGGGGAGATGTGGGATAGTGTAAATAGTATTTACTAGAGTGAGAGACTGCGGGGGAGATGTAGGAGAATGTAAATAGTATTTATTAGGGTGAGAGACTTTGAGGGGAGATGTAGAATGATGTAAATAATATTTACTAGAGTCAGAGAGTTGAGGGGAGATGTAGCATAATGTAAATAGTATTTATTAGAGTGAGAGACTTGGGGAGGAGATGTAGGAAAATGTAAATAGTATTTATTGCAGTCAGCGACTTCAGGGAAGTTGAGGAATAATGTAAATACTATTTACTAGAGTCAGAGAATTGAGGGGAAATGTAGGATAATGTAAATTGTGTTTTTTTAGAGTCAGTGACCTGGGCGGGGGGGAGATTTAGGATATTGTAAAGAGTATTTATTAGAGTCAGATATTTCAGGGGAGATGTAGCATAATGTAAAAAGAATATATTAGAGTTATACACTAGGGGAGCAGATGTAGGATAATGCACATAGTATTTATAAGAGTCAGAGAATTGGGGAGGAGATTTAGTATAATGTACACAGTATTTATTAGAGTCAGAGACTTCAGGGGAGATATAGGAAAATGTAAATAGTATTTATTAGAGTCAGAGACTTCGGGGGAGATGTAGAATAATGTAAATAGTATTTATTAAAGTCAGAGACATCGGGGAGATATAGGATAATGTTAATAGTATTTATTAGAGTCAGAGACTTCAGGGGAGATGTAGCATAATGTAAATACTATTTATTAGAGTCAGAGAATAGGAGAGGAGATGTAAGATAATGGAAAGAGTATTTATTAGACTCAGAGACTTGGGGAGGACATGTAGGATAATCTAAATGGTGTTTATTAGAGTTAGTGAATTGGGGAGGAGAAGTTGGATAATGAAAAGAGTATTTATTACAGTCAGAGACTTGGGGAGGAGATGTAGGATAATGTAAATAGTATTTATTAGACTTGGAGACTTGGGGAGGAGATGTCGGACAATGTAAATAGTATTTATTCGAGTCAGAGACTTCGGGGGTAGATCTAGGATGATGTAATTACTACTTATGAGAGTCAGAGATTCGGGGGGAGATGTAGGATAATGTAAAAAGTATTTATTAGAGATAGAGATTGGGGAGGAGATGTAGGATAAGGGACATAGTATTTATTAGAGTCAGAGTTTCGGGGAGGAGCTGGAGGATAATGTAAATAGTATTTATTACAGTCAGACACTGCGGGGGAGATGTAGGATAATGTAAATTGTATTTATTAGAGTGAGAGATTTGGGGAGGAGATGTAGGATAATGTAAATTGTATTTATTACAGTCAGTGACTTCGGGGGAAGATGTGGAATAATGTAAATAGTATCTACTAGAGTCAGAGAATTGAGGGGAGATGTAGGATAATGTAGATAGTATTTTTTAGAGTCTGAGTCTTGGGGAGGAGATTTAGGATGATGTGAAGAGGATATATATTGGGGTCAGAGATTTCAGGGGTGATGTAGCATAATGCAAAAAGCATTTATGAGAGTTAGACACTAGGGGAGGAGATGTAGGAAAATGCACATAGTATTTATAAGAGTCAGAGCATTGGGGAGGAGATTTAGTATAATGTAAACAGTATTTATTAGAGTCAGAGACTTCGGGGGAGATGTGGGATAATGTAAATAGTATTTACTAGAGTGAGAGACTGCAGGGGAGATGTAGGAGAATGTAAATAGTATTTATTAGAGTCAGAGACTTTGAGGGGAGATGTAGAATGATGTAAATAATATTTACTAGAGTCAGAGTTGAGGGGAGATGTAGGATAATGTAAATAGTATTTATTAGAGTGAGAGACTTGGGGAGGAGATGTAGGAAAATGTAAATAGTATTTATTACAGTCAGCGACTTCAGGGAAGTTGAGGAATAATATAAATAGTATTTACTAGAGTCAGAGAATTGAGGGGAAATGTAGGATAATGTAAATTGTGTTTATTAGAGTCAGAGACCTGGGCGGGGGGCAGATTTAGGATATTGTAAAGAGTATTTATTAGAGTCAGATATTTCAGGGGAGATGTAGCATAATGTAAAAAGAATATATTAGAGTTATACACTAGGGGAGCAGATGTAGGATAATGCACATAGTATTTATAAGAGTCAGAGAATTGGGGAGGAGATTTAGTATAATGTACACAGTATTTATTAGAGTCAGAGACTTCAGGGGAGATATAGGAAAGTGTAAATAGTATTTATTAGAGTCAGAGATTTCGGGGGAGATGTAGAATAATGTAAATAGTATTTATTAAAGTCAGAGACATCGGGGAGATATAGGATAATGTTAATAGTATTTATTAGAGTCAGAGACTTCAGGGGAGATGTAGCATAATGTAAATACTATTTATTAGAGTCAGAGAATAGGAGAGGAGATATAAGATAATGGAAAGAGTATTTATTAGACTCAGAGACTTGGGGAGGACATGTAGGATAATCTAAATAGTGTTTATTAGAGTTAGTGAATTGGGGAGGAGAAGTTGGATAATGAAAAGAGTATTTATTACAGTCAGAGACTTGGGGAGGAGATGTAGGATAATGTAAATAGTATTTATTAGACTTGGAGACTTGGGGAGGAGATGTAGGACAATGTAAATAGTATTTATTCGAGTCAGAGACTTCGGGGGTAGATCTAGGATGATGTAATTACTACTTATGAGAGTCAGAGATTCGGGGGGAGATGTAGGATAATGTAAAAAGTATTTATTAGAGATAGAGATTGGGGAGGAGATGTAGGATAAGGGACATAGTATTTATTAGAGTCAGAGTCTCGGGGAGGAGCTGGAGGATAATGTAAATAGTATTTATTACAGTCAGACACTGCGGGGGAGATGTAGGATAATGTAAATTGTATTTATTAGAGTGAGAGATTTGGGGAGGAGATGTAGGATAATGTAAATTGTATTTATTACAGTCAGTGACTTCGGGGGAAGATGTGGAATAATGTAAATAGTATCTACTAGAGTCAGAGAATTGAGGGGAGATGTAGGATAATGTAGATAGTATTTTTTAGAGTCTGAGTCTTGGGGAGGAGATTTAGGATAATGTAAAGAGGATATATATTGGGGTCAGAGATTTCAGGGGTGATGTAGCATAATGCAAAAAGCATTTATGAGAGTTAGACACTAGGGGAGGAGATGTAGGAAAATGCACATAGTATTTATAAGAGTCAGAGCATTGGGGAGGAGATTTACTATAATGTAAACAGTATTTGTTAGAGTCAGAGACTTCAGGGGCAATGTAGGAAATTGTAAATAGTATTTATTAGAGTCAGAGACTTCGGGGGAGATGTCGTATAATGTAAATAGTATTTATTAGAGTCAGAGACATCAGGGGAGATCTTGGATAATGTAAATAGCACTTATTAGAGTCAGAGACTTCAGGGGAGATGTAGCATAACGTAAATACTATTTATTAGATTCAGAGACTGGGGCAGGAGATGAAGGATAATAGAAATAGTATTTATTAGAGCCAGAGACTTTGGGGGAGATGTAGGATCATGCAAATTGCATTTATTCCAGTCAGAGGATTTGGGGGAGATGTAGTGTATTGCAAATATTATTTATTAGAGTTAGAGACTTGGGGAGGACATGTAGGATAATGAAAATAGAATTTAGGAGAGACAGAGACTTGGGGAGGAGCTTTAGGATAAAGTAAATAGTATTTATTACAGTCAGAGACTGCGGGGGAGATGTAGCATAATGTAAATACTATTTATTAGAGTCAGAGAATAGGAGAGGAGATGTAGGATAATGGAAATAGTATTTATTAGAGTGAGAGATTTGGGGAGGAGATGTATGATAATGTAAATAGTATTTATTACAGTCAGTGACTTCGGGGGAAGATGTGGAATAATGTAAATAGTATCTACTAGAGTCAGAGAATTGAGGTGAGATGTAGGATAATGTAAATAGTATTTTTTAGAGTCAGAGTCTTGGGGAGGAGATTTAGGATAATGTAAAGAGTATATATTGGGGTCAGAGATTTCAGGGGTGATTTAGCATAATGCAAAAAGCATTTATGAGAGTTAGACACTAGGGGAGGAGATGTAGGAAAATGCACATAGTATTCATAAGAGTCAGAGCATTGGGGAGGAGATTTAGTATAATGTAAACAGTATTTATTAGAGTCAGAGACTTCGGGGGAGATGTGGGATAATGTAAATAGTATTTATTAGAGTGAGAGACTGCGGGGGAGATGTAGGAGAATGTAAATAGTATTTATTAGAGTCAGAGACTTTGGTGGTGATGTTCGATAATATAAATAGTATTTATTAGAGTGAGAGTTCGGGGGCGGTGTAGGATAATGTAAATGGTGTTTATTAGAATTAGAGAATTGGGGAGGAGATGTAGGATAATGTAAATAGTATTGATTAGACTCGGAGACTTGGGGAGGAGCTGTAGGATAATGTAAATAGTATTTATTACAGTCAGAGACTGCGGGGGACATGTAGGATAATGTAAATAATATTTATTAGAGTCAGAGAATAGGAGAGGAGATGTAGGATAATGTAAATAGTATTTATTAGACTTGGAGACTTGGGGCGGAGATGTAGGATAATGTAAATAGTATTTATTAGAGTCAGAGACTTGGGGAGGAGCTGTAGGATAATGTAAATAGTATTTATTACAGTCAGAGACTGCGGTCGAGAAGTAGGATAATGTAAATAGTGTTTATTAGAGTTTGACACTTGGGGAGGAGATGTGCGATAATGTAAATAGTACTTATTAGAGTAAGATTTTGGGACATATATAGGATAAGGTAAATAGTTTATGTTAGATTCAGAGACTTGGCGAGGAGATGTAGGATAATGTAAATAGTATTTATTAGAGTCGGAGACTTCGGGGGGAGAGGTAGGATACGTAAATAGTATTTATTAGAGTTAGAGACTTTGGGCGAGTTGTAGCATAAGGTAAATAGCACTTTATTGAGTCAGAGAAATGAGGAGGAGATCTCTGATAATGTACATAGTATTTATTAGAGTCAGAGACTTGGGGAGGAGATGTAGTAAAATGGAAGTAGTATTTATTAGACTCGGAGACGTGGGGAGGTGATGTAGGATAATGTAAATGGTGTTTATCAGAGTTAGAAAATTGGGGAGGAGAAGTAGGATAATAGTATTTATTAGAGTCAGAGACTTGGGGAGGAGATGTAGGAAAATGCACATAGTATTTATAAGAGTCAGAGCATTGGGGAGGAGATTTAGTATAATGTAAACAGTATTTATTAGAGTCAGAGACTTCAGGGGAGATGTGGGATAATGTAAATAGTATTTATTAGAGTGAGAGACTGCGGGGGAGATGTAGGAGAATGTAAATAGTATTTATTAGAGTCAGAGACTTCGGGGTGATGTACAATAATATAAATAGTATTTATTAGAGTGAGAGTTCGGGGGATGTGTAGGATAATGAAAAGAGTATTTATTAGAGTCAGAGACTTAGGGTGGAGATGTAGGATAATGTAAATGGTGTTTATTAGAATTAGCGAATTGGGGAGGAGATGTAGGATAATGTAAATAGTATTTATTAGAGTGAGAGACTTGGGGAGGATAATGTAAATAGCGTTGATTAGGCTCGGACAATGTAAATAGTATTTATTTGAGTCAGAGACTTCGGGGATAGATTTAGGATAATGTAAATACTATTTATTAGAGACAGAGACTACAGGGGGAGATGTAGGATAATGTAAAATGTATTTATTAGAGTTAGAGACTTGGGGATGATAATGTAAAGAGTATTTATTAGAGTCAGAGTCTTCGGGGGTGATGTAGGATAATATAAATAGTATTTATTAGATTGAGAGTTTGGGGGAGATGTAGGATAATATATGTAGTATTTATTTGATTCAGAGACTTTGGAGGGAGAAGTAGAATAATGTAAATAACATTTATTAGAGTTAGAGACTTGGGGAGGAGATGTAGGATAATGTTAGTAATATTTATTAAAGTCAGAGACTTGGGGAGAAGATGTAGGATAATGTAAATAATATTTTTAAATTCAGAGACTTCGGGGGGAGATGTGAAATAATGTAAATGGTAATTACTAGCGTCAGAGACTTGAGCAGAGATGTAGGACAAAGTAAATAGCATTTCTTAGAGACTGTGACTTGCGGAGGAGATGTAGGATAATGTAATGAGTATGTATTAGAGTCAGAGATATTGGGCGAGTTGTAGGATAATGTAAATAGTATTTATTAAAGTGAGACTTCGGGGGGAGATGTAGGATAATGTAACTAGTATTTATTAGAGTCAGAGACTTGGGGAGGAGATGTAGATAATGTAATTAGCATTTATTACACCCAGAGACTTGGGGAGGAGCTGTAGGATGACGTAAAAAATACTTATTAGTGTCAGAGAGTTGGACAGGAGATCTAAGATAATATAAATGATATTTACTAGAGTCAGAGATCTGGGGATGAGATGCAGGAAAATGTACGTAGTATTTACTAGAGTCAGAGACTTTTGGGGGAAATGTGGGATAATGCAAATGGCATTTATTAGAGTCAGAGACTACGGGGGGAGACGTAGGATAATGAAAATAATATTTATTAGAGTTCGAGTGTTGGGGAGGAAATGTAGGATAAGGTAAACATTATTTATTAGAGTCACAGACTTGCGGAGTAAATGTAGGATAATGTAATTAGCATTTATTACAGTCAGAGACTACGAGGGAGTTGCAGCATAATGTAAATATTATTTATTAGAGTTATTGACTTGGGGAGGACGTGTAATATAATGCAAATAGTTTTTATCAGAGTAAGAGGCTACAGCGAGCAGATGAATGAAAATGGAAATAGTATTTATTGGAGTAAGAGACTTGGTGGGGGGAGATATAGTATAATGTAAATAGTATTTATTACAGTGAAACTTCGGGGGCAGATGTAGGATCATGTACATAACATTTATTACAGTCAGAGTATTCAGGGGAGATGTAGGAAAATGTAAACAGTATTTATTGGAATGAGACTTCGAGGGGAGATGTAGAATAATGTAAATAGTATTTATTAGAGTCAGAGACTTGGGGAAGAGATGCAGGATAATGTAAATAGTAATTATTAGAGACAGATATTTTGGGGCATATATAGGATAATGTAAAAAATTTATATTAGAATTGGGGAGGAGATGTGAGATAATTTAAATATTATTTATTAGAATTGGAGACTTCGGGGGGAGATGTGGAATAATCTAAGTAGTAATTACTAACGTCAGAGACAGGGGAGATGTAGGATAATGTAAATAGGATGTCTTAGAATCAGAGATTTTGGGAGGATGTAGGATAATGTAAAGAGTATGTATTAGAGTCAGAGACTTCGGTGGAGATGCAGGACAATATAAATTGTATTTATTCGAGTGAGACTTCGGAGGGTGATGTAGGATAATGTAAATAGTATTTATTAGAGTCAGAGACCTGGTGATGAGATGCAGGATAATGTAACTAGTATTTACTAGAGTCAGAGACCAAGAGGGGAGATGTATGATATTGTAAATGGTACTTATTAGTGTCAGAGACTTGGGGAGGAGGTGTAGGATAACCTAAATAACAGTTATTAGTTTCAGAGTCTTCGGCGGGAGATATAGGGTAATGTAAATAGCATTCAATAGAGCCAGAGACTTCAGGTAGACTTGCAGGATAATGTAAATAGTATTTATTAAAGTCAGAGATTTCGGGGGGAGATGTAGGATATGTATATAGTATTAATTTGAATCAGAGACACTGGGGGTGATATAGCATAAGTAAATCCTATTTATTACAGTTATGGACTTGGGGAAGAGATGTAGGATAATGTAAATAGAATATTATGGAGTTAGATACTTGGGGAGGAGATGTAGGATAAGGTAAATAGTATTTAGTAGCGTCAGAGATTTGGGAGGAGATGCAGGATAATGTAAATGGTATTTATTAGAGTCACAGATTCCGGAGGAGATATAGTATAATAAGTTTATTTATTAGAGTAGGGAGACTTCGGGTGAGATGTAGGATAATGTAAAAGGTATTTGTTAGAGTCAGAGACTTCAGGGGAGAAGCAGTGTAATGTAAGTACTAATTATAAGAGTCAGAGACGTGGGGAGCATATGTAGGATTATGTAATTAGCGTATATTACAGTCAGTGACCACGGGGGGATGCAGCATAATGTAAATATTATTTATTCCGGTTATAGCCTTGGGGAGGAGATGTAGGATCACGTAAATAGTATTTATTAGAGTCAGAGACTTTGGGGGAGATGTAGGACAATGTAAATACTATTTACTAGAGTCAGAGACTTTGGGGGGATATGTAGGATAATGAAAATGGCATTTATTAGAGTCAGAGACTACGGGGGAGATGTAGGATAATGAAAATAATATTTATTAGAGTTAGAGTGTTGGGGAGGAAATGTAGGATAAGGTAAACAGTATTTATTAGTGTCAGAGTCTTGGGGAGTAAATGTAGGATAATGTAATTAGCATTTATTACAGTCAGAGACTACGGGAGAGTTGCAGCATAATGTAAATATTATTTATTAGAGTTATAGACTTGGGGAGGACATGTAATATAATGCAAATAGTTTTTATCAGAGTAAGAGGCTACAGGGAGCAGATGAATGGAAATGTAAATAGTTTTTATTGGAGTAAGAGACTTGGTGGGGGGAGATATAGTATAATGTAAATAGTATTTATTACAGTGAAACTTCAGGGGGAGATGTAGGATCATGTACATAACATTTATTACAGTCAGAGTATTCAGGGGAGATGTAGGATAATGTAAACAGTATTTATTGGATTGAGGCTTCGAGGGGAGATGTAGAATAATGTAAATAGTATTTATTAGAGTTAGAGACTTGGGGAGGAGATGCAGGATAATGTAAACAGTAATTATTAGAGACCCATATTTGGGGCATATATAGGATAATGTAAAAAATTTATATTAGAATTGGGGAGGAGATGTGAGATAATTTAAATAGTATTTATTAGAATTGGAGACTTCAGGGGGAGAAGTGGAATAATCTAAGTAGTAATTACTAGTGTCAGAGACAGGGGAGATGTAGGATAATGTATATAGGAAGTCTTAGAGTCAGAGATTTGGTGAGGATGTAGGATATTGTAAAGCGTATGTATTAGAGTCAGAGACTTGGGGGGAGTTGCAGGACAAGATAATTTGTATTTATTCGAGTGAGTCTTCGGGGGGTGATGTAGCATAATGTAAATAGTATTTACTAGAGTCAGAGACCAAGGGGGGAGATGTACGATATTGTAAATAGTATTTACTAATGTCAGAGACTTGTGGAGGAGGTGTAGGATAACTTAAATACTAGTTATTAGTGTCAGAGACTTCAGCAGGAGATGTAGGGTATTGTAAATAGCATTCAATAGAGCCAGGGATTTCAGGGAAACTTGCAGGATAATATAAATAGTATTTATTACAGTCAGAGATTTCGGGGGGGAGATGTAGGATATGTATATAGTATTAATTAGAATCAGAGACTTCGGGGGTGATATAGCATAATTAAATCCTATTTATTACTTATGGACTTGGGGAAGAGATGTAGGATAATGTAAATAGAATATTATGGAGTTAGATAATTGGGGAGGATATGTAGGATAAGGTAAATTGTATTTAGTAGAGTCAGAGATTTGGGAGGAGATGCAGGATAATGTAAATAGTATTTATTAGAGTCACAGATTGCGGAGGAGATGTAGTATAATGTAAAGAGTATTTATTAGAGTCAGAGACTTCGGGGAAGATGTAGGATAATGTACATGGCATTTATTAGAGTGAGACTTCGGGAGAAGATGTACGATAATGTATGTAGTATTTATTAGAGTCAGAGACTTTTGGGGGTAATGTGGGATAATGCAAATGGCATTTATTAGAGTCAGAGACTACGGGGGGAGACGTAGGATAATGAAAATAATATTTATTAGAGTTCGAGTGTTGGGGAGGAAATGTAGGATAAGGTAAACATTATTTATTAGAGTCACAGACTTGCGGAGTAAATGTAGGATAATGTAATTCGCATTTATTACAGTCAGAGACTACGAGGGAGTTGCAGCATAATGTAAATATTATTTATTAGAGTTATTGACTTGGGGAGGACGTGTAATATAATGCAAATAGTTTTTATCAGAGTAAGAGGCTACAGCGAGCAGATGAATGAAAATGGAAATAGTATTTATTGGAGTAAGAGACTTGGTGGGGGGAGATATAGTATAATGTAAATAGTATTTATTACAGTGAAACTTCGGGGGCAGATGTAGGATCATGTACATAACATTTATTACAGTCAGAGTATTCAGGGGAGATGTAGGATAATGTAAACAGTATTTATTGGAATGAGACTTCGAGGGGAGATGTAGAATAATGTAAATAGTATTTATTAGAGTCAGAGACTTGGGGAAGAGATGCAGGATAATGTAAATAGTAATTATTAGAGACAGATATTTTGGGGCATATATAGGATAATGTAAAAAATTTATATTAGAATTGGGGAGGAGAGGTGAGATAATTTAAATATTATTTATTAGAATTGGAGACTTCGGGGGGAGATATGGAATAATCTAAGTAGTAATTACTAGCGTCAGAGACAGGGGAGATGTAGGATAATGTAAATAGGATGTCTTAGAGTCAGAGATTTTGGGAGGATGTAGGACAATGTAAAGAGTATGTATTAGAGTCAGAGACTTCGGTGGAGATGCAGGCAATATAAATTGTATTTATTCGAGTGAGACTTCGGAGGGTGATGTAGGATAATGTAAATAGTATTTATTAGAGTCAGAGACCTGGTGATGAGATGCAGGATAATGTAACTAGTATTTACTAGAGTCAGAGACCAAGAGGGGAGATGTATGATATTGTAAATGGTATTTATTAGTGTCAGAGACTTGGGGAGGAGGTGTAGGATAACCTAAATTATAGTTATTAGTGTCAGAGTCTTCGGCGGGAGATATAGGGTAACGTAAATAGCATTCAATAGAGCCAGAGACTTCAGGTAGACTTGCAGGATAATGTAAATAGTATTTATTAAAGTCAGAGATTTCGGGGGGAGATGTAGGATATGTATATAGTATTAATTTGAATCAGAGACACCGGGGGTGATATAGCATAAGTAAATCCTAATTATTGTAGTTATGGACTTGGGGAAGAGATGTAGGATAATGTAAATAGAATATTATGGAGTTAGATACTTGGGGAGGAGATGTAGGATAAGGTAAATAGTATTTAGTTGAGTCAGAGATTTGGGAGGAGATGCAGGATAATGTAAATGGTATTTATTAGAGTCACAGATTCCGGAGGAGATTTAGTATAATGTAAAGAGTATTTATTAGAGTCAGAGACTTCAGGGGAGATGTAGTACAATGTAAATAGTATTTATTAGAGTCACAGACTTGAGGAGGAGATCTAGGATAATGTCCGAAGTATTTATTAGAGTCAGAGACTTTGGGGGAGATGTAGTGTAATGTAAGTACTAATTATAAGAGTCAGAGACGTGGGGAGCATACGTAGGATTATGTAATTATGTAATATTACAGTCAGTGACCACGGGGGGATGCAGCATAATGTAAATATTATTTATTCCGGTTATAGCCTTGGGGAGGAGATGTAGGATCATGTAAATAGTATTTATTAGAGTCAGAGACTTCAGGGGAGATGTTGGAAAATGTAAATACTATTTACTAGAGTCAGAGACTTTGCGGGGATATGTAGGATAATGCAAATGGCATTTATTAAAGTCAGAGACTACGGGGGAGATGTAGGATAATGAAAATAATATTTATTAGAGTTAGAGTGTTGGGGAGGAAATGTAGGATAAGGTAAACAGTATTTATTAGAGTCAGAGTCTTGGGGAGTAAATGTAGGATAATGTAATTAGCATTTATTACAGTCAGAGACTACGGGAGAGTTGCAGCATAATGTAAATATTATTTATTAGAGTTATAGACTTGGGGAGGACATGTAATATAATGCAAATAGTTTTTATCAGAGTAAGAGGCTACAGGGAGTCGATGAATGGAAACGTAAATAGTTTTTATTGGAGTAAGAGACTTGGTGGGGGGAGATATAGTATAATGTAAATAGTATTTATTACAGTGAAACTTCGGGGGCAGATGTAGGATCATGTACATAACATTTATTACAGTCAGAGTATTCAGGGGAGATGTAGGATAATGTAAACAGTATTTATTGGAATGAGACTTCGAGGGGAGATGTAGAATAATGTAAATAGTATTTATTAGAGTCAGAGACTTGGGGAAGAGATGCAGGATAATGTAAATAGTAATTATTAGAGACAGATATTTTGGGGCATATATAGGATAATGTAAAAAATTTATATTAGAATTGGGGAGGAGAGGTGAGATAATTTAAATATTATTTATTAGAATTGGAGACTTCGGGGGGAGATATGGAATAATCTAAGTAGTAATTACTAGCGTCAGAGACAGGGGAGATGTAGGATAATGTAAATAGGATGTCTTAGAGTCAGAGATTTTGGGAGGATGTAGGACAATGTAAAGAGTATGTATTAGAGTCAGAGACTTCGGTGGAGATGCAGGCAATATAAATTGTATTTATTCGAGTGAGACTTCGGAGGGTGATGTAGGATAATGTAAATAGTATTTATTAGAGTCAGAGACCTGGTGATGAGATGCAGGATAATGTAACTAGTATTTACTAGAGTCAGAGACCAAGAGGGGAGATGTATGATATTGTAAATGGTATTTATTAGTGTCAGAGACTTGGGGAGGAGGTGTAGGATAACCTAAATTATAGTTATTAGTGTCAGAGTCTTCGGCGGGAGATATAGGGTAACGTAAATAGCATTCAATAGAGCCAGAGACTTCAGGTAGACTTGCAGGATAATGTAAATAGTATTTATTAAAGTCAGAGATTTCGGGGGGAGATGTAGGATATGTATATAGTATTAATTTGAATCAGAGACACCGGGGGTGATATAGCATAAGTAAATCCTAATTATTGTAGTTATGGACTTGGGGAAGAGATGTAGGATAATGTAAATAGAATATTATGGAGTTAGATACTTGGGGAGGAGATGTAGGATAAGGTAAATAGTATTTAGTTGAGTCAGAGATTTGGGAGGAGATGCAGGATAATGTAAATGGTATTTATTAGAGTCACAGATTCCGGAGGAGATTTAGTATAATGTAAAGAGTATTTATTAGAGTCAGAGACTTCAGGGGAGATGTAGTACAATGTAAATAGTATTTATTAGAGTCACAGACTTGAGGAGGAGATCTAGGATAATGTCCGAAGTATTTATTAGAGTCAGAGACTTTGGGGGAGATGTAGTGTAATGTAAGTACTAATTATAAGAGTCAGAGACGTGGGGAGCATACGTAGGATTATGTAATTAGCGTATATTACAGTCAGTGACCACGGGGGGATGCAGCATAATGTAAATATTATTTATTCCGGTTATAGCCTTGGGGAGGAGATGTAGGATCATGTAAATAGTATTTATTAGAGTCAGAGACTTCAGGGGAGATGTTGGAAAATGTAAATACTATTTACTAGAGTCAGAGACTTTGCGGGGATATGTAGGATAATGCAAATGGCATTTATTAAAGTCAGAGACTACGGGGGAGATGTAGGATAATGAAAATAATATTTATTAGAGTTAGAGTGTTGGGGAGGAAATGTAGGATAAGGTAAACAGTATTTATTAGAGTCAGAGTCTTGGGGAGTAAATGTAGGATAATGTAATTAGCATTTATTACAGTCAGAGACTACGGGAGAGTTGCAGCATAATGTAAATATTATTTATTAGAGTTATAGACTTGGGGAGGACATGTAATATAATGCAAATAGTTTTTATCAGAGTAAGAGGCTACAGGGAGTAGATGAATGGAAACGTAAATAGTTTTTATTGGAGTAAGAGACTTGGTGGGGGGAGATATAGTATAATGTAAATAGTATTTATTACAGTGAAACTTCGGGGGCAGATGTAGGATCATGTACATAACATTTATTACAGTCAGAGTATTCAGGGGAGATGTAGGATAATGTAAACAGTATTTATTGGAATGAGGCTTCGAGGGGAGATGTAGAATAATGTAAATAGTATTTATTAGAGTTAGAGACTTGGGGAGGAGATGCAGGATAATGTAAACAGTAATTATTAGAGACCCATATTTGGGGCATATATAGGATAATGTAAAAAATTTATATTAGAATTGGGGAGGAGATGTGAGATAATTTAAATAGTATTTATTATAATTGGAGACTTCGGGGGGAGAAGTGGAATAAACTAAGTAGTAATTACTAGTGTCAGAGACAGGGGAGATACAGGATAATGTATATAGGAAGTCTTAGAGTCAGAGATTTGGTGAGGATGTAGGATATTGTAAAGCGTATGTATTAGAGTCAGAGACTTGGGGGGAGTTGCAGGACAAGATAAATTGTATTTATTCGAGTGAGTCTTCGGGGGGTGATGTAGCATAATGTAAATAGTATTTATTAGAGTCAGAGACCTGGTGATGAGATGCAGGATAATGTAAATAGTATTTACTAGAGTCAGAGACCAAGGGGGGAGATGTACGATATTGTAAATAGTATTTACTAATGTCAGAGATTTGTGGAGGAGGTGTAGGATAACCTAAATACTAGTTATTAGTGTCAGAGACTTCAGCAGGAGATGTAGGGTATTGTAAATAGCATTCAATAGAGCCAGGGATTTCAGGGAAACTTGCAGGATAATATAAATAGTATTTATTACAGTCAGAGATTTCGGGGGGGAGATGTAGGATATGTATATAGTATTAATTAGAATCAGAGACTTCGGGGGTGATATAGCATAATTAAATCCTATTTATTACAGTTATGGACTTGGGGAAGAGATGTAGGATAATGTAAATAGAATATTATGGAGTTAGATAATTGGGGAGGATATGTAGGATAAGGTAAATTGTATTTAGTAGAGTCAGAGATTTGGGAGGAGATGCAGGATAATGTAAATAGTATTTATTAGAGTCACAGATTGCGGAGGAGATGTAGTATAATGTAAAGAGTATCTAATAGAGTCAGAGACTTCGGGGAAGATGTAGGATAATGTACATGGCATTTATTAGAGTGAGACTTCGGGAGAAGATGTACGATAATGTATGTAGTATTTATTAGAGTCAGAGACTTTTGGGGGTAATGTGGGATAATGCAAATGGCATTTATTAGAGTCAGAGACTACGGGGGAGACGTAGGATAATGAAAATAATATTTATTAGAATTCGAGTGTTGGGGAGGAAATGTAGGATAAGGTAAACATTATTTATTAGTCACAGACTTGCAGAGTAAATGTAGGATAATGTAATTAGCATTTATTACAGTCAGAGACTACGAGGGAGTTGCAGCATAATGTAAATATTATTTATTGGAGTTATTTTCTTGGGGAGGACGTGTAATATAATGCAAATAGTTTTTATCAGAGTAAGAGGCTACAGCGAGCAGATGAATGAAAATGTAAATAGTATTTATTGGTGTAAGAGACATGGTGGGGGGAGATATAGTATAATGTAAATAGTATTTATTACAGTGAAACTTCGGGGGGAGATGTAGGATTATGTACATAACATTTATTACAGTCAGAGTATTCAGGAGAGATGTACGATACTGTAAACAGTATTTATTGGAATGAGACTTCGAGGGGAGATGTAGAATAATGTAAATAGTATTTATTAGAGTCAGAGACTTGGGGAAGAGATGCAGGATAATGTAAATAGTAATTATTAGAGACAGATATTTTGGGGCATATATAGGATAATGTAAAATATTTATATTAGAATTGGGGAGGAGATGTGAGATAATTTAAATATTATTTATTAGAATTGGAAACTTGGGGGGGAGATGTGGAATAATCTAAGTAGTAATTACTAGCGTCAGAGACAGGGGAGATGTAGGATAATGTAAATAGGATGTCTTAGAGTCAGAGATTTTGGGAGGATGTAGGATCATATAAAGCGTATGAATTAGAGTCAGAGACTTTGGGGGAGTTGCAGGACAATATAAATTGTATTTATTCGAGTGAGACTTCGGAGGGTGATGTAGGATAATGTAAATAGTATTTATTAGAGTCAGAGACCTGGTGATGAGATGCAGGATAATGTAAATAGTATTTACTAGAGTCAGAGACCAAGGGGGTAGATGTATGATATTGTAAATGGTATTTATTAGTGTCAGAGACTTGGGGAGGAGGTGTAGGATAACCTAAATAATAGTTATTAGTGTCAGAGACTTCGGTGGGAGATATAGGGTAATGTAAATAGCACCAGAGACTTCAGGTAGACTTGCAGGATAATGTAAATAGTATTTATTACAGTCAGAGATTTCGGGGGGAGATGTAGGATATGTATATAGTATTAATTTGAATCAGAGACACCGGGGGTGATATAGCATAAGTAAATCCTATTTATTACAGTTATGGACTTGGGGAAGAGATGTAGGATAATGTAAATAGAATATTATGGAGTTAGATACTTGGGGAGGAGATGTAGGATAAGGTAAATAGTATTTAGTAGCGTCAGAGATTTGGGAGGAGATGCAGGATAATGTAAATGGTATTTATTAGAGTCACAGATTCCGGAGGAGATATAGTATAATGTAAAGTTTATTTATTAGAGTAGGGAGACTTCGGGTGAGATGTAGGATAATGTAAAAGGTATTTGTCAGAGTCAGAGACTTCAAGGGAGATGTAGTATAATGTAAATAGTATTTATCAGAGTCAGAGACTTGGGGAGGAGATCTAGGATAATGTACAAAGTATTTATTAGAGTCAGAGACTTTGGGGGAGTTTTAGTGTAATGTAAATAGTAATTATTAGAGTCAGAGACGTGGGGAGGAAATGTAGGATTATGTAATTACCGTATATTACAGTCAGTGACCACGGGGGAGATGCAGCATAATGAAAATATTATTTATTCGAGTTATAGACTTGGGGAGGAGATGTAAGATCATGTAAATAGTATTTATTAGAGTCAGAGACTTCGGGGGAGATGTAGGAAACTGTTAATACTATTTACTAGTTTCAGAGACTTCGGGGCAATGTAGGATAATGGAAGCAGTATTTATTAGAGTCAGAGACTTCGGGGTAGATGTAGGATAATGTAAGTGGCATTTATTAGAGTGAGACTTCGGGAGAAGATGTACGATAATGTATGTAGGATTTATTAGAGTCAGAGAGTTTGGGGGGAGTTGTAGGATAATGCAAATGGCATTTATCAGAGTCAGAGACTATGGGGGGAGATGTAGGATAATGAAAATAATATTTATTAGAGTTAGAGTGTTGGGGAGGAAATGTAGGATAATGTAATCACTATTTATTAGAGTCAGAGACTTGGGGAGTAAATGTAGGAAAATGTACTTAGCATTTATTACAGTCAGAGACTATGGGGGAGGTGCAGCATAATGTAAATATTATTTATTAGAGTTATAGACTTGGGGAGGACGTGTAATATAATGCAAATAGTTTTTATCAGAGTAAGAGGCTACAGGGAGCAGATGAATGAAAATGTAAATAGTTTTTATTGGAGTAAGAGACTTGGTGGGGGAGATGTAGTATGATGTAAATGGTATTTATTACAGTGAAACTTCGGGGGGAGATTTAGGATCATGTACATAACATTTATTACAGTCAGAGTATTCAGGGGAGATGCAGGATAATGGAAACAGTATTTATTCGAATGAGACTTCGAGGGGAGATGTAGAATAATGCAAATAGTGTTTATTAGAGTCAGAGACTTGGGGAGGAGATGCAGGATAATGTAAATAGCAATTAATAGAGACAGATATTTTGGGGCATATATAGGATAATGTACATAATTTATATTAGAATTGGGGAGGAGATGTGAGTTAATTTAAACAGTATTTATTCGAATTGGAGACTTCGGGGGGTGTTGTAGGATAATGTAAGTAGTAATTACTAGCGTCAGAGACAGGGGAGATGTAGGATAATGTAAATAGGATGTCTTAGAGTCAGAGATTTCGGGAGGATGTAGGATAATGTAAAGAGTATGTATTAGAGTCAGAGACTTCGGGGGAGTTGCAGGACATGATAAATTGTATTTATTCGAGTGAGACTGCGGCGGGGTGATGTAGGATAATGTAAATAGTATTTAATAGAGTCAGAGACCTGGTGATGAGATGCAGGATAATGTAAATAGTATTTACAAGAGCCAGAGACCAAGTGGGGAGATGTATGATATTGTGAATAGTATCTACTAGTGTCAGAGACTTGGGTAGGATGTGCTGGATAACCTAAATACTAGTTATTAGTGTCAGAGACTTCGGCGGGAGATGTTGGGTAATGTAAATAGTATTCAATAGCGCCAGAGACGTCAGGGAAACTTGCAGGATAATATAAAGAGTATTTATTACAGTCAGAGATTTCGTGGGGTGATTTAGGATATGTATATAGTATTAATTAGGATCAGAGTCTTCGGGGGTGATATAGCATAAGTAAATCCTATTTATTACAGTTATGGACTTGGGGACGAGGTGTAGGATAATCTAAATAGACTATTATGGAGTTAGATACTTGGGGATGAGATGTAGGGTAAGGTAAATAGTGTTTAGCAGAGTCAGAGATTTGGGAGGAGATGCAGGATAATGTAAATAGTATCTATTAGAGTCACAGATTCTGGGGGAGAAGTAATATAATATAAAGAGTATTTATTCGAGTCAGAGACTTCGGGTGAGATGTAGGATAATGTAAATAATATTTGTTAGAGTCAGAGACTTCAGGGGAGATGTAGCATAATGTAAATAGTATTTATTAGAGTCAGAGACTTGGGGAGGAGATCTAGGATAATGTACGTAGTATTTATTAGAGTCAGAGACTTTGGGGGAAATGTAGTGTAATGTAAATAGCAATTATTAGAGTCAGAGACGTGGGGTGGAAATGTAGGATTATCTAATTAGCGTATATTACAGTCAGTGACCACGGGGGAGATGCAACATAATGTAAATATTATTTATTCGAGTTATAGACTTGGGGAGGAGATGTAGGATCATGTAAATAGTATTTATTAGATTCAGAGACTTCGGGGGAGATATAGGAAAATGTAAATACTATTTACTAGAGTCAGAGACTTCGGGGCAATGTAGGATAATGGAAGCAGTATTTATTAGAGTCAGAGACTTCGTGGACGATGTCGGATAATGTAAATTGCATTTTTTAGAATGAGAGTTCGGGAGAAGATGTACGATAATGTATGTCGTATTTATTAGAGTCAGAGACATTGGGGGGGATATGTAGGATAATGCAAATGGCATTTATTAGAGTCAGAGACTATGGGGGAGATGTAGGATAATGAAAATAATATTTATTAGAGTTAGAGTGTTGGGGTAGAAATCTAGGATAAGGTAAACATTATTTATTAGAGTCAGAGACTTGCGGAGTAAATGTAGGATAATGTAATTAGCATTTATTACAATCAGAGACTACAGAGGAGTTGCAGCATAATGTAAATATTATTTATTAGAGTTATAGACTTGGGGAGGATGTGTAATATAATGCAAATAGTTTGTATTGGAGTAATAGACTTGGTGGGGGGAGCTATAGTATAATATAAATAGTATTTATTACAGTGAAACTTCGGGGGGAGATGTAGGATCATGTACATAACATTTATTACAGTCAGAGTATTCATGGGAGATGTAGGATAATGTAAACAGTATTTATTGGAATGAGATTTCGAGGGGAGATGTAGAATAATGTAAACAGTATTTCTTAGAGTCAGAGACTTGGGGAGGAGATGCAGGATAATGTAAATAGTAATTATTTGAGACAGATATTTTGGGGCCTATAGAGGATAATGTAAATAATTTATATTAGAATTGGGGAGGAGATGTGAGATAATTTAAATAGTATTTATTAGAATTGGAGACTTCGGGGGGAGATGTGGAATAATCTAAGTCGTAATTACTAGCGTCAGAGACAGGGGAGATGTAAGACAATGTAATTAGGATTTCTTAGAGTCAGAGATTTGGGGAGGAGATGTAGGATAATGTAAAGCGTATGTATTAGAGTCATATATTTCGGGGGAGATGCAGGACAATATAAATTGTATTGATTCGATTGAGACTTCGGGGGCTGATATAGGATAATGTAAATAGTATTTATTAGAGTCAGAGACCTGGTGATGAGTTGCAGGATAATGTAAATAGTATTTACTAGAGTCAGAGACCAAGGGGGGAGATGTATGATATTGTAAATAGTATTTATTAGTGTCAGAGACTTGGGGAGGAGGTGTAGGATAACCTAAATACTAGTTAATAGTTTCAGGGACTTCGGCGGGAGATGTAGGGTAATGTAAATAGCATTCAGTAGATCCAGAGACTTCAGGGAGACTTGCAGGATAATATAAATAGTATTTATTACAGTCAGAGATTTCGGGGGGAGATGTAGGATATGTATATAGTATTAATTAGAATCAGAGACTTCGGGGGTGATATAGCATAAGTAAATCCTATTTATTACAGTTATGGACTTGGGGAAGAGTTGAAGGATAATGTAAATAGAATATTATGGAGTTAGATACTTGGGGAGGAGATGTAGGAAAAGGTAAATAGTATTTAGTAGCGTCGGAGATTTGGGAGGAGATGCAGGATAATGTAAATAGTATTTATTAGAGTCACAGATTCTGGGGAAGAAGTAGTATAACATAAAGAGTATTTATTAGAGTCAGAGACTTCGGGTGAGATGTAGGATAATCTAAATAGTATTTGTTAGAGTCAGACACTTCAGGGGAGATGTAGCATAATATAAATAGTATTTATTAGAGTCAGAGACTTGGGGAGGAAATGTAGGATTATGCAATTAGCGTATATTACAGTCAGTGACCACGGGGGAGATGCAGCATAATGTAAATATTATTTATTCGAGTTATAGACTTGGGGAGGAGATGTAGGATCATGTAAATAGTATTTATGAGAGTCAGAGACTTCGGGGGAGATGTAGGATATGTATATAGTATTAATTAGAATCGGAGATTTCGTGGGAGACATAGCATAAGTAAATCCTCTTTATTACAGTTATGGACTTGGGGAAGAGATGTAGGATAATGTAAATAGAATATTACGGAGTTAGATACTTGGGGAGGAGATGTAGGACAAGGTAAATAGTATTTAGTAGAGTAAGAGATTTGGGAGGAGATGCAGGATAATGTAAATAGTATTTATTAGAGTCACAGATTCCGGTGGGGATGTAGTATCATGTAAAGACTATTTATTAGAGTCAGAGACTTGTGGAGGAGATCTAGGATAATGTACGTAGTATTTATTAGAGTCAGAGACTTTGGGGGAGATGTAGTATATTGTAAATAGTAATTATTAGAGTCAGAGACGTGGGGAGGAAATGTAGGATTATGTAATTAGCGTATATTACAGTCAGTGACCACGGGGGAGTTGCAGCATAATGTAAATATTATTTAGACGAGTTATAGACTTGGGGAGGAGATGTAGGATCATGTAAATAGTATTTATTACATTCAGAGACTTTGGGGGACATGTAGGAAAATGGAAATACTATTTACTAGAGTCAGAGACTTCGGGGCGATGTAGGATAATGGAACCCATATTTATTAGAGTCAGAGAATTCGGGGGAGATGTAGGATAATGTAAAAGGCATATATTAGAGTGAGACATCGGGAGAAGATGTACGATGATGTATGTAGTATTTATTAGAGGCAAAGACTTTGGGGGGCGATGTAGGATAATGCAAAAGGCATTTATTAGAGTCAGAGACTACGGGGGGGAGATGTAGGATAATGAAAATAATATTTATTAGAGTTAGAGTGTTGGGGAGGAAATGTATGATACGGTAAACACTACTTATTAGAGTCAGAGACTTGGGGAGTAAATGTAGGATAATGTAATTAGCATTTATTACAGTCAGAGACTACGGGGGAGTTGCATCATTATGTAAATATGATTTATTAGAGTTATAGACTTGGGGAGGACGAGTACTATAATGCAAATAGTTTTTAACAGAATAAGAGGCTACAGGGAGCAGATGAATGAAAATGTAAATAGTTTTTATTGGAGTAAGAGACTTGGTGGGGGGAGATATAGTATAATGTAAATAATATTTATTATGGTGAAACTTCGGGGGGAGATGTAGGATCATGTACATAACATTTATTACAGTCAGAGTATTCGGAGAGATGTAGGATACTGTAAACAGTATTTATTGGAATGAGACTTCGAGGGGAGATGTAGGATAATGTAAATACTATTTATTGGAGTCAGAGACTTGTGGAGGAGATGCAGGATAATGTAAATAGTAATTATTAGAGTCAGAGATTTTGGGGCATATTTAGGATAATGCAAATAGTTTATATTAGAAACAGAGACTTGGGGAGGAGATGTGAGATAATTTAAATAGTACTTATTAGAGTTGGAGACTTCGGGGGGAGATTTCAGATATGTAATTACTATTCATTAGAGTTAGACACTTCGGACGAGTTGTAGATTAATGTAAATCATATTCATAATAGTTTTTATTGTAAATGTAAATAGTCTTTATTAGAGTCAGAGACTGCGGGGTAAATGTAGGATAATATAAGTAATATTTATTCGAGTCAGAGACTTCAGGGGTAAGGTGTAGTATAATGTAAATAGTATTTATTAGAGTTAGAGACTTGGGGCGCAGATGTAGGATAAGGGAAATAATATTTATTAGAGTCAGCGACTTTGGGGGTAGATGTACGATAATATAAGTACTATTTATTGGAGTCAGAGTCTTCGGGGTACAGTGTAGTATGATGTAAATAGTGTTTATTAGAGTTAGAGACTTGGGGAGGACATGTGGGATAAGGGAAATAGTATGTATCAGAGTCAGAGACTTTGGAGTGATGTAGGATAATGTAACTAGCATTTTTTAGAGTCAGATATTTCGGGGGAGATATAGGATAATGTAAATGGCATTTATTAGAGCGAGTCTTTGGGAGGAGATGTAGTATAATGTATGTAGTATTTATGAGAGACAGAGACTACGGCGGGAGATGTAGGATAATGAAAATAATACTCATTCGAGTTAGAGAGTTGGGGAGGAAATGTAGGATAAGGTAAACAGCATTTATTAGAGTCAGAGACTTGGGGAGTAAATGTAGAATAATGTAATTAGCATTTATTACAGTCAGAGATTACCGGGGAGTTGCAGCATAATGTAAATATTATTTATTAGAGTTATAGACTTGGGGAGGACATGTAGTATAATGCAAATAGTTTTTTATCAGAGTAAGCGGCTACAGGGAGCAGAAGAAGGACAATATAAATAGTATTTATTGGAGTAAGAGACTTGGTGGGGGGAGCTGTAGTATAAGGTACATAGCATTTATTACAGTGAAACTTCGGGGGGAGATGTAGGATCATGTACATAACATTTATTACAGTCAGAGTATTCGGGGGAGATGTAGGATAATGTAAACAGTATTTATTGAAATGAGACTTCGAGGGGCGATGTAGGATAATGTAAATAGTTTTTATTAGAGTTTAAGGCTACAGGCGAGTTGTAGCATAATGTAAATCATATTTATACTAGTTAGAGACTTCGGGAGGAGATGTAGATTAAGATAAATAATACTTTTTAGAGTCAGAGAATTGCGGAGGAGATCTAGCATAATGTACATAGTATTTATTAGAATCAGAGACTTGGGGAGGAGACGTAGTATAATAAAAATAGTATTTATTAGTCACGGAGACATGGGGAGGTGATGTAGGATAATGTAAAACTATTTATTAGAGTCAGAGACTTCGGGGGTAGATGTAGGATATTATAAGTAATATATATTCGAGTCAGAGATTTCAGGGGTAAGGTGTAGTATAATGTAAATAGTATTTATTAGAGTTAGGTATTGGTGAGCAGATGTAGGATAAGGGAAATAATCTTTCTTAGAGTCAGAGACTTGGGGAGGAGATGTAGGATAATGTAAATAGTATTCTTTACAGTCAGAGACTTCGGGGGAGATGTAGGATAATGTAAGTAGTATTTATTAGAGTGAGAGACTTGGGGAGGAGATCTAGGATAATGTACATAGTATTTATTAGAGTCAGAGACTTGGGGCGGAGATGTAGTATAATGTAAATATCATTTATTAGTGTCAGAGACTCCGGCGGAGATGAAGGATAATGTAAATAGTATTTATTAGAGTCAGAGACTTCGGGACAGATGTAGGATAAAGTAAATAGTAGTTATTACAGCCAGAGAATACGGGGGTGGCGTAGGATCATGTAATTAGTATTTATGAGAGTGGGACATCGGGAGCCGATGTAGGTTAAAGTAAGTAGCATGTATTACAGTCAGTGGATACGGGGAAGATGTAGATTTAATTTAAGTAGTATATATTAGAGTTAGAGACTTGGGGAGGAGATGTCGGATAATGCAAATGGTATTTAGTAGAGTCAGAGTCTTGGGGAGGAAAAGTAGGATAATGTAAATAGTATTCACTAGAGTCAGAGAGTTGAGGGGAGATTTAGGAAACAGTAAATAGTATTTAGTAGAATTGGAGACGTGGGGAGGAGATGTAGGATAATGTAAATAGTATTTATTCGAGTCAGGGGCTTCGGGGGTAGATGTAGGATAATGTAAATTCTATTTATTAGAGTCAGAGACTTCACGGGGAGATGTAGGATAATGTAAAAATTATTTATTAGAATGAGAGACTTGGGGAGGAGATGTAGGATAATGTAATCAGTATTTATTAAAGTCAGCGACTTCGTGGGGAGATGTGGAATAATGTATATATTATTTAATAGAGTCAGAGAGTTGAGGGGAGATCTAGGATGATGTAAATAATATTTATTAGAGTCAGAGACTTGGGGAGGAGATGTAGGATAATTTAAAGTATGTTTATTAGAGTCAGAGACACTTGGGGGGAAATGTAGGATAATGTAAATAGTATTTATTAGAGTCAGAGACTTGGGGAGGAGACTTAGGATAATGTAAAGTGTATTTATTAGAGTTAGAGACTTGGAGAAGAGATGTAGGATAATGTAAATAGTATTTATTAGTGTCAGAGATTTCGGGGGAGATGTAGCATAATGTAAAAAGAATTTATTAGAGTTAGACACTAGGGGAGGAGATGTAGGATAACGCACATGGTATTTATAAGAGTCGGAGACTCTGGGAGGAGATGTAGGATAAGGTAAACAGTATTTATTGGAGCTATATATGTGGGGAGGAGATGTAGGACAATATAAATAGTATTCATTAGATTCAGAGACTTCGAGAGAAATTTAGGATAATGTAAACAATATTTGTTAGTGTCAGAGACTTCAGGGGAGATGTAGGATAATGTAAATAGTCTTTATTATAGTCAGAGACTTGTGGAAGCGATGTAGGATAATGTAAATTGTATTTATTAGAGTCAGAGACTTGGGGAGGAAATGTAGGATAATGTATGTAGTATTTATTATAGTCAGAGACAACCGGGGGAGATTTAGGATATTGAAAATATTATTTATTAGAGGTAGAGACTGGTGGAGGAAATGCAGGATAAGGTAAACAGTATTTATTAGGCTCAGAGACTTGGGGATGAAATGTAGGATAATGTAATTAGCATATATTACAGTCAGAGACTACGGGGGAGTTGCAGCATAATGTAAATATTATTTATTAGAGTTATCAACTTGGGGAGGAGATGTAGGATAATGCAAGTAGCATTTATTAGAGTAAGAGTCTATAGGCAGCACATGTAGGAAAATGTTAATAGTATTTATAGGAGTAAGAGACTTGGTGGGGGGAGATATAGTATAATGTAAATAGTATTTATTACAGTGAAACTTCGGCGGGTGTTGTAGGATCATGTACATAGCATTTATTACAGTCAGAGTATTCGAGGGAGATGTAGGATAATGTAAACAGTATTTATTGGAATGAGATTCGAGGGGAGATGTAGAATAATGTAAATAGTATTTATTAGAGTCAGAGATTTGGGGAGGAGCTGCAGGATAATGTAAATAGTATTTATTAGAGTCAGCAATTTGGGGGCATATTTAGGATAATTTAAATAATTTTTATTAGAATCAGAGACTTGGGGAGGAGAAGTAGGATAATGTAAATAGGATTTATTAGAGTCAGAGACTTGGAGAGGAGATGTAGGATAATGCAATTAGTATATATTAGAGTCAGAGACGTGTGGAGGAGATGTAGGATAATGTAAATAGCATTTATCAGTGTCAGAGACTCCGGTGGAGATGTAGGATAACGTAATCAGTATTTATTAAGGTCAGCGACTTCGTGTGGAGATTTGGAATAATGTTTAAAGTATTTAATAGAGTCAGAGAGTTGAGGGGAGATCTAGGATGATGTAAATAATATTTATTAGAGTCAGAGACTTGGGGAGGAGATGCAGGATAATTTAAATTGTGTTTATTCGAGTCAGAGACACTGGGGGAAATGTAGGATAATGTAAATAGTATTTATTAGAGTCAGAGACTTGGGGATGAAATGTGGGATAATGTAATTAGCATATATTACAGTCAGAGACTACGAGGGAGATGCAGCATAATGCAGATATTGATTATTAGAGTTATGGACTTGGGGAGGAGATGAAAGATCATGTAAACAGTATTTATTAGAGTTAGAGACTTGGGGAGGAAATGTAGGATAATGTAATTAGCATTTAATTACAGTCAAAGACTACGGAGGAGTTGCAGCATAATGTAAATATTATTTATTAGAGTTATCAACTTGGGGAGGAAATGTAGGATAATGCAAGTAGCAGTTATTAGAGTAAGAGGCGACAGGGAGCACATGTAGGAAAATACTAATAGTATTTATAGGAGTAAGAGACTTGGTGGGGGGAGATATAGTATAATATAAATAATATTTATTACAGTGAAACTTAGGCGGGAGTTGTAGGATCATGTACATAGCATTTATTACAGTCAGATTATTCGGGGGAGATGTAGGATAATGTAAACAGTATTTAATGGAATGAGATTAGAGGGGAGATGTAGGATAATGTAAATAGTATTTTTTAGAGT
The DNA here is from genome assembly GCF_017639515.1 of Carcharodon carcharias. Lineage (NCBI taxonomy): Eukaryota > Metazoa > Chordata > Chondrichthyes > Lamniformes > Lamnidae > Carcharodon > Carcharodon carcharias. The sequence goes on from NC_054470.1 coordinate 85,732,898, forward strand.
CAGAGATTTGGGGAGGAGATGCAGGATAATGTAAATAGTATTTATTAGAGTCAGCGATTTGGGGGCATATTAAGGATAATGGAAATAATTTATATTAGAATCAGAGACTTGGAGAGGAGATGTAGGATAATGTAATTAATATTTATTAGACTCAGAGACGTGTGGAGGAGATGTAGGATAATGTAAATAGAATTTATTATTGTCAGAGACACCGGCGGAGATGTAGGATAATGTAAATAGTATTTATTAGGGTCAGAGACTTTGGGGGAGATGTAGGATAAAGTACACAGTATTTATTAGAGCAAGATAATTCGGGGGTGGCGTAGGATCATGTAACTAGTATTTATGAGAGAGGGACTTTGGGAGCCGATGTTGGATGAAGTAAATAGCATGTATTACAGTCAGTGGATACGGGGGAGATGTAGTATAATGTAAATAGTATTTATTAGTGTTAGAGACTTGGGGAGGAGATGTAGGATAATGAAAATAGTATTTAGTAGAGTCAGAGTCTTGGGGAGGAGAAGTAGGATATTGTAACTAGTATTTATTAGAGTCATAGATTTTGGGGGAGATGCAGTCTAATATAAATGGCATTTATTAGAGTGAGACTTCGGGAGCAGATGTAGGATAATGCACATAGTATTTATTAGAGACAGAGACTACGGCGGGAGATGTAGGATAAGGAAAATAATATTTATTAGAGTCAGTGACTTGGGGAGTAAATTTAGGATAATGTAATTAGCATTTATTACAGTCAAAGATTACGGGGGAGTTCCAGCATAATGTAAATATTATTTATTAGAGTTATAGACTTGTGGAGGACATGTAGTATAATGCAAATAGTTTTTATCAGAGTAAGAGGCTACAGGGAGCAGATGAAGGAAAATGTAATTAGTTTTTATTGGAGTAAGAGACTTGGTGGGGGGAGATATAGAATAATGTAAATAGCATTTATTACAGTGAAACTTCGGGGGGAGATGTAGGATCATGTACATAACATTTATTACAGTCAGTGTATTCGGGGGAGATGTGGGATAATATAAGCAATATTTATTCGAGTCACAGACTTCAGGGGTAAGGTGTAGTATAATGTAAATAGTATTTATTAGAGTTAGAGACTTGGAGAGGAGATGTAGGATAATGAAAATAGTATTTAGTAGAGTCAGAGTCTTGGGGAGGAGAAGTTGGATAATGTAACTAGTATTTATTAGAGTCATAGATTTCGGAGGAGATGTAGTCTAATATAAATAGCATTTATTAGAGTGAGACTTCGGGAACAGATGTAGGATAATGTACGTAGCATTTATTAGAGACAGAGACTACGACGGGAGATGTAGGATAAGGAAAATAATATTTATTAGAGTCAGAGACTTTGGGAGGAGATTTAGGGTAATGTAAATATTATTTATTACAGTCTGAGACTTCGAGTTAGATGTAAGATAAAAAAAATAGTATTTATTAGATTGAGAGACTTAGGGAAGAGCTGTAGGATAATGTAAATAATATCTCTTAAACTCTGAGACTTTGGGGTGAGATGTGGAATAATGTAAGTAGTAATTACTAGCGTCAGAGACAGGGGAGATGTAGGACAATGTAAATAGGATTCCTTAGAGTCAGAGATTTGGGGAGGAGATGTAGGGTAATGTAAAGAGTATGTATTAGAGTCGGAGACTTCGGGGGAGATGCAGGACAATATAAATTGTATTTATTAGAGTGAGACTTCGGGGGGAGATGTAGGATAATGTAAAGAGTATTTATTAGAGTCAGCGATCTGGTGATGAGATGCAGGATAATGTAAATATTATTTACTCGAGTCAGAGAGCAAGGGGGAGATGTAGGAAAATGTAAATAGCATTAATTATAATCAGAGACTTCGGGGGTGATATAGCATCAGTAAATCCAATTTATTAGAGTTAGGGACTTGGGGAAGAGATGTCGGATAAAGTAAATAGAATTTTCTAGAGTTAGAGACTTGGGGAGGAGATGTAGGATAAGGTAAATAGTATTCAATAGAGACAGAGACTTGCAGAAGAGATGTAGGATCATGTACATAGCATTTATTGCAGTCAGAACTTCGGGGGAGATGTAGGATAATGTAAACAGTATTTATTGAAATGAGACTTCGAGGGGCGATGTAGGATAATGTAAATAGTTTTTATTAGAGTTTAAGGCTACAGGCGAGTTGTAGCATAATGTAAATCATATTTATACTAGTTAGAGACTTCGGGAGGAGATGTAGATTAAGATAGTATTCCAACAGTATTTATTGGAATGAGACTTCGGGGGAGATGCAGGATAATGTAAATAGTATTTATTAGAGTCAGAGACTTGCGGAGGAGATGCAGGATAATGTAAGTAGTATTTATTAGAGTCAGAGTCTTCGGGGCGAGATGTTGGAAATATAAATAGTATTTATTAGAGTTAGAGACTTCAGGGATGTTGTAGCATAATGTAAATCGTATTTATAATAGTTAGAGACTTGGGGAGGAGATGTAGGATAAAGTAAATAGTACTTATTAGGGTCAGACACTTGCAGCGGAGATCTAGGATAATGTACATTGTGTTTATTCGAGTCAGAGTCTTCAGGGGTACGGTGCAGTATAATTTCAGTAGTGTTTATTAGCGTTAGAGACTTGGGGAGGAGATTTAGGATAAGGGAAATAGTATTTATCAGAGTCAGAGACTTGGGGAGGAGATGTAGTATAATGTAAATAGTATTTATTAGACACGGAGATGTGGGGAGGAGATGGAGGATAAGGGAAATAGTATTTATCAGAGTCAGAAATTTGGGCAGGAGATCTAGCATAATGCACATAGTATTTATTAGACTCAGAGACGTGGGGAGGAGATGTAGGATAATGTAAATAGTACTTATTAGAGTCACAGACTCCGGGGGAGAAGTAGGATAATGTAAATAGTATTTATTAGAGTCACAGACTTCAGGGGACATGTAGGATAATGTAAATAGTATTAGTTAGAGTCAGAGACTTCAGGGGAGAAGTAGGATAATGTAAATAGTATTTATTAGAGTCAGAGACTTGGAGAGGTACTATAGGATAATTTAAATAGTATTTATTGGACTCGGAGACTTGAGGAGGAGATGCAGGATAATGTAAATAGTATTTATTAGAGTCGGAGAACTCGGGGGGAGATGTAGGATTGTGTAATAAGTATTTATTAGTGTTAGAGACTTGGGGAGGAGATGTAGGATAAGGGAAATAGTATTTATTAGAGTCTGAGACTTGGGAGGAGATGTAGAATAATGCAAATAGTATTTTATAGAGTGAGAGACTTGGGCAGGAGATGTAGGATAATGTAAAGTGTATTTTATAGAGTGAGAGAATGGGCAGGAGATGTAGGATAATGTAAAAAGTATTTATTACAGTCAACGAATCTGTGCGGAGAATTGGAATAATGTAAATATTTTTTAGTAGAGTCAGAGAGTTGAGGGGAGATCTAGGATAATGTAAATACTATTTATTAGAGTCAGAGACCTGGGGAGGAGATGTAGGATAATGTAAACAGTATTTATTGGAATGAGACTTTGAGGGGAGATGCAGGATTTTGTAAAAATTATTTAGTAGAGTCAGAGACTTGGGGAGGAGATGCAGGGTAATGTAAATAGTATTTAGTGGAGTCAGAGACTTCGGGGGGAGATGTTGGAAGAAAAAATAGTATTTTTTGGTGTCAGAGACTTCAGGCATGTTGTAGCATAATGTAAATCGTATTTATAATAGTTAGAGACTTGGGGAGGAGATGTAGGAAAAGGTAAATAGTACTTATTAGGGTCAGAGACTTGAGGCGGAGATCTAGGATAATGTACATAGTGTTTGTTAGAGTCAGAGACATGGAGAGGAGATGTTGTATAATGTAATTAGTATTTATTAGACTCAGAGAGGTGGGGAGGAGATGGAGGATAATTTAAATAGTATTTATTAGAGTCAGAGACTTCGGGTGGAGATGTAGGATTATGTAAAAAGTATTTATTAGTGTTAGAGACTTGGGGAGGAGATGTAGGATAAGGGAAACAGTATTTATTAGAGTCAGAGACTTGGAGAGGAAATTTTGGATAATGTAAATAGAATTTACTGGACTCGTAGACTTGGGGAGGAGATGTAGGATAATGTAAATAATATTTATTAGAGTCAGTGACTTCGGGGGTAGATGTAGGATTATGTAAGTACTATTTCTTCGAGTCAGAGACTTCAGGGGTACGGTGCAGTATAATGTAAATAGTGTTCATTAGAGTTAGAGACTTGGGGAGGAGATGTAGGCTAAGGAAAATAGTATTTATCAGAGTCGGAGACTTGGGGAGGAGATCTAGGATAATGTACATAGTATTTATTAGAGTCAGAGACTTGGGGAGGAGATGTAGTATAATGTAATTAGTGTTTATTAAACTCGGAGACTTGGGGAGGAGATATAGGATAATGTAAATAGTATTTATTAGAGTCACGGACTCCGGGGGAGATGCAGGATAATGTGAAGAGTATTTGTTAGAGTCAGAGACTTCAGGGGAGATGTAAGATAATGTAAGTAGTATTTATTAGAGTCAGAGAGTTCGAGAGGAAATGTAGGATAATGTAAATAGTATTTATTGGACTCGGAGACTTTGGGAGGAGATTTAGGATAATGTAAACAGTATTTATTAGAGTCGGAGACTTCGGGGGAGATGTAGGATAATGTAAACAGTATTTATTGGAATGAGACTTTGAGGGTAGGTGCAGGATTTTGTAAATAGTATTTATTAGAGTCAGAGACTTGGGGAGGAGATGCAGGGTAATGTAAATAGTATTTAGTGGAGTCAGAGACTTCGGGGGGAGATGTTGGAAAAAAAATAGTATTTACTGGAGTCAGAGACTTCAGGCATGTTGTAGCATAATGTAAATCGTATTTATAATAGTTACAGACTTGGGGAGGAGATGTAGGAAAAGGTAAATAGTACTTATTAGGGTCAGAGACTTGAGGCGGAGATCTAGGATAATGTACATAGTGTTTGTTAGAGTCAGAGACATGGAGAGGAGATGTTGTATAATGTAATTAGTATTTATTAGACTCAGAGAGGTGGGGAGGAGATGGAGGATAATTTAAATAGTATTTATTAGAGTCAGAGACTTCGGGTGGAGATGTAGGATTATGTAAAAAGTATTTATTAGTGTTAGAGACTTGGGGAGGAGATGTAGGATAAGGGAAACAGTATTTATTAGAGTCAGAGACTTGGAGAGGAAATTTTGGATAATGTAAATAGAATTTATTGGACTCGTAGACTTGGGGAGGAGATGTAGGATAATGTAAATAATATTTATTAGAGTCAGTGACTTCGGGGGTAGATGTAGGATTATGTAAGTACTATTTCTTCGAGTCAGAGACTTCAGGGGTACGGTGCAGTATAATGTAAATAGTGTTCATCAGAGTCAGAGACTTGGGGAGGAGATCTAGGATAATGTACATAGTATTTATTAGAGTCAGAGACTTGGGGAGGAGATGTAGTATAATGTAATTAGTGTTTATTAAACTCGGAGACTTGGGGAGGAGATATAGGATAATGTAAATAGTATTTATTAGAGTCGCGGACTCCGGGGGAGATGTAGGATAATGTGAAGAGTATTTGTTAGAGTCAGAGACTTCAGGGGAGATGTAAGATAATGTAAATAGTATTTATTAGAGTCAGAGACTTCGAGAGGAAATGTAGGATAATGTAAATAGTATTTATTGGACTCGGAGACTTTGGGAGGAGATTTAGGATAGTGTAAATAGTATTTATTAGAGTTGGAGACTTCGGGGGAGATGTAGGATTATGTATAAAGTATTTATTAGTGTTAGTGACTAGGGGAGGAGATGTAGGATAAGGGAAATAGTATTTATTGGAGTCAGAGACTTGGGGAGGAGATGTAGGATAATGTAAATAGTATTTATTAGAGTCACAGACTCCGGAGGAGATGCAGGATAATGTAAATAGTATTTATTAGGGTCAGAAACTTAGGGGAGAGATGTAGGATCATGTACATAGCATTGATTACAGTCAGAATTTCGGGGGAGATGTAGGATCATGTAAACAGTATTTATTGGAATGAGACTTCGTGGGGAGATGCAGGATAATGTAAATAGTATTTAGTAGAGCCAGAGACTTGGGGAGGAGATGCAGGATAATGTAAATAGTATTTATTAGAGTCAGAGACTTTGGAGAAATGTTGGAAATATAAATAGTATTTATTAGAGTCAGAGACTTCGGGGGGAGATGTAAGATTATGTAAAGAGTATTTATTAGTGTCAGAGACTTGGGGACGAGATGTAGGATAAGGGAAATAGAATTTATTAGAGTCAGAGACTTGGGGATGAGATGTAGGATAAGGGAAATAGTATTTATTAGAGTCAGAGACTTGGGGATGAGATGTTGGATAAGGGAAATAGTATTCATTAGAGTCAGAGACTTGGGGAGGAAATGTAGGATAATGTATGTAGTATTTATTATAGTCAGAGACAACCGGGGGAGATTTAGGATATTGAAAATATTATTTATTAGAGGTAGAGACTGGTGGAGGAAATGCAGGATAAGGTAAACAGTATTTATTAGGCTCAGAGACTTGGGGATGAAATGTAGGATAATGTAATTAGCATATATTACAGTCAGAGACTACGGGGGAGTTGCAGCATAATGTAAATATTATTTATTAGAGTTATCAACTTGGGGAGGAGATGTAGGATAATGCAAGTAGCATTTATTAGAGTAAGAGTCTATAGGCAGCACATGTAGGAAAATGTTAATAGTATTTATAGGAGTAAGAGACTTGGTGGGGGGAGATATAGTATAATGTAAATAGTATTTATTACAGTGAAACTTCGGCGGGTGTTGTAGGATCATGTACATAGCATTTATTACAGTCAGAGTATTCGAGGGAGATGTAGGATAATGTAAACAGTATTTATTGGAATGAGATTCGAGGGGAGATGTAGAATAATGTAAATAGTATTTATTAGAGTCAGAGATTTGGGGAGGAGCTGCAGGATAATGTAAATAGTATTTATTAGAGTCAGCAATTTGGGGGCATATTTAGGATAATTTAAATAATTTTTATTAGAATCAGAGACTTGGGGAGGAGAAGTAGGATAATGTAAATAGGATTTATTAGAGTCAGAGACTTGGAGAGGAGATGTAGGATAATGCAATTAGTATATATTAGAGTCAGAGACGTGTGGAGGAGATGTAGGATAATGTAAATAGCATTTATCAGTGTCAGAGACTCCGGTGGAGATGTAGGATAACGTAATCAGTATTTATTAAGGTCAGCGACTTCGTGTGGAGATTTGGAATAATGTTTAAAGTATTTAATAGAGTCAGAGAGTTGAGGGGAGATCTAGGATGATGTAAATAATATTTATTAGAGTCAGAGACTTGGGGAGGAGATGCAGGATAATTTAAATTGTGTTTATTCGAGTCAGAGACACTGGGGGAAATGTAGGATAATGTAAATAGTATTTATTAGAGTCAGAGACTTGGGGATGAAATGTGGGATAATGTAATTAGCATATATTACAGTCAGAGACTACGAGGGAGATGCAGCATAATGCAGATATTGATTATTAGAGTTATGGACTTGGGGAGGAGATGAAAGATCATGTAAACAGTATTTATTAGAGTTAGAGACTTGGGGAGGAAATGTAGGATAATGTAATTAGCATTTAATTACAGTCAAAGACTACGGAGGAGTTGCAGCATAATGTAAATATTATTTATTAGAGTTATCAACTTGGGGAGGAAATGTAGGATAATGCAAGTAGCAGTTATTAGAGTAAGAGGCGACAGGGAGCACATGTAGGAAAATACTAATAGTATTTATAGGAGTAAGAGACTTGGTGGGGGGAGATATAGTATAATATAAATAATATTTATTACAGTGAAACTTAGGCGGGAGTTGTAGGATCATGTACATAGCATTTATTACAGTCAGATTATTCGGGGGAGATGTAGGATAATGTAAACAGTATTTAATGGAATGAGATTAGAGGGGAGATGTAGGATAATGTAAATAGTATTTTTTAGAGTCAGAGATTTGGGGAGGAGATGCAGGATAATGTAAATAGTATTTATTAGAGTCAGCGATTTGGGGGCATATTAAGGATAATGGAAATAATTTATATTAGAATCAGAGACTTGGAGAGGAGATGTAGGATAATGTAATTAATATTTATTAGACTCAGAGACGTGTGGAGGAGATGTAGGATAATGTAAATAGAATTTATTATTGTCAGAGACACCGGCGGAGATGTAGGATAATGTAAATAGTATTTATTAGGGTCAGAGACTTTGGGGGAGATGTAGGATAAAGTACACAGTATTTATTAGAGCAAGATAATTCGGGGGTGGCGTAGGATCATGTAACTAGTATTTATGAGAGAGGGACTTTGGGAGCCGATGTTGGATGAAGTAAATAGCATGTATTACAGTCAGTGGATACGGGGGAGATGTAGTATAATGTAAATAGTATTTATTAGTGTTAGAGACTTGGGGAGGAGATGTAGGATAATGAAAATAGTATTTAGTAGAGTCAGAGTCTTGGGGAGGAGAAGTAGGATATTGTAACTAGTATTTATTAGAGTCATAGATTTTGGGGGAGATGCAGTCTAATATAAATGGCATTTATTAGAGTGAGACTTCGGGAGCAGATGTAGGATAATGCACATAGTATTTATTAGAGACAGAGACTACGGCGGGAGATGTAGGATAAGGAAAATAATATTTATTAGAGTCAGTGACTTGGGGAGTAAATTTAGGATAATGTAATTAGCATTTATTACAGTCAAAGATTACGGGGGAGTTCCAGCATAATGTAAATATTATTTATTAGAGTTATAGACTTGTGGAGGACATGTAGTATAATGCAAATAGTTTTTATCAGAGTAAGAGGCTACAGGGAGCAGATGAAGGAAAATGTAATTAGTTTTTATTGGAGTAAGAGACTTGGTGGGGGGAGATATAGAATAATGTAAATAGCATTTATTACAGTGAAACTTCGGGGGGAGATGTAGGATCATGTACATAACATTTATTACAGTCAGTGTATTCGGGGGAGATGTGGGATAATATAAGCAATATTTATTCGAGTCACAGACTTCAGGGGTAAGGTGTAGTATAATGTAAATAGTATTTATTAGAGTTAGAGACTTGGAGAGGAGATGTAGGATAATGAAAATAGTATTTAGTAGAGTCAGAGTCTTGGGGAGGAGAAGTTGGATAATGTAACTAGTATTTATTAGAGTCATAGATTTCGGAGGAGATGTAGTCTAATATAAATAGCATTTATTAGAGTGAGACTTCGGGAACAGATGTAGGATAATGTACGTAGCATTTATTAGAGACAGAGACTACGACGGGAGATGTAGGATAAGGAAAATAATATTTATTAGAGTCAGAGACTTTGGGAGGAGATTTAGGGTAATGTAAATATTATTTATTACAGTCTGAGACTTCGAGTTAGATGTAAGATAAAAAAAATAGTATTTATTAGATTGAGAGACTTAGGGAAGAGCTGTAGGATAATGTAAATAATATCTCTTAAACTCTGAGACTTCGGGGTGAGATGTGGAATAATGTAAGTAGTAATTACTAGCGTCAGAGACAGGGGAGATGTAGGACAATGTAAATAGGATTCCTTAGAGTCAGAGATTTGGGGAGGAGATGTAGGGTAATGTAAAGAGTATGTATTAGAGTCGGAGACTTCGGGGGAGATGCAGGACAATATAAATTGTATTTATTAGAGTGAGACTTCGGGGGGAGATGTAGGATAATGTAAAGAGTATTTATTAGAGTCAGCGATCTGGTGATGAGATGCAGGATAATGTAAATATTATTTACTCGAGTCAGAGAGCAAGGGGGAGATGTAGGAAAATGTAAATAGCATTAATTATAATCAGAGACTTCGGGGGTGATATAGCATCAGTAAATCCAATTTATTAGAGTTAGGGACTTGGGGAAGAGATGTCGGATAAAGTAAATAGAATTTTCTAGAGTTAGAGACTTGGGGAGGAGATGTAGGATAAGGTAAATAGTATTCAATAGAGACAGAGACTTGCAGAAGAGATGTAGGATCATGTACATAGCATTTATTGCAGTCAGAACTTCGGGGGAGATGTAGGATAATGTAAACAGTATTTATTGAAATGAGACTTCGAGGGGCGATGTAGGATAATGTAAATAGTTTTTATTAGAGTTTAAGGCTACAGGCGAGTTGTAGCATAATGTAAATCATATTTATACTAGTTAGAGACTTCGGGAGGAGATGTAGATTAAGATAGTATTCCAACAGTATTTATTGGAATGAGACTTCGGGGGAGATGCAGGATAATGTAAATAGTATTTATTAGAGTCAGAGACTTGCGGAGGAGATGCAGGATAATGTAAGTAGTATTTATTAGAGTCAGAGTCTTCGGGGCGAGATATTGGAAATATAAATAGTATTTATTAGAGTTAGAGACTTCAGGGATGTTGTAGCATAATGTAAATCGTATTTATAATAGTTAGAGACTTGGGGAGGAGATGTAGGATAAAGTAAATAGTACTTATTAGGGTCAGACACTTGCAGCGGAGATCTAGGATAATGTACATTGTGTTTATTCGAGTCAGAGTCTTCAGGGGTACGGTGCAGTATAATTTCAGTAGTGTTTATTAGCGTTAGAGACTTGGGGAGGAGATTTAGGATAAGGGAAATAGTATTTATCAGAGTCAGAGACTTGGGGAGGAGATGTAGTATAATGTAAATAGTATTTATTAGACACGGAGATGTGGGGAGGAGATGGAGGATAAGGGAAATAGTATTTATCAGAGTCAGAAATTTGGGCAGGAGATCTAGCATAATGCACATAGTATTTATTAGACTCAGAGACGTGGGGAGGAGATGTAGGATAATGTAAATAGTACTTATTAGAGTCACAGACTCCGGGGGAGAAGTAGGATAATGTAAATAGTATTTATTAGAGTCACAGACTTCAGGGGACATGTAGGATAATGTAAATAGTATTAGTTAGAGTCAGAGACTTCAGGGGAGAAGTAGGATAATGTAAATAGTATTTATTAGAGTCAGAGACTTGGAGAGGTACTATAGGATAATTTAAATAGTATTTATTGGACTCGGAGACTTGAGGAGGAGATGCAGGATAATGTAAATAGTATTTATTAGAGTCGGAGAACTCGGGGGGAGATGTAGGATTGTGTAATAAGTATTTATTAGTGTTAGAGACTTGGGGAGGAGATGTAGGATAAGGGAAATAGTATTTATTAGAGTCTGAGACTTGGGAGGAGATGTAGAATAATGCAAATAGTATTTTATAGAGTGAGAGACTTGGGCAGGAGATGTAGGATAATGTAAAGTGTATTTTATAGAGTGAGAGAATGGGCAGGAGATGTAGGATAATGTAAAAAGTATTTATTACAGTCAACGAATCTGTGCGGAGAATTGGAATAATGTAAATATTTTTTAGTAGAGTCAGAGAGTTGAGGGGAGATCTAGGATAATGTAAATACTATTTATTAGAGTCAGAGACCTGGGGAGGAGATGTAGGATAATGTAAACAGTATTTATTGGAATGAGACTTTGAGGGGAGATGCAGGATTTTGTAAAAATTATTTAGTAGAGTCAGAGACTTGGGGAGGAGATGCAGGGTAATGTAAATAGTATTTAGTGGAGTCAGAGACTTCGGGGGGAGATGTTGGAAGAAAAAATAGTATTTTTTGGTGTCAGAGACTTCAGGCATGTTGTAGCATAATGTAAATCGTATTTATAATAGTTAGAGACTTGGGGAGGAGATGTAGGAAAAGGTAAATAGTACTTATTAGGGTCAGAGACTTGAGGCGGAGATCTAGGATAATGTACATGGTGTTTGTTAGAGTCAGAGACATGGAGAGGAGATGTTGTATAATGTAATTAGTATTTATTAGACTCAGAGAGGTGGGGAGGAGATGGAGGATAATTTAAATAGTATTTATTAGAGTCAGAGACTTCGGGTGGAGATGTAGGATTATGTAAAAAGTATTTATTAGTGTTAGAGACTTGGGGAGGAGATGTAGGATAAGGGAAACAGTATTTATTAGAGTCAGAGACTTGGAGAGGAAATTTTGGATAATGTAAATAGAATTTACTGGACTCGTAGACTTGGGGAGGAGATGTAGGATAATGTAAATAATATTTATTAGAGTCAGTGACTTCGGGGGTAGATGTAGGATTATGTAAGTACTATTTCTTCGAGTCAGAGACTTCAGGGGTACGGTGCAGTATAATGTAAATAGTGTTCATTAGAGTTAGAGACTTGGGGAGGAGATGTAGGCTAAGGAAAATAGTATTTATCAGAGTCGGAGACTTGGGGAGGAGATCTAGGATAATGTACATAGTATTTATTAGAGTCAGAGACTTGGGGAGGAGATGTAGTATAATGTAATTAGTGTTTATTAAACTCGGAGACTTGGGGAGGAGATATAGGATAATGTAAATAGTATTTATTAGAGTCACGGACTCCGGGGGAGATGCAGGATAATGTGAAGAGTATTTGTTAGAGTCAGAGACTTCAGGGGAGATGTAAGATAATGTAAGTAGTATTTATTAGAGTCAGAGAGTTCGAGAGGAAATGTAGGATAATGTAAATAGTATTTATTGGACTCGGAGACTTTGGGAGGAGATTTAGGATAATGTAAACAGTATTTATTAGAGTCGGAGACTTCGGGGGAGATGTAGGATAATGTAAACAGTATTTATTGGAATGAGACTTTGAGGGTAGGTGCAGGATTTTGTAAATAGTATTTATTAGAGTCAGAGACTTGGGGAGGAGATGCAGGGTAATGTAAATAGTATTTAGTGGAGTCAGAGACTTCGGGGGGAGATGTTGGAAAAAAAATAGTATTTACTGGAGTCAGAGACTTCAGGCATGTTGTAGCATAATGTAAATCGTATTTATAATAGTTACAGACTTGGGGAGGAGATGTAGGAAAAGGTAAATAGTACTTATTAGGGTCAGAGACTTGAGGCGGAGATCTAGGATAATGTACATAGTGTTTGTTAGAGTCAGAGACATGGAGAGGAGATGTTGTATAATGTAATTAGTATTTATTAGACTCAGAGAGGTGGGGAGGAGATGGAGGATAATTTAAATAGTATTTATTAGAGTCAGAGACTTCGGGTGGAGATGTAGGATTATGTAAAAAGTATTTATTAGTGTTAGAGACTTGGGGAGGAGATGTAGGATAAGGGAAACAGTATTTATTAGAGTCAGAGACTTGGAGAGGAAATTTTGGATAATGTAAATAGAATTTATTGGACTCGTAGACTTGGGGAGGAGATGTAGGATAATGTAAATAATATTTATTAGAGTCAGTGACTTCGGGGGTAGATGTAGGATTATGTAAGTACTATTTCTTCGAGTCAGAGACTTCAGGGGTACGGTGCAGTATAATGTAAATAGTGTTCATCAGAGTCAGAGACTTGGGGAGGAGATCTAGGATAATGTACATAGTATTTATTAGAGTCAGAGACTTGGGGAGGAGATGTAGTATAATGTAATTAGTGTTTATTAAACTCGGAGACTTGGGGAGGAGATATAGGATAATGTAAATAGTATTTATTAGAGTCGCGGACTCCGGGGGAGATGTAGGATAATGTGAAGCGTATTTGTTAGAGTCAGAGACTTCAGGGGAGATGTAAGATAATGTAAATAGTATTTATTAGAGTCAGAGACTTCGAGAGGAAATGTAGGATAATGTAAATAGTATTTATTGGACTCGGAGACTTTGGGAGGAGATTTAGGATAGTGTAAATAGTATTTATTAGAGTTGGAGACTTCGGGGGAGATGTAGGATTATGTATAAAGTATTTATTAGTGTTAGTGACTAGGGGAGGAGATGTAGGATAAGGGAAATAGTATTTATTGGAGTCAGAGACTTGGGGAGGAGATGTAGGATAATGTAAATAGTATTTATTAGAGTCACAGACTCCGGAGGAGATGCAGGATAATGTAAATAGTATTTATTAGGGTCAGAAACTTAGGGGAGAGATGTAGGATCATGTACATAGCATTGATTACAGTCAGAATTTCGGGGGAGATGTAGGATCATGTAAACAGTATTTATTGGAATGAGACTTCGTGGGGAGATGCAGGATAATGTAAATAGTATTTAGTAGAGCCAGAGACTTGGGGAGGAGATGCAGGATAATGTAAATAGTATTTATTAGAGTCAGAGACTTTGGAGAAATGTTGGAAATATAAATAGTATTTATTAGAGTCAGAGACTTCGGGGGGAGATGTAAGATTATGTAAAGAGTATTTATTAGTGTCAGAGACTTGGGGACGAGATGTAGGATAAGGGAAATAGAATTTATTAGAGTCAGAGACTTGGGGACGAGATGTAGGATAAGGGAAATAGTATTTATTAGAGTCAGAGACTTGGGGATGAGATGTTGGATAAGGGAAATAGTATTCATTAGAGTCAGAGACTTGGGCAAGAGACTTAGGATAATCTGAACAGTATATAATACAGTCAACGACTTTGTGTGGAGACGTGGAATTATGTAAATATTTTTTACTAGAGTCAGAGAGTTGAGGGGAGATCTAGGATAATGTAAATAGTTTTTACTAGAGTCAGAGACTTGGGGAGGAGATGTACGATAATGTGAAGTGTATGTATTAGATTCAGAGATGCTGGGGGGAGGTGTAGGATAATGTAAATAGCATTTATTAGAGTGAGACTTCGGGTGGAGATGTAGGATAATTTAAAGAGTATTTGTTAGAGTTAGAGACTTGGGGAGGAGATGTAGGACAATGTAAGTAGTGTTTATTAGAGTTAGACTTGGCGAGGAGATGTAGGACAATGTAAATAGTATTTATTAGAGTCAGGGATTTCTGCAGAGATGTAGCTTAATGTAAAAAGAATTTATTAGAGTTAGACACTAGGGGAGGAGATGTAAGATAATGCACATGGTATTTATAAGAGTCAGAGACTTGGGGAGGAGATGTAGGATAAGGCAAATAGTATTTATTGGAGCGAGATACATGGGGAGGAGATGTAGGCCAATATAAATAGTTTTTATTAGATTCAGAGTATTCAGGAGAAATTTAGGATAATATAAAAAATATTTGTGAGAGTCAGAGACTTCAGGGGAGATGTAGGATAATGTAAATAGTATTTATTAGAGTCAGAGACTTGGGGAGGAGATGTAGTATAATGTAATTAGTATTTATTAGACTCGGAGACATCGGGAGGAGATGTAGGATAATGCGAATAGTATTTATTAGTCACAGACTCTGGAGGAGATGTAGTATAATGTAAATAGTATTTATTAGAGTCAGATACTTCAGGGGAGATGTCGGATAATGTAAATAGTATTTATGGGACTCGGAGACTTGGGGAGGAGATCTAGGATAATGTAAATCGTATTTATTAGAGTCGCAGACTTCGGGGGGAGATGCAGGATTATGTAAAAAGTATTTATTAGTGTTAGAGACTCGGGGACGTGATGTAGGATAAGGGAAATAGTATTTATTAGAGTCAGAGACTTGTAGACGAGATGAAGGATAAGGGAAATAGTATTTATTAGAGTCAGAGAGTTGGGGATGAGATGTAGGATAAGGGAAATAATATTCATTAGAGTCAGAGACTTGGGCAGGAGATTTAGGATAATGTGAACAGTATATAATACAGTCAGCAACTTTGTGTGGAGACGTGGAAGTATGTAAATATTTTTTACTACAGTCAGAGAGTTGAGGGGAGATCTAGGATAATGTAAATAGTTTTTAATAGAGTCAGAGACTTGGGAAGGAGATGTAGGATAATGTAAAGTGTATGTTTAAGAGTCAGAGACGCTGGGGGGAGATGTAGGATAATGTAAATAGCATTTATTAGAGTGAGACTTCGGGTGGAGATGTAGGATAATGTAAAGAATATTTGTTAGAGTCAGAGACTTGGGGAGGAGATGTAGGACAATGTAAATAGTGTTTATTAGAGTTAGAGACTTCTGGAGGAGATGTCGGATAATGTAAATAATATTTATTAGAGTCAGGGATATCGGCGGAGATGTAGCATAATGTAAAAGGAATTTATTAGAGTTAGACACTAGGGGAGGAGATGTAGGATAATCCATATGGTATTTGTAAGAGTCAGAGACTTGGGGAGGAGATGTAGGATTAGGCAAATAGTACTTATTGGAGACAGATACATGGGGAGGAGATGTAGGACAATATAAATAGAATAGATTAGATTCAGAGACTTCAGGAGAAATTTAGGATAATATATAAAATATTTGTTAGAGTCAGAGACTTCAGGGGAGATGTAAGATAATGTAAATAGTATTTATTAGAGTCAGAGACTTGGGGAGGAGATGTAGGATAATGTACGTAGTATTTATTAGAGTCAGAGACTTTGGGGGAGATGTAGTGTAATGTAAATAGTAATTATTAGATTCAGAGACGTGGGGAGGAAATGTAGGATAATGTAATTAGCGTATATTACAGTCAGTGACAATGGGGGAGATGCAGCATAATGTAAATATTATTTATTAGAGGTATAGACTTGGGGAGGAGATGCAGGATCATGTAAATAGTATTTATTAGATTCAGAGACTTCGAGGGAGATGTAGGAAAATGTAAATATTATTTAATAGAGTCAGAGACATCGGGGCGATGTAGGATAATGGAAACAGTATTTATTAGAGTCAGAGACTTCGGGGGAGATGTCAGATAATGTAAATCGCATTTATTAGAGTCAGAGACTACGGGAGGAGATGTAGGATAAGGAAAATAATATTTATTGGAGTTAGAGAGTTGGCGAGGAAATGTTGGATAAGGTAAACAATATGTATTAGAGTCAGTGACTTGGGGAGTAAATTTAGGATAATGTAATTATCATTTATTACAGTCAGAGACTACGCCGGAGTTGCAGCATAATGTAAATATTATTTATTAGAGGTATAGACTTGGGGAGGACATGTAGTATAATGCAAATAGTTTTTATCAGAGTAAGAGGCTACAGCGAGCAGATGAAGGAAAATGTAATTAGTTTTTATTGGAGTAAGAGATTTGGTGGGGGGAGATATACAATAATGTAAATAATATTTATTACAGAGAAACTTCGGGGGGAGATGTAGAATCATGTACATAACATTTATTACAGTCAGTGTATTCGGGTGAGATGTAGGATAATGTAAACAGTACTTATTGGAATGAGACTTCGAGGGGAGATGTAGGATAATTTAAATAGTATTTATTAGAGTCAGAGACTTGGGGAGGAGATGCAGGATAATGTAAATAGTAATTATTAGAGACAGTAATTATTTGGGCCATATATAGGATAATGTAAATAATTTATATTAGAGACGGGGAGGAGATGTGAGATAATTTAAATAGTATTTATTAGAATGGGAGACTTCGGGGGGAGGTGTGGAATAATGTACGTAGTAATTACTAGCGTCAGAGACAGGGGAGATGTAGGACAATGTAAATAGGATTTCTTAGAGTCAGAGCTTTGGGGACGAGATTTAGGATAATGTAAAGAGTATGCACTGGAGTCAGAGACATCGGGGGAGATGCAGGACAATATAAATTGTATTTATTAGAGTGAGACTTTGGGGGGTGATGTAGGTTATTGTAAATAGTATTTATTAGAGTCAGAGACCTGGTGATGAGATGCAAGATAATGTAAATAGTATTTACTAGAGTCAGAGACCAAGGGAGGAGATGTATGATATTGTAAATGATATTTATTAGTGTCAGAAACATGGGGAGGAGGTGTAGGATAACCTAAATACTAGTTATTAGTGTCAGAGACTTTGGCGGGAGATGTAGGGTAATGTAAATGGCATTCAATAGAGCCAGAGACTTCGGGGAGACTTGCAGGATAATAAAATTAGTATTTAATACAGTCAGAGATTTCCGGGGGAGATGTAGGATATGTATATAGTATTAATTAGAATCAGAGACTTCGGGGGTGATATAGCATAAGTAAATCCTATTTATTACAGTTATGGACTTGGGGAAGAGATGTAGGATAATGTAAATAGAATATTGTGGAGTTAGATACTTGGGGAGGAGATGTAGGATAAGATAAATAGTATTTAGTAGAGTCACAGATTCCGGGGGAGATGTAGTATAATGTAAAGAGTATTTATAGAGTCAGGGACTTCGGGTGAGATGTCGGATAATGTAAATAGTATTTGTTAGATTCAGAGACTTTGGGTGAGATGTAGGATAATGTAAATATTATTTGTTAGAGTCAGAGACTTCAGGGGAGATGTAGCATAATGTAAATAGTATTTATTCGAGTCAGAGACTTGGGGAGGAGATGTAGGATAATGTATGTAGTATTTATTAGAGTCAGAGACTTTGGGGGAGATGTAGTGTAATGTAAATAGTAATTATTAGATTCAGAGACATGGGGAGGAAATGTAGGATAATGTAATTAGCGTATATTACAGTCAGTGACAATGGGGGAGATGCAGCATAATGTAAATATTATTTATTAGAGGTATAGACTTGGGGAGCAGATGCTGGATCATGTAAATAGTGTTTATTAGATTCAGAGACTTCGGGGGAGATGTAGGAAAATGTAAATATTATTTAATAGAGTCAGAGACATCGGGGCGATGTAGGATAATGGAAACAGTATTTATTAGAGTCAGAGACTTCAGGGGAGATGTCAGATAATGTAAATCGCATTTATTAGAGTCAGAGACTACAGGAGGAGATGTAGGATAAGGAAAATAATATTTATTGGAGTTAGAGAGTTGGCGAGGAAATGTTGGATAAGGTAAACAATATTTATTAGAGTCAGTGACTTGGGGAGTAAATTTAGGATAATGTAATTATCATTTATTACAGTCAGAGACTACGCCGGAGTTGCAGCATAATGTAAATATTATTTATTAGAGGTATAGACTTGGGGAGGACATGTAGTATAATGCAAATAGTTTTTATCAGAGTAAGAGGCTACAGGGAGCAGATGAAGGAAAATGTAATTAGTTTTTATTGGAGTAAGAGACTTGGTGTGGGGAGATATACAATAATGTAAATAGTATTTATTACAGAGAAACTTCGGGGGGAGATGTAGAATCATGTACATAACATTTAATACAGTCAGAGTATTTAGGGGAGATGTAGGATAATGTACGTAGTATTTATTAGAGTCAGAGACTTTGGGGGAGATGTAGTGTAATGTAAATAGTAATTATTAGATTCAGAGACGTGGGGAGGAAATGTAGGATAATGTAATTAGCGTATATTACAGTCAGTGACAATGGGGGAGATGCAGCATAATGTAAATATTATTTATTAGAGGTATAGACTTGGGGAGCAGATGCTGGATCATGTAAATAGTGTTTATTAGATTCAGAGACTTCGGGGGAGATGTAGGAAAATGTAAATATTATTTAATAGAGTCAGAGACATCGGGGCGATGTAGGATAATGGAAACAGTATTTATTAGAGTCAGAGACTTCGGGGGAGATGTCAGATAATGTAAATCGCATTTATTAGAGTCAGAGACTACGGGAGGAGATGTAGGATAAGGAAAATAATATTTATTGGAGTTAGAGAGTTGGCGAGGAAATGTTGGATAAGGTAAACAATATTTATTAGAGTCAGTGACTTGGGGAGTAAATTTAGGATAATGTAATTATCATTTATTACAGTCAGAGACTACGCCGGAGTTGCAGCATAATGTAAATATTATTTGTTAGAGGTATAGACTTGGGGAGGACATGTAGTATAATGCAAATAGTTTTTATCAGAGTAAGAGGCTACAGCGAGCAGATGAAGGAAAATGTAATTAGTTTTTATTGGAGTAAGAGACTTGGTGGGGGGAGATATACAATAATGTAAATAATATTTATTACAGAGAAACTTCGGGGGGAGATGTAGAATCATGTACATAACATTTATTACAGTCAGTGTATTCGGGTGAGATGTAGGATAATGTAAACAGTACTTATTGGAATGAGACTTCGAGGGGAGATGTAGGATAATTTAAATAGTATTTATTAGAGTCAGAGACTTGGGGAGGAGATGCAGGATAATGTAAATAGTAATTATTAGAGACAGTAATTATTTGGGCCATATATAGGATAATGTAAATAATTTATATTAGAGACGGGGAGGAGATGTGAGATAATTTAAATAGTATTTATTAGAATGGGAGACTTCGGGGGGAGGTGTGGAATAATGTACATAGTAATTACTAGCGTCAGAGACAGGGGAGATGTAGGACAATGTAAATAGGATTTCCTAGAGTCAGAGCTTTGGGGACGAGATTTAGGATAATGTAAAGAGTATGCACTGGAGTCAGAGACATCGGGGGAGATGCAGGACAATATAAATTGTATTTATTAGAGTGAGACTTCGGGGGGTGATGTAGGTTATTGTAAATAGTATTTATTAGAGTCAGAGACCTGGTGATGAGATGCAAGATAATGTAAATAGTATTTACTAGAGTCAGAGACCAAGGGAGGAGATGTATGATATTGTAAATGATATTTATTAGTGTCAGAAACATGGGGCGGAGGTGTAGGATAACCTAAATACTAGTTATTAGTGTCAGAGACTTTGGCGGGAGATGTAGGGTAATGTAAATGGCATTCAATAGAGCCAGAGACTTCGGGGAGACTTGCAGGATAATAAAATTAGTATTTAATACAGTCAGAGATTTCCGGGGGAGATGTAGGATATGTATATAGTATTAATTAGAATCAGAGACTTCGGGGGTGATATAGCATAAGTAAATCCTATTTATTACAGTTATGGACTTGGGGAAGAGATGTAGGATAATGTAAATAGAATATTGTGGAGTTAGATACTTGGGGAGGAGATGTAGGATAAGATAAATAGTATTTAGTAGAGTCACAGATTCCGGGGGAGATGTAGTATAATGTAAAGAGTATTTATAGAGTCAGAGACTTCGGGTGAGATGTCGGATAATGTAAATAGTATTTGTTAGATTCAGAGACTTTGGGTGAGATGTAGGATAATGTAAATATTATTTGTTAGAGTCAGAGACTTCAGGGGAGATGTAGCATAATGTAAATAGTATTTATTCGAGTCAGAGACTTGTTGAGGAAATGCAGGATAATGTAAATAGTATTTATTAGAGTCAGAGACTTGGGGAGGAGATGTAGGATAATGTACGTAGTATTTATTAGAGTCAGAGACTTTGGGGGAGATGTAGTGTAATGTAAATAGTAATTATTAGATTCAGAGACATGGGGAGGAAATGTAGGATAATGTAATTAGCGTATATTACAGTCAGTGACAATGGGGGAGATGCAGCATAATGTAAATATTATTTATTAGAGGTATAGACTTGGGGAGGAGATGTAGGATCATGTAAATAGTAGTTCTTAGATTCAGAGACTTCGGGGGAGATGTAGGAAAATGTAAATATTATTTAATAGAGTCAGAGACATCGGGGCGATGTAGGATAATGGAAGCAGTATTTATTAGAGTCAGAGACTTCAGGGGAGATGTCAGATAATGTAAATCGCATTTATTAGAGTCAGAGACTACGGGAGGAGATGTAGGATAAGGAAAATAATATTTATTGGAGTTAGAGAGTTGGCGAGGAAATGTTGGATAAGGTAAACAATATTTATTAGAGTCAGAGACTTGGGGAGTAAATTTAGGATAATGTAATTATCATTTATTACAGTCAGAGACTACGCCGGAGTTGCAGCATAATGTAAAAATTATTTATTAGAGGTATAGACTTGGGGAGGACATGTAGTATAATGCAAATAGTTTTTATCAGAGTAAGAGGCTACAGGGAGCAGATGAAGGAAAATGTAATTAGTTTTTATTGGAGTAAGAGACTTGGTGGGGGGAGATATACAATAATGTAAATAGTATTTATTCCAGAGAAACTTCGGGGGTAGATGTAGAATCATGTACATAACATTTAACACAGTCAGTGTATTCGGCTGAGATGTAGGATAACGTAAACAGTACTTATTGGCATGAGACTTCGAGGGGAGATGTAGGATAATTTAAATAGTATTTGTTAGAGTCAGAGACTTGGGGAGGAGATGCAGGATAATGTAAATAGTAATTATTAGAGACAGATATTTTGGGCCATATATAGGATAATGTAATATTAGAGACGGGGAGGAGATGTGAGATAATTTAAATAGTATTTATTAGAATGGGAGACTTCGGGGGGAGGTATGGAATAATGTACGTAGTAATTACTAGCGTCAGAGACAGGGGAGATGTAGGACAATGTAAATAGGATTTCTTAGAGTCAGAGCTTTGGGGACGAGATTTAGGATAATGTAAAGAGTATGCATTAGAGTCAGAGACATCGGGGGAGATGCAGGACAATATAAATTGTATTTATTAGAGTGAGACTTCGATGGGTGATGTAGGATAATGTAAATAATATTTATTAGATTCAGAGACCTGGTGATGAGATGCAAGATAATGTAAATAGTATTTACTAGAGTCAGAGACCAAGGGAGGAGATGTATGATATTGTAAATGATATTTATTAGTGTCAGAAACATGGGGAGGAGGTGTAGGATAGCCTAAATACTAGTTATTAGTGTCAGAGACTTTGGCGGGAGATGTAGGGTAATGTAAATGGCATTCAATAGAGCCAGAGACTTCGGGGAGACTTGCAAGATAATAAAATTAGTATTTAATACAGTCAGAGATTTCCGGGGGAGCTGTAGGATATGTATATAGTATTAATTAGAATCAGAGACTTCGGGGGTGATATAGCATAAGTAAATCCTATTTATTACAGTTATGGACTTGGGGAAGAGATGTAGGATAATGTAAATAGAATATTGTGGAATTAGATACTTGGGGAGGAGATGTAGGATAAGATAAATAGTATTTAGTAGAGTCACAGATTCCGGGGGAGATGTAGTATAATGTAAAGAGTATTTATAGAGTCAGGGACTTCGGGTGAGATGTCGGATAATGTAAATAGTATTTGTTAGATTCAGAGACTTTGGGTGAGATGTAGGATAATGTAAATAGAATATTCTAGAGTTAGATACTTGGGGAGGAGATGTAGGATAAGGGAAATAGTATTTATTAGAGTCCGAGAATTTGGCTGGAGATGTAGGATTATGTAAAAAGTATTTATTAGTGTTAGAGACTTGGGGACGAGATGTAGGATAAGGGAAATAGTATTTATTAGAGTCAGAGATTGGGGAGGAGAGGTAGGATAATGTAAATAGTATTCATTAGAGTCACAGACTCCGGAGGAGATCTAGGATAATGCAAATAATATTTATTAGAGTCAGAGACTACGGGGTAGATGTAGGATAATGAAAATAATATTTATTAGAGTTAGCGTGTTGGGGAGGAAATGTAGGATAAGGTAAACAGTATTTATTACAGTCAGAGACTTGGGGAGTAAATGTAGGATAATGTAATTATCATTTATTACATTCAGAGACTACGGGGGAGTTGCAGCATAATGTAAATATTATTTATTGGAGTTATAGACTTGGGGAGGACGTGTAATATAATGCAACACAGATATTTTGGGGCATATATAGGATAATGTAAATAATTTATATTAGAGTTGGGAAGGAGAAGTGAGATAATTTAAATAGTATTTATTAGAATTGGAGACTTCGGGGGGAGGTATGGAATAATGTAAGTAGTAATTACTAGCATCAGAGACAGGGGAGATGTAGAACAATGTAAATAGGATTTCTTAGAGTGAGAGATTTGGGGAGGAGATGTAGGATAATGTAAAGAGTATGTATTAGAGTCAGAGACTTCGGGGGAGATGCAGGACAATATAAATTGTATTTATTAGAGTGAGACTTGGGGGGGAGATGTAGGATAACGTAAAGAGTATTTATTAGAGTCAGAGATCTGGTGATGAGATGCAGGATAATGTAAGTATTATTTACTCGAGTCAGAGACCAAGGCGGGAGATGTAGGAAAATGTAAATAGCATTAATTACAATCAGAGACTTGGGGAGTATATGTAGGATAATGTAATTAGCATTTGTTACAGTCAGAGACTACGGGGGAGTTGCAGCATAATGTAAATATTATTTATTAGAGTTATAGACTTGGGGAGGACATGTAATATAATGCAAATAGTTTTTATCAGAGTAAGAGGCTATAGGGAGCAGATGAAGGAAAATGTAAATAGTTTTTATTGGAGTAAGAGATTGGTGGGGGGAGATATAGTATAATGTAAATAGTATTTATTACAGTGAAACTTCGGGGGGAGATGTAGCATCATGTACATAACATTTATTACAGTCAGAGTATTCAGTGGAGATGTAGGATAATGTAAACAGTGTCTATTGGAATGAGACTTAGAGGGGAGATGTAGGATCATGTAAGCAGTATTTATTAGAGTCAGAGACTTGTGGAGGAGATGCAGGATAATGTAAATAGTAGTTATTACAGTCAGAGACTTCGGGGGAGATGTAGGATAATGTAAGTAGTATTTATTCGAGTGAGGGACTTGGGGAGGAGATGTAGGATAATGTAAATCATATTTATTAGAATCAGAAATTTTGGGGGAGACGTAAAATAATGTAAATAGAATTTTCTGGAGTTAGAAACTTGGGGAGGAGATGCAGGATAATGTAAATAGTATTTATTTGAGTTCGAAACTTAGGGAAGAGATGTAGGATCATGTACATAGCATTTATTACAGTCACAGTTTCGGGTGAGATGTAGGATAATGTAAACAGTATTTATTGGAATGAGACTTCGAGGGGAGATGTAGGATAATGTAAATAGTATTTAGTAGAGTCAGAGACTTGTGGAGGAGATGCAGAATAATGTAGATAGTAATTAGTAGAGTCAGAAATTTTGCGTCATATATAGGATAATGTAAATAGGTTATATTAGAGACAGAGACTTGGGGGGGAGATGTGAGATAAGTTAAATAGTATTTATTAGAGTTGGAGACTTCGGGCGGAGATGTAGGATATGTAATTAGTATTCATTAGTGTTAGAGACATTGGGCGAGTTTTAGCATAATGTAAATCGTATTCATAATAGTTTTTATTGTAAATGTAAATATAATTTATTAGAGTCAGAAACTACGGGGGTAGATGTAGGATAATATAAGTAATATTTATTTGAGTCAGAGACTTCAGGGGTAAGGTGTAGTATAATGTAAATAGTATTTATTAGAGTTAGAGACTTGGGGAGGAGATGTCGGATAAGGTAAATAATATTTAGTAGAGTCAGAGACTTTGGGAGGAGATGTAGGGTAATGTAAATATTATTTATTACAGTCTGAGACTTCGGGTTAGATGTACTATAATGTAAATAGTATTTATTAGAGTGGGAGACTTAGGGAAGAGCTGTAGGATAATGTAAATAATATTGATTAAACTCAGAGACTTCGGGGTGAGATGTGGAATAATGTAAGTAGTAATTACTAGCGTCAGAGACAGGGGAGATGTAGGACAATGTAAATAGGATTTCTTAGAGTCAGAAATTTGGGGAGGAGATGTAGGATAATGTAAAGAGTATGTATTAGAGTCGGAGACCTAGGGGGAGATGCAGGACAATATAAATTGTATTTATTAGAGTGAGACTTCGGGGGGAGATGCAGGATATGTAAGTAGTATTCATTAGAGTTAGAGACATCGGGCGAGTTTTAGCATAATGTAAATCGTATTCATAATAGTTTTTATTGTAAATGTAAATATAATTTATTAGAGTCAGAGACTTCAGGGGTAGATGTAGGATAATATAAGTAATATTTATTCGAGTCAGAGACTTCAGGGCTAAGGTGTAGTATAATGTAAATAGTATTTATTGGAGTTAGAGACTTGGGGAGGAGATGTAGGATAAGGGAAATAATATTTAGTAGAGTCAGAGACTTTGGGAGGAGATGTAGGGTAATGTAAATATTATTTATTACAGTCTGAGACTTCGGGTTAGATGTACTATAATGTAAATAGTATTTATTAGAGTGAGAGACTTAGGGAGGAGCTGTAGGATAATGTAAATAATAGTTCTTAAACTCAGAGACTTCGGGGTGAGATGTGGAATAATGTAAGTAGTAATTACTAGCGTCAGAGACAGGGGAGATGTAGGACAATGTAAATAGGATTTCTTAGAGTCAGAGATTTGGGGAGGAGATGTAGGATAATGTAAAGAGTATTTATTCGAGTCGGAGACTTAGGGGGAGATGCAGGACAATATAAATTATATTTATTAGAGTGAGACTTCGGGGGGAGATGTAGGATAATGTATATAGTATTTATTAGAGTCAGAGACCTTGTGATGAGATGCAGGATAATGTAAATATTATTTACTCGAGTCAGAGACCGAGGGGGGGAGATGTAGGATAATGTAAATAGCATTAATTACAATCAGAGACTTCGGGAGTGATATAGCATAAGTAAATCCTACTTATTAGAGTTAGGGACTTGGGGAAGAGATGTCGGATAATGTAAATAGAATTTTCTAGAGTTAGAGACTTGGGGAGGAGATGTAGGGCAAGATAAATAGTATTCAATAGAGTCAGAGACTTGCAGAGGAGATGTAGGATCATGTACATAGCATTTATTACAGTCAGAATTTGGGGAGAGATGTAGGATAATGTAAACAGTATTTATTAGAGTCTGAGACTTCGGGGGGAGATGTAGGATAATGTAAATTGTATTTTTAGAGTTAGAGTCTTGGGGCGGAAATGTAGGATAAGGAAAACAGTATTTAGTAGAGTCAGAGATTTGGGGGCATATATAGGATAATGTAAATAGTTTATATTAGAGTCAGAGACTTGGGGAGGAGATGTAGGGTAATGTAAATAGTATTTATTAGAGTCGGAGATATCGGGGGGAGTTATAGGATATGTAAAAAGTATTTAATACAGTAAGAGTCTTCGAGGGTAGATGTAGGCTAAAATAAGTACTATTTCTTCGAGTCAGAGACTTCAGGTGTAAGGTGTAGCATAATGTAAATAGTATTTATTAGAGTTAGAGACTTGGGAAGGAGATGTAGGATAAGGGAAATAGTATTTATTTGAGTCAGAGACTTGGGGAGGATTTGTAGGATAATGTACATAGTATTTCTTACTGTATGAGACTTCGGGGGATTTGTAGGATAATGTATGTAGTATCTATTAGAGTGAGAGTCTTGGGGAGGTGATGTAGGATAATGTGAACAATATTTGTAAGAGTCAGAGACTTCGGGGATGATGTAGGATAATGTAAATAGTAATTATTAGAGCCAGAGTCTTCAGGGGAAATGTAGGATAATATAAATATTATTTACTGGAGTCAGAGATTTTTGGGAGATGTAGGATAATGTAATTAGTATTTATTAGAATCCAAGACTTGGGGAGGAGTTGTAGGATAATGTAAATAGTATTTATTAGAGTCAGAGGCCTCCAGGGAGATGTAGGAGAATGAAAATGGCATTTATTATCGTGAGACTTTGGGAGGAAATGTAGGATAATGTAAGTAGTATTTATTAGAGTCAGAGTCTTTGGGGGGAGATGTCGTAAAATGTAAATAGTATTTATCATAGTCTGAGTCTATGGGGGAGATGTAGGATAATGAAAATAGTATTTATTAGAGTCAGAGATTTGGGGAGGAAATGTAGGAGAATATGATTAGCAATTATTACCATTAGAGACTATGGGGAAGTTGCAGCATAATGTAAATTTATTTATTAGAGTTATAGACTTGGGGAGGAGATGTAGGATAATGCAAATAGTTTTTATTAGAGTAAGAGGCTACAGGGACCAGATGTAGGAAAATGTATAGTATTCATTAGAGTAAGAGATTTTGGGGCATACATAGGATAATGTAAATAGTTTATATTAGAGTCAGAGACTTGCGGAGGAGATGTAGGATAATGTAAATATTATTTATTAGAGTCGGAGACGTCGGGGAGAGATGTAGGATATGTAAATTGTATTTATTAGAGTTAGAGACTTCGGGCGTGTTGTAGCATAATGTAAATGTTATTTATAATAGTAAGAGTCTTGGGGAGGAGATGTAGAATAAGGTAAATAGTACTTTTCAGATTCAGAGACTTGCAGAGGAGATCTAGGATAATTTACACAGTATTTCTTAGAGTCAGAGACTTGGGGAGGAAATGTAGTATAATGTAAATAGTATTTATTAGGCTCGGAGATGTGGGGAGGATATGTAGGATAATGTAAATAGCATTTATTAGACTCAGAGTCTTCGGGGGTAGATGTAGGCTAATATAAGTACTATTTATTTGAGTCAGAGACTTCAGGAGTAAGGTATAGCAAATGTAAATCGTATTGATTACAGTTAAAGACTTGGGGAGGAGATGTAGGATAAGGGAAATAGTATTTGTTCGAGTCAGAGACTTGAGGAGATATAGGATAATGTAGATAGTATTTATTACAGTCAGAGACTTTGGGGGATATGTAGGATCATGTAAGTAGTATTTATTAGAGTGAGAGACTTGTGGAGGAGATGTAGGATAATGGAAAGAGTATGTATTAGAGTCAGATACTACGGGGGAGATGTAGGACAATGTAAATAGTATTTATTAGAGTAAGACTTTCGGGGGAGATGTAAGATATTGTAAATAGTATTTAATAATGTTAGGGACTTGTGGAGGAGATATAGGTTAAGGTAAATAGTTTTTCTTACAGTGAAACGTAGGGGGGAGATGTAGGATCATGTACATAGCATTTATTACAGTCAGAGTTTTGGAGGAGATGTAGGATATAGTAAATAGTACTTATTAGAGTCAGGGACGTGGGAAGAAGATGCAGATAATGTAAATAGTATTTATTAGAGTCAGAAATTTTGGCTCATATGAAGGATAATGTAAATAGTTTATATTAGAGTCAGAGACTTGGGGAGGAGATGTAGGATAATGTTAATAGTATTTATTAGAGTCGGAAACTTTGGGGGAGATGTCGGATATGTAAAAAGTATTTATTAGCGTTAGAGACTTCATGCGTGTTGTAGCATAATGTAAATCATATTTATAATAGTTAGAGACTTGGGGAGGAGATGTTGGATAAGGTAAATAGTATTTATTAGAGTCAGAGACTTTGGGGGTAGCTGTAGAATAATATAAGGACTATTTATTCGAGTCTGAGACTTCAGGGGTAAGGTGTAGTATAATGTAAATAGTTTTTATTAGAGTTAGAGACTTGGGGAGGAGATGTAGGATAAGGGAAATAGTATTTATCAGAGTCAGAGACTTGGGAAGGAGATCTGGGATAATGCAGATAGTATTTATTAGAGTCAGACGCTGCGGGGGAGATGTAGGATAATGTAAATAGCATTTATTAGAGTGAGACTTCGGGGGGAGATGTAGGATAATGTAAAGAGTATTTATTAGAGTCAGAGACTTGGACAGGAGATGTAGGATAATATAAATAATATTTATTAGAGCCGGAGACTTTAAGGAGATGTAGGATCATGTAATTATTACTTATGAGAGTGAGACTTTGGGAGTGGATGTAGGCTAATGTAAATAGCATTTACTACAGTCAGAGGATTCGGAGGAGATGTAGTACAATGTAAATAGTACTTAGTAGAGTTAGAGACTTGGGCAGAAGATATTAGATAATGATATCAGATAATTAGATAGTATTTATTGGAGTCAGAGACTTGCAGAGGAGAAGTTGGAAAATGTAAGTAGTATTTCTTAGAGTCAGAGACTTGGAGAGAAGATGTAGGATAATGTAAATAGTATTTATTAGAGTCACAGACTCCGGAGGAGATGTATGATAATGTAAATTGTATTTCTTAGCGTCAGAGCCTTTGGGGGGGGGGGGGGGGGGGGGGGGGGAGGGTGGGCGTTGTAGGATAATGTAAAGACTATTTATTAGAGTTAGAGACTTGGGGAGGAGAGGTAGGATTATGAAAATAGTATTTATTAGAGTCAGAGACTTGGGGAGGAGAAGTAGGAAAATGTAAATAGTATTTATCAGTCAGAGACTTGGAGAGGAGATGTAGGATAATGTAAATAGTATTAATCAGAGTGTGGCACTTGGGGAAGAGATGTAGGATAATGTAAACAGTATTTATTACCGTCAGCGACTTTATGGGGTGATGTGGAATAATGTAAATAGCATTTACAAGAGACAGAGAGTTGAGGGGAGATCTAGGATAATGTAAATATTATTTATTAGCGTCAGAGACTTGGGGAGGATATGTGGGATAAGGTAAAGTGTATTTATTAGAGTCAGAGACACTGGGGGGAGATGTAGGATAATGTAAATAGCATTTATTAGAGTGAGACTTCGGGAGGAGATGTAGGATAATGTAAAGAGCATTTATTAGAGTCAGAGACTTGGGGAGGAGATGTAGGACAATGTAAATAGTGTTTATTAGAGTTAGAGACTTTGGACAGAGATGTAGAATAATGTAAATTGTATTTATTAGGCTCAGAGATTTTGGGGGAGATGTAGAAAAACGTAAAAACAATTTATTAGAGTTAGACACTCGGGGAGGAGATGTAGGATAATGCAATTGGTATTTTTAAGAGTCACAGACTTGGGGAGGAGATGTAGGAAAAGGTAAATAGTATTTATTGGAGCCAGATACTTGGGGAGGAGATGTTGGACAATGTAAATATTATTTATTAGATTCAGAGACTTCGGGAGAAATTTAGGATAATGTAAAAAATAGTTGTTAGAATCAGAGACTTCAGGGGAGATGTAGCTTAATGTAAATAGTATTTATTAGAGTCAGAGACTTGGGGAGGAGATGTAGGATAATGTAAATAGTATTTACTAGAGTCAGACACTTCAGGGCAGATATAGCTTAATCTAAATGGAATTTATTAGTGTGACACTTGGGGAGGAGATGTAGGATAATGTACGTAGTATTTATTAGGGTCAGGGACTTTGGGGGAGATCTAGTATAATGTAAATAGTATTTATTAGAGTCAGTGACTACGAGGGGAGATGTAGAATAATGTAAACAGTATTTATTAGATTTAGAGACTTGGGGAGGAAATGTAGGATAAAGTAAAGTGTATTTATTAGAGTCAGAGGCTTGGGGAGGAAATGTAGGATAATGTAAATAATATTTATTAGAGTCCAAGACTCCAGGACAGATGTAGGATAATGTAAACAGTATTTATGACAATCGGAGACTACGGGGGAGATGTATGATAATGAAAATAGTATTTATTAGAGTCAGAGACTTGGGCAGGAGATGTAGGATAATATAAATAGTATTTATTAGAACCAGAGACATTTGGGGAGATGCAGGATCATGTAATTAGTATTTATGAGAGTGAGACTTCGGGAGCAGATGTAGGCTAATGTAAGTAACATTTATTACAGTCAGAGGATTCGGAGGAGATGTAGTATAATGTAAATAGTATTTATTAGAGTTAGAGACTTGGGGAGGAGATGTAGGATAATGGAAATAGTATTTATTAGAGTCAGAGTCTTGGGGAGGAGAAGATGGATAATGTAAATAGCATCTATTAGAGTCGGGGACATGGAGAGGGGATGTAGGATAATGTAAATAGTATATATTGGACTCTGAGACTTGGGGAGGAGATGTAGGACAACATAAATAGCATTTATAAGAGTGAGACTTCGGGGGGAGATCTAGGATAATGTGAAGAGTATTTATTTGAGTGGGAGCCTTGGGGAGGAGATGTAGGATAAGGTAAATAGTATTTATTGGAGCCAGATACTTGGGGACGAGATGTTGGACAATATAAATAGTATTTATTAGATTCTGACACTTCGGGAGAAATTTAGTAAAATGTAAAAAATATTTGTTATAGTCAGAGACTTCAGCGAAGATGTAGGATAACGTAAATATTATTTGTTAGAGTTAGAGACTTGGGGAGGAAATGTAGGATAAGGTAAACAGTATTTATTAGAATCAGAGTTTTGGGGAGGAAATATAGGATAATGTAAATAGTATTTATTAGAGTCAGAGACTTCGGGGGAGATGTCTGATAATGTAAATATTATTTAATGGAGTCAGAGACTTCGGGGGAGATGTATGATAATGCAAATAGTATTTATTTGGGTCAGAGACTTGGGCAGGAGATTTAGGATAATATAAATAGTATTTATTAGAGCCAGAGACATTGGGGGAAATGTAGGATCATGTAATTAGTATTTATGAGAGTGAGACTTCGTGAGCAGATGTAGGCTAATGTAAATAGTATTTAGTAGATTCAGAGGCTTGGGCAGGAGAGGAAGGATAATATAAATGGTATTTATTAGAGCCAGAGACATTGGGGGAGATGTAGGATTATGTAATTAGTATTTAAGAGAGTGAACATTCGGGAGCAGATGTAAGGTAATGAAAATAACATTTATTAGAGTCAGAGGATTTGTAGGAGATGTAGTATAATGTACATAGTATTTATTAGAGTTAGAGACTTGGGGAGGAGATGTAGGATAATGAAAATAATATTTATTAGAGTCAGAATCTTGGGGAAGAGAAGTAGGATAATGTATATAGTATTTATTAGAGTCAGAGACATGGAGAGGAGATGTAGGATAATGTAAATAGTATTTACTAGACTCAGCGACTTGGGGAGGAGATGTAGGATAATGTAAATAGTATTTATTCGAGTCAGAGACATTGTGGGTAGATGTAGGCTAATGTAAATATTTATGAGAGTCAGAGAGTTCGGGGGGGGATGTCGGATAATGTACAAAGTATTTATTAGAGTTAGAGACTTGAGGAGGAGATGTAGGATAAGGGAAATAGTATTTATTAGAGTCAGAGACTTGGGGAGGAGCTGTAGCATAATGTAAATAGTATTCATTAGGGTTTGAGATTGGGGAGGAGATGTAGGATAATGTAAAGAGTATTTATTACAGTCAGTGACTTCGTGGGGAGATGTAGGGTAATGTAAAGAGTATTTATTAGAGTCAGAGACAAGGGGAGGAGATGTAGGTCAATGTAAATAGTGTTTATTATAGTTACAGACTTGGGGAGGAGAGGTAGGATAATGTAACTAGTATTTATTAGGGCCAGAGATTCTGTGGGAGATGTGGCATAGCATAAAAAGAATTTATTAGAGTTAGACATTAGGGGCAGAGATGTAGGATAATGCACATGCTATCTATAGGAGTCAGAGAAATGGGGAGGAGATGTAGGATAATGTAAATAGTATTTATTAGGGCCAGAGATTTTGTGGGAGATGTGGCATAGCATAAAAAGAATTTATTAGAGTTAGACATTAGGGGCGGAGATGTAGGATAATGCACATGTTATCTATAGGAGTCAGAGAAATGGGGAGGAGATGTAGGATAAGGTAAATAGTATTTATTGGAGACAGATACTTGGGGAGGAGATGTTGGACAATATAAATAGTATTTATTAGTTTCAGACACTTCGGGAGAAATTTAGGATAATGTAAAAAATATTTGTTAGAGTCAGAGACTTCAGGGAAGATGAAGGATAATGTAAATAATATTTATTAGAGTCAGATACTTGGGGAGGAAGGGTGGGATAATGTAAATAGTATTTATTAGAGTCAGAGACTTCAGGGGAGATAGAGGATAATGTAAATGGAATTTGTTAGAGTCAGAGTCTACGAGGGGAGTTGTAGGATAATGTAAATATTGTTTATTAGAGTTCGAGACTTGGGGAGGAAATGTAGGATAAAGAAAACAGTATTTATTAGAGTCAGAGGCTTGGGAGGAAATGTAGGATAATGCAATTAGCATATATTACAGTCAGAGACTACGGGGGAGATGCAGCATTATGTAAATATCATTTATTAGAGTTATAGACTTGGGGAGTAGATGTAGGATCATGTAATTAGTATTTATTAGATTCAGAGACTTCGGGGGAGATGTAGGAAAATGTAAATACTATTTACTAGAGTCAGAGACTTTGGGTGATGTAGGATAATGTAAACAGTATTTATTAGAGTCAGAGACTTCGGGGGAGATGTAGGGTAATGTAAATGGCATTTATTAGAGTGAGACTTCGGGAGGAGATGTAGGATAATGTAAATAGTATTTATTAGAGTGAGAGACTTGGGGAGGAGCTGTAGGTTAATGTAAATAGTTTTTATTAGAGTCAGAAACTTTGGAGGGAGATGTAGGATAATGTAAATGGTATTTATTAGAGTTAGAGACTTGGGGACATGATATAGGATAAGGTAAATAGTATTTAGTAGAGTCAAAGACTTGGGGAGGAAATGTAGGACAATGTAATTAACATTTATTACAGTCAGAGAATACGGGGAGTGCTTTTGGAAAATGTAAATAAAATTTATTAGAGTGAGAGACTTGGGGAGGAAATGTAGGACACGGTGATTAGCATAATGTACATAGTACTTATTACAGTCAGAGACTACGGGGGAGATGTAGCATAAAGTAAATATTATTTATTACAGTTATAGACAGGGGGAGGAGACGTGGGATAATGTAAATAGTATTTATTACACTCAGAGGCTAGGGAAGTAGAAGTAGAGGCTAAGGGGAGCAGATATAGGAAAATGTAAATAGTATTTACTAGACTCAGAGACTTGGGGAGGAGATGTAGGATAATGTAAATAGTATTTATTCGAGTCAGTGACCTTGTGGGTAGATGTAGGCTAATGTAAATACTATTTATGAGAGTCAGAGAGTTCGCGGGGAGATGTCGGATAATGTACAAAGTATTTATTAGAGTTCAAGACTTGAGGAGGAGCTGTAGCATTATGTAAATAGTATTCATTAGGGTTTGAGATTGGGGAGGAGATGTCGGATAATGTAAAGAGTATTTATTACAGTCAGCGACTTCGTGGGGAGATGTAGGGTAATGTAAATAGTATTTATTAGAGTCAGAGACTACGGGAGGAGATGTAGGTCAATGTAAATAGTGTTTATTATAGTTACAGACTTGGGGAGGAGAGGTAGGATAATGTAAATAGTATTTATTAGGGCCAGAGATTTTGTGGGAGATGTGGCATAGCATAAAAAGAATTTATTAGAGTTAGACATTAGGGGCGGAGATGTAGAATAATGCACATGCTATCTATAAGAGTCAGAGAAATGGGGAGGAGATGTAGGATAAGGTAAATAGTATTTATTGGAGACAGATACTTGGGGAGGAGATGTTGGACAATATAAATAGTATTTATTAGTTTCAGACACTTCGGGAGAAATTTAGGATAATGTAAAAAATATTTGTTAGAGTCAGAGACTTCTGGGAAGATGAAGGATAATGTAAATAATATTTATTAGAGTCAGAGACTTGGGGAGGAGAAGTATGAAAATGTAAATAGTATTTATTCGAGTCAGAGACTTTGGGGTAGATGTAGGATAATGTAAATACTATTTATTAGAGTTTGAGACTTCAGGGGGATATGTAGGATAATGTACAAAGTAGTTATTAGAGTTAGAGACTTGAGGAGGAGATGTAGGGTAAGGGAAATAGTATATTTATTAGAGTCAGAGACTTGTTGAGGAGAGGTAGGATAATGTAAACAGTATTTATTACCGTCAGCAATTTCCTGGGGAGATGTGGAATAATGTAAATAGCATTTACTAGAGTCAGAGTGTTGAGGGGAGATCTAGGATAATGTAAATAGTATTTATTAGAGTCAGAGACTTGGGGAGTAGATGTGGGATAAGGTAAAGTGTACTTATTAGAGTCAGAGAAACTTGGGGGAGATGTAGGATAATGTAAATAGAATTTATCAGAGTGAGACTTCGGGGGGAGATGTAAGATAATGTAAAGAGAATTTGTTAGAGTCAGAGAATTGGGGAGGAGATGTAGGACAATGTAAATGATGTTTATTAGAGTTACAGACTTGGGGAGGAGATGTAGGATAATGATAATAGTATTGATTAGGGTCAGAGATTTTGGTGGAGATGTAGCATAATGTAAAAAGAATTTATTAGTGTTAGACACTAGGGGAGGAGATGTAGGATAATGCACATGGTATTTATAAGATTCGGACACTTGGGGAGGAGATGTAGGCCAAGTAAATAGTGTTTATTAGAGTTAGAGACTTGGGGCGGAGATGCAGAATAATGTAAATAGTATTTATTAGGCTCAGAGATTTTGGAGGAGATGTAGGATAATGTAAAAAAATATAAACAATATAAATAGTATTTATTAGATTCAGAGACTTCAGGAGAAATTTAAGATAATGTAAAAAATATTTGTTAGAGTTAGAGACTTCAGGGGAGATGTAGGATAATGTAAATAGTATTTATTAGAGTCAGAGGCTTCAGGGGAGATGTAGGATAATGTAAGTGGCATTTATTAGAGTGCGACTTGGGGAGGAGATGTAGGATTATGTACGTACTTTTTATCAGAGTCAGAGACTGTGGGGGAGATGTTATATATTGTAAATAGTATTTATTAGAGTTAGAGACTTGGGGAGGTAATGTAGGTTAAGGTAAACGGTATTTATTAGAGTCAGAGACTTGGGGAGGAAATGTA
This sequence comes from Carcharodon carcharias, assembly GCF_017639515.1. Taxonomy (NCBI): domain Eukaryota; kingdom Metazoa; phylum Chordata; class Chondrichthyes; order Lamniformes; family Lamnidae; genus Carcharodon; species Carcharodon carcharias. The sequence continues at coordinate 85,769,233 of NC_054470.1, forward strand.
GATAATGCAATTAGCATATGTTAGAGTGAGAGACATGGGGAGGAGATGTAGGATAATGTAAAGAGTATGCATTAAAGTCAGAGACTTCGGGGGAGATGTAGGACAATGTAAATAGAATTTATTAGATTCAGAGAGTTGGCGAGGAGAAGTAGGAAAATGTAAATGGTATTTATTCGAGTCAGAGACTTTGGGGTTAGATGTAGGATCATATTAATACTATTTATTTGAGTCAGAGACTTCGGAGGGAGAATTAGGATAATATACAAAGTATTTATTAGAGTTAGAGACTCGAGGCGGAGATGTAGGATGAAGGAAATAGTATTTAGTAGATTCAAAGACTTGGGGAGGAGCTGTAGGATAATGTAAATAGTATTTATTATAGTCAGCGACTTCTTGGGGAGATGTGGAATAATGTAAATAGCATTTACTAGAGTCAGAGAATTGAGGGGAGATTTAGGATAATGTAAAAACTATTTATTAGAGTCAGAAACACTGTGGGGAGATGTAGGATAATGTAAACAGCATTTATTAGAGTGAGACTTCGGGGGGAGATTTAGGATAATGTAAAGAGTATTTATTAGAGTCAGAGACTTTGGGAGGAGATGTACAATAAGGTAAATAGTATTTATTGGAGCCAGATACTTGGGGAGGAGATGATGGACAATATAAAAAGTATTTATTAGATTCAGATATTTTGGGAGAAATTTAGGATAATGTAAAAAATATTTGTTACAGTCAGAGACTTCAGGGGAGATGTAGGATAATGTAAATAGTATTTATTAGAGTCAGAGACTTCAGGGGAGATGTAGGATAATGTAAATAGTATTTATTAGAGTCACAGATTTCAGGGGAGATGTAGGATAATGTAAATGGCATTTATTAGAGTGAGACTTGGGGAGGAGATGCAGGATAATGTACGTAGTACTTATTAGAGTCAGAGACTTTGGGGGAGAAGTTGTATAATGTAAATAGTATTTATTAGAGTCAGAGACTACGGGGGGAGATGTAGGATAATGTAAATAGTATTTATTAGAGTTAGAGACTTGGGGAGGAAATGGAGGATAAGGTAAAGAGTACTTATTAGAGTCAGTGACTTGGGGAGGAAATGTAGGATAATGCAATTAGCATATATTAGACTGAGAGACTTGGGGAGGAGATGTTGGATAATGTAAAGAGTATGTATTAGAGTCAGAGACTTCGGGGGCGATGTAGGACAATGTTAATAGTATTTATTAGAGTGAGATTTCGGGGGGAGATGTAGGATAATGTAAAGAATATATATTAGAGTTGGAGACTTGGGGAGGAGATGTAGGATAATGAAAATAGTATTTATTAGAGTCAGAGACTTGGGGAGGAGAAGTTGGAAAATGTAAATAGTATTTATTTCAGTCACAGACTAGGAGAGGAGATGTAGGATAATGTAAATAGTACTTATTAGACTCAGAGACTTGGGGAGTAGAAGCATGAAAATGTAAATAGTATTTATTCGAGTCAGAGACTTTGGGGATAGATGTAGGATAATGTAAGTACTATTTATTAGAGTCTGAGACTTCAGGGGGAGATGTAGGGTAATGTACAAAGTATTTATTAGAGTTAGAGACTTGAGGCGGAGATGTAGGGTAAGGGAAATAGTATTTATTAGAGTCAGAGACTTGTTGAGGAGAGGTAGGATAATGTAAACAGTATTTATTACCGTCAGCGACTTCATGGGGAGATGTGGAATAATGTAAGTAGCTATTACTAGAGTCAGAGTATTGAGGGGAAATCTAGGATAATGTAAATATTACTTATTAGAGTCAGAGACTTGGGGAGGAGATGTAGGATAAGGTAAAGTGTACTTATTAGAGTCAGAGAAACTTGGGGGAGATGTAGGATAATGTAAATAGAATTTATCAGAGTGAGACTTCGGGGGGAGATGTAAGATAATGTAAAGAGAATTTATTAGAGTCAGAGAATTGGGGAGGAGATGTAGGACAATGTAAATTATGTTTATTAGAGTTACAGACTTGGGGAGGAGATATAGGATAATGATAATAGTATTGATTAGGGTCAGAGATTTTGGGGGATATGTAGCATAATGTAAAAAGAATTTATTAGTGTTAGACACTAGGGGAGGAGATGTAGGATAATGCACATGGTATTTATAAGAGTCGGACACTTGGGGAGGAGATGTAGGCCAAGTAAATAGTGTTTATTAGAGTTAGAGACTTGGGGCGGAGATGTAGAATAATGTAAATAGTATTTATTAGGCTCAGAGATTTTGGGGGAGATGTAGGATAACGTAAAAAAATATAAACAATATAAATAGTATTTATTAGATACAGAGACTTCGGGAGAAATTTAGGATAATGTAAAAAATATTTATTAGAGTTAGAGACTTCAGGGGGGATGTAGGATAATGTAAATAGTATTTATTAGAGTCAGAGGCTTCAGGGGAGATGTAGGATAATGTAAATGGCATTTATTAGAGTGCGACTTGGGGAGGAGATGTAGGATTATGTACGTACTTTTTATCAGAGTCAGAGACTGTGGGGGAGATGTTGTATAACGTAAATAGTATTTATTAGAGTTAGAGACTTGGGGAGGTAATGTAGGTTAAGGAAAATGGTATTTATTAGAGTCAGAGACTTGGGGAGGAAATGTAGGATAATGCAATTAGCATATGTTAGAGTGAGAGACATGGGGAGGAGATGTAGGATAATGTAAAGAGTATCCATTTGAGTCAGAGACTTCGGGGGAGATGTAGGACAATGTAAATAGAATTTATTAGATTCAGAGAGTTGGGGAGGAGAAGTAGGAAAATGTAAATGGTATTTATTCGAGTCAGAGACTTTGGGGTTAGATGTAAGATCATATTAATACTATTTATTTGAGTCAGAGACTTCGGAGGGCGAAGTAGGATAATATACAAAGTATTTATTAGAGTTAGAGACTCGAGGCGGAGATGTAGGATGAAGGAAATAGTATTTAGTAGATTCAAAGACTTGGGGAGGAGCTGTAGGATAATGTAAATAGTATTTATTACAGTCAGCGACCTCTTGGGGAGATGTGGAATAATGTAAATAGCATTTACTAGAGTCAGAGAATTTAGGGGAGATCTAGGATAATGTAAAAACTATTTATTAGAGTCAGAGACTTGAAGAGGAGTTGTAGGATAATCTATAGTGTATTTATTAGAGTCAGAGACACTGTGAGGAGATGTAGGATAATGTAAATAGCATTTACTAGAGTGAGACTTCGGGGGGAGATTTAGGATAATGTAAAGAGTATTTATTAGAGTCAGAGACTTGAACAATAAGGTAAATTGGGGCCAGATACTTGGGGAGGAGATGATGGCCAATATAAAAAGTATTTATTAGATTCAGAGACTTCGGGAGAAATTTAGGATAATGTAAAAAATATTTGTTACAGTCAGAGACTTCAGGGGAGATGTAGGATAATGTAAATAGTATTTATTAGAGTCAGAGACTTCAGGGGAGATGTAGGATAATGTAAATAGTATTTATTAGAGTCCAAGACATGCGGATGAGATGTAGGATAATGTAAATAGTATTTATTAGAGTGCGACTTGGGGAGGAGATGTTGGATTATGTACGTACTTTTTATCAGAGTCAGAGACTTTGAGGGAGATGTTGTATAATGTAAATAGTATTTATTAGAGTCAGAGACTTCGGCGGGAGATGTACGATAATGTAAATAGTATTTATTAGAGTTAGAGACTTGGGGAGGAAATGTAGGATAATGCAATTAGCATATGTTAGAGTGAGAGACTTGGGGGAAGAGATGTAGCATAATGTAGAGATTATGTATTAGAGTCAGAGACTTCGGGGGAGATGTAGGACAATGTAAATAGTATTTATTAGATTGAGACTTCGGGGGGAGATGTACAATATTGTAAATAGTATTTATTAGAGTTAGGGACTTGGGGAGGAGGTGTAGGATAATGTAAATAGTTTTTATTGCAGTGAAACTCAGGGGGGAGATGTAGGATCATGTGCATCGCATTTATTACAGTCAGAGTTTCGTGGAAGGTGTAGGATATTGTAAATAGTACTTAGTAGAATCTGAGACTTGGGGAGGAAATGCAAGATAATGTAAATACTATTTATTAGAGTCAGAAATTTTGGGGCATATGTGGGATAATGTAAGTAGATTATATTAGAGTCAGAGACTTGGGGAAGAGATGTAGGATAATGTAAATAGTATTTATCAGATTCGGAGACTTCGGGGGGAGATATAGGATATGTAAACAGTATTTATTAGAGTTAGAGACTTGAGGAGGAGATGTAGGATAAGGGAAATAGGATTTATCAGAGTCAGAGACTTGGGGAAGAGATGTTGGATAATGTAAACAGTATTTATTACCGTCGGCGACTTCATGGGGAGATGTGGAATAATGTAAATAGCATTTACTAGAGTCAGAGCGTTGAGGGCAGATCTAGGATAATGTGAATAGTATTTATCAGAGTCAGAGACTTGGGCAGGAGATGTAGGATAATATGAATGGTATTTATTAGAGCCAGAGAATTTGGGGGAGATGTAGGATCATGTAATTATTATTTATCAGAGTGAGACTTCGGGAGCAGATGTAGGCTAATGTAAATAGCATTTATTACAGTCAGAGGATTCGGAATAGATGTAGTATAATGCAAATAGTATTTCTTAGACTCGGACACTTGGGGAGGTGATGTATGAAAATGTAAATAGTATTTATTCGAGTCAGAGACTTTGGGGTAGATATAGGATAATGTCAATACTATTTATTAGAGTTAGAGACTTCGGGGGGAGATGTAGGATAATGTACAAAGTATTTATTAGAGTCAGAGACTTGAGGAGGGCATGTAGGATAAGGGAAATAGTATTTATTGGAGTCAGAGATTGGGGAGGAGCGGTAGGAAAACGTAAATAGTATTTATTAGAGTGTGTGACTTGCGGAGGAGATGTAGGATAATGTAAACAGTATTTATTACAGTCAGCGACTTCGTGGGGAGATGTGGAATAATGTAAATAGCATTTACTAGAGTCAGAGAGTTGAGGGGAGATCCTGGATAATGTAAATAGTATTTATTAGAGTCAGAGACACTGGGGGGAGATGTAGCATAATATAAATAGCACTTATTAGAGTGAGACTTCGGGGGGAGATCTAGGATAATGTACAGAGTATTTATTTGAATGGGAGACTTGGGGAGGAGATGTAGGATAAGGTAAATAGTATTTATTGGAGCCAGACACTTGGGAAGGAGATGTTGGACAATATAAATAGTATTTATTAGATTCAGACACTTCGGGAGAAATTTAGGATAATGTAAAAAATATTTGTTAGAGTCAGAGTCTTCAGGGGAGATGTAGGATAATGTAAATAGTATTTATCAGAGTCAGAGACTTCAGGGGAGATGTAGGATAATGTAAATGGCATTTATTAGACTGAGACTTGGGGAGGAGATGCAGGATAATGTAAAGTGTATTTATTAGAGTTAGAGACTTGGGGAGGAAATGTAGGATAAGGAAAACAGTATTTATTAGAGTCAGAGTCTTGGGGAGTAAATGTAGGACAATGCAATTAGCATATATCAGAGTTAGAGACTTGGGGAGGAGATGTAGGATAATGTAATTAGTTTTTATTACAGTGAAACGTAGGGGGGAGATGTAGGATGATGTACATCGCATTTGTTACAGTCAGAGTTTCATGGGAGATGTAGCATATTGTAAATAGTACTTATTAGAGTCAGAGACGTGGGGAGGAGATGCAGCATAATGTAAATAGTATTTATTAGAGTCAGAAATTTTGCGGTATATGTAGGATAATGTAAATAGTTTATATTAGTGTCAGAGACTTGGGGAGGAGATGTAGGATAATGTAAATAGTATTTATTAGAGTCGGAGACTTCGGGGGGAGATGTGGGATATGTAAATAGTATTTATTAGAGTTAGAGACTTCGGGCGTGTTGTAGCATAATGTTAATCGTATTTATAATAGTTAGAGACATGGGGAGGAGATGTAGGATAAGGTTACTAGTGCTTATTAGAGTAAGACATTTGTGGTGGAGATCTAGGATAATGTACATATTTTTCATTAAAGTCAGAGATTTGGGGAGGAGAAGTAGTATGATGTAAATAGTATTTACTAGACTCAGAGATGAGTGGAGGATATGTAGAATAAGGTAAATAGTGTTTATTAGAGTCAGAGACTTCGGGGGGATATGTACGATAATATAAGTAGTATTTATTCGAGTCTGAGACTTCAGGGGTAAGGTGTAGTATAATGTAAATAGATTTATTATAGTTAGAGACTTGTGGAGGAGATGTAGTATAAGGTAAATATTGCTTATTAGAGTCATAGACTTGCGGTGGAGATCTAGGATAATGTACATAGTGTTTATTAGAGTCAGAGGCTTGGGGGGGAGAACTCGTATAATGTAAACAGTATTTATTAGACTCGGAGATGTGGGGAGGAGATGTAGGATAAGGTAAATAGTGCTTATTAGAGTCAGAGACTTGCAGCAGATATCTAGGATAATGTACATAGTGTTCATTAAAGTCAGAAACTTGGGGACGAGAAGTAGTGTAATAAATAGTATTTATTAGACTCGGAGATGTGAGGAGGATATGTAGGATAAGTTAAATAGTATTTAGTAGAGTCAGAGACTTCGGGGGTAGATGTAGGATAATATAAGTACTAGTTATTCGAGTCTGAGGCTTCAGGGGTAAGGTGTAGTATAATGTAAATAGTTTTTATGGGAGTTAGAAATTTGGAGAGGAGATGTAGGATAATGTAAATAGCATTTATTAGAGTGAGACTTCGGGGGGAGATTTAGGATAATGTAAAGAGTATTTATTAGAGTCAGAGACTTTGGGAGGAGATGTACAATAAGGTAAATATTATTTATTGGAGCCAGATACTTCGTGAGGAGATGATGGCCAATATAAAAAGTATTTATTAGATTCAGAGACTTCGGTAGAAATTTAGGATAATGTAAAAAATATTTGTTAGAGTCAGAGATTTCAGGGGAGATGTAGGATAATGCAAATAGTATTTATTAAGTTAGAGACTTGGAGAGGAGATGTAGGATAATGTAAATAGTATTTCTTAGACTCGGACACTTGTGAGAGACTTGGGGAGGAGCTGTAGGATAATGTACATAGTACTTAGTACAGTCAGAGTTGTGGGACAATGTAAATATAATTTACTAGATTCAGAGACTTCAGGGGAGATGTAGGATAATGTAAATAGTATTTAGTAGAGTCAGAGACTTGGGGAGGAGATGTAGGATAATGTAAATAATATTTATTATAGTCAGAGACTTCGCGGGGTGATGTAGGATGATGTGACTAGTACTTATTAGAGTTAGAGATTTGGGGATGTGAAGTAGGTTAAGGTAAATCGTATTTCTTTGATTCGGAGAAATGGGGAGGAGATGTAGGATCATGTAAATAGTATTTATTACAGTCAGAGAATTCGGGAGAGGTGTAGGATAATGTAAATAGTATCTATTAGAGGCAGAGACTTTTGGGATCTATGTAGGATAATGTAAATAATATTTATTAGATTCAGAGACTTTGGGGATCATTGTAGGATAATGTAAATAGTATTTATTAGAGTGAGAGACTTCTGGGGGGGGTGTAGAATAATCTAAATAGTATTTATTAGAGTCAGAGACTTGGGGAGGAGATGTAGGATAATGAAAATAGTATTTATTAGAGTTGGAGATTTGGGGAGGAGATGCAGGATAAACTAAATAATATTTATGAGAGTCAGAGTCTTGGGGGGAGATGGAGGATGATGTAACTAGTATTTATTAGAGATAGAGACTTGGGGATGTGACGTGGTAAAAGGTAAATCGTATTTATTAGAGCCGGAGACTTGGGGTGGAGATGTAGGATAACTTAAATAGTATTTATTACAGTCAGAGAATTCGGGGGAGGTGTATTAAACATAAAGAGTATTTATTAGATTTAGAGACTTGGGTAGGAGATGTAGGATAATGTAAAGAGTATTTATTAGAGTCAGATACTTCGGGGGAGATGTACGATTAATGTTAATAGTATTTATTAGAGTGAGACTTCATTGGGAGTTGTAGGATAATGTCAATAGTATTTATTAGAGTCAGAGACTTTGGGGATCCATGAAGGATAATGTAAATAGTATTTATTAGAGTCAGAGTATTCGGGGGGAGATGTAGGATAATGCAAATAGTATTTATTAGAGTCGGAGACTTGGGGAGGGGATGCAGGATAAAATAAATAATATTTATGAGAGTCAGAGTCTTCGGGGGGAGATGTAGGATAATGTAAATAGTATTTAATGTATTCAGAGACTTCGGGGGGAGATGTAGGATAATGTAAATAGGTTTTAGTAGAGTGAGAGACTTGGGCAGGAGATGTAGGAAAATGTAAATAGTATTTAATGCAGTCAGAGACTTCGGGGGAGATGTAGGATAATGTAAATAGCTTTTAGTAGAGTGAGAGATGTGGGGAGGACATGTAGGATAATGTAAGTAGTATTTATTACAGAGTTTTTAGGGGAGTTGTGGAATAATGTAAATAGTTTTTACTGGATGCAGAGACTTCAGGGGACATGTAGGATAATGTAAATAGTATTTATTAGAGTCAGAGAATTCGGGGAAGTGTAGTATAAGGTAAATAGTATTTATTAGAGTCAGAGAATTCGGGGGGAGATGTAGGATAATGCAAATAATATTTATTAGAGTTGGAGACTGGGGGAGGAGATGCAGGATAAACTAAATAATATTTATGAGAGTCACAGTCTTCGGGGGGAGATGTAGGATGATGTAACTAGTATTTATTAGAGTTAGAGACTTGGGGATGTGAAGTATTATAAGGTAAATCGTATTTATTAGAGTCGGAGACTTGGGGTGGAGATGTATGATAATGTAAATAGTATTTATTACAGTCAGAGAATTCGGGGGAGGTGTACTAATTATTATTAGAGTCAGATACTTCGGGGGAGATGTAGGATAATGTTAATAGTATTTATTAGAGTGAGACTTCGGTGGGAGTTGTAGGATAATGTAATGTCAATAGTATTTATTAGAGTGAGAGACTTCTGGAAGGGGGGGGGGGTGTAGGATAATGTAAATATTGTTTATTAGAGTCAGAGTCTTCGGGGGGAGACATAGGATAATGTAAATATTATTTATTGGATTCAGAGACTTTGGGGGGAGATGTAGGATAATGTAAATATGTTTTAGTAGAGGGAGAGATTGGGGAGGAGATGTAGGATAATGTAAATAGTATTTATTGCAGTCAGAGACTTCGGGGGAGATGTAGGATAATGTAAATACTATTTATTAGAGTCAGAGACTTGGGGAGGAGCTGTGGGACATTGTAAATAGTATTTATTACAGTCAGAGTTTTCGGGAGATTTGCGGAATAATGTAAGTAGAATTTACTAGATTCAGCGACTTCAGGGGAGTTGTAGGATAATGTAACTAGTATTTATGAGAATCAGAGACTTGAGGAGGAGATGTAGGATCAGGAAAATAGTACCTATTTGAGTCAGAGACTTGCGGAGGAGATCTAGGATAATGTTCATAGTGTATATCAGAGTCATAGACTTGAGGAGGCGATGTTGGATAATGTAAATAGTATTTATTATTCTTGGAAACGTGGGGAGGAGATGTAGGATAATGCAAATAGTATTTAATGCAGTCAGAGAGCTCGGTGGAGATGTAGGATAATGTAAATAGTATTTATTAGTGTCAAAGACTTGGGGTGGAGCTGTAGGATGATGTAAATAATACTTATTAGAGTCAGAGATTTGGGCAAGAGATCTAAGATAATAGAAATAGTATTTATTACAGTCAGAGATTTCGGGGGAGATGTAGGATAATGTAAATAGAATTTATTAGAGTGAGAGACTTGTGGAGGAGATGTAGGATAATGAATAGTATTTAGAACAGTCAGAGATTTTGTGGGAGTTGTGGGTCAATGTAAATATTATTTACTAGATTCAGAGACTTCACGGGAGATGTAGGATAATGTAAATAGTATTTAGTATAGTCAGAGACTTGGGGAGGAGATGTACCATAATGTAAATAATATTTATTAGAGTCAGAGACTTCGCGGGGAGATGTAGGATGATGTAACTAGTATTTATTAGAATTAGAGTCTTGGGGATGTGAAGTAGGTTAAGGTAAATCGTATTTATTAGAGTCAGAGACATGGGGAGGAGATATAGGATCATGTAAATAGAATTTATTACAGTCAGAGAATTCGGGGGAGGTGTAGTCTAATGTAAATAGTATTTATTAGAGTCAGAGACTTTTGGGATCTATGTAGGATAATGTAAATAGTATTTATTAGAGTCAGAGACTTCGGGGGTGATGTAGGATAATGTAAATAGTATTTATTGGATTCAGAGATTCGGGGGAGATGTAGGATAATGTAAATAGGTTTTAGTAGAGTGAGAGACTTGGGGAGGACATGTAGGATAATGTAAAGAGTATTTAACGCAGTCAGAGACCTCGGTGGAGATGTCGGATAATGTAAATAGTATTTATTGCAGAGTTTTTGGGGTAGTTGTGGAATAATGTAAATAGTTTTTACTGGAGTCAGAGACTTCAGGGGACATGTAAGATAATGTAAATAGTATTTATTAGAGTCAGAGACTTGGGGAGGAGATGTAGGATAATGTAAATAGTATTTATTACAGTCAGAGAATTCGGGGGAGGTGTTGAATAGTGTAAATAGTATTTATTAGAGTCAGAGACTTTTGGGATCTATGTAGGATAATGTATATAGTATTTATTGAGTCGGAGACTTCGTGGGGAGATGTAGGATAATGTAAATAGTATTTATTAGAGTCGGAGACTTCGGGGAAATGTACGATAATGTAAATAGTATTTATTAGAGTCGGAGACTTGAGGAGGAGATGTAGGATAATGAAAATAGTATTTATTAAAGTCAGAGTCTTGGGGAGGAGATGTAGGATAATGTAAATAGTATTTATTACAGAGTTTTTGGGGGAGTTGTGGAGTAATGTAAATAGTATTTACTAGATTCACAGACTTCAGTGGGCATGTACAATAATGTAAATAGTATTTATTACAGTCAGAGAATTCGGGGATCTATGTAGGATAATGTATATAGTATTTATTGAGTCGGAGACTTCGTGGGGAGATGTAGGATAATGTAAATAGTATTTATTAGAGTCGGAGACTTCGGGGAAATGTACGATAATGTAAATAGTATTTATTAGAGTCGGAGACTTGAGGAGGAGATGTAGGATAATGAAAATAGTATTTATTAGAGTCAGAGACTTGGGGAGGAGATGCAGGATAATGTAACTAATATTTATGAGAGTCAGAGTCTTCGGGGGGAGATGTAGGAAACTGTAAATAGTATTTATTAGAGTCAGAGACTTGGGAAGGAGCTGTGGGATATTGGAAATAGTATTTATTACATTCAGAGTTTTCGGGATATTTGTGGAATAATGTAAATAGAATCTACTAGATCCAGCGACTTCAGAGGAGATGTAGGATACTGTAACTAGTATTTATGAGAATCAGAGACTTGGGGAGGAAATGTAGGATATGGTAAATAGTACTTATTTGAGTCAGTGACTATGGGGAGGAGATCTAGGATAATGTTCATAGTGTTTATTAGAGTCATAGAGTTGAGGAGGCTATGTAGACTAATGTAAATAGTATTTATTTGACTTGGAAACGTGGGGAGGAGATGTAGGATAATGTAAATACTATTATTAGAGTCAGAGACTACGGGGTAGGTGTAGTATAATGTAAATAGTATTTATTAGAGTCAGAGACTTGGGGAGGAGCTATAGGATGATGTAAATAATATTTAATAGAGTCAGCATTGGGCAGGAGATCTAAGATAATATAAATAGTATTTATTACAGTCAGAGACTTCGGAGGAGATGTAGTATAAAGTAAATAGAACTTATTAGAGTGAGAGACTTGGGGAGGAGATGTAGTATAATGTACATAGTATTTAGCACAGTCAGAGTTTTTGTGGGGGTTGTGGGACATTGTAAATATTATTTATAAGATTCAGAGACTTCAGAGGAGATGTAGGATAATATAAATAGTATTTAGTAGAGTCAAAGACTTGGGGAGGAGAGGTAGGAAAATGTAAATAATATTTATTAGAGTCAGAGACTTCGCGGGGAGATTTAGCATGGTGTAACTAGTATTTATTAGAGTTAGAGACTTGGGGATGTGAAGTAGGTTAAGGTAAATAATATTTATGAGAGTCAGAGTCTTCGGGGGGAGATGTAGGATAATGTACATAGTATTTATTGGATTCAGAGACTTCGGGGGGAGATGTAGGATAATGTAAATAGGTTTTAGTAGAGTGAGAGACTTGGGGAGGAGATGTAGGATATTGTGAATAGTAGTTAATGCAGTCAGAGACTTCGGGGGAGATGTAGGATAATGGAAATAGAATTTATTAGAGTCAGAGTCTTCGGGACGAGATGTAGGATAATGTAAATAGCTTTTAGTAGGGTGAGAGATGTGGGGAGGACATGTAGGATAATGTAAATTGTATTTATTACAGAGTTTTTGGGGGAGTTGTGGAATAATGTAAATAGTTTTTACTGGATTCATAGACTTCAGGGGACTTGTAGGATAATGAAAATAGTATTTGTTAGAGTCAGAGACTTGGGGACGATATATAGGATAATGTAAATAGTATTTATTACAGTCAGAAAATTCAGGCAAGTGTAGTATAATGTAAATAGTATTTATTAGAGTCAGAGACTTCGGGGGAGATGTAGGATAATGCAAATAATATTTATTAGAGTCGGAGACTTGGGGAGGAGATGCAGGATAAACTAAATAATATTTATGAGAGTCAGAGTCATCGGGGGGAGGTGTAGGATGATGTAACTAGTATTTATTAGAGTTAGAGACTTGGGGATGTGAAGTAGTATAAGGTAAATCGTATTTATTAGAGTCGGAGACTAGGGGTGGAGATGTACGATTACAGTCAGAGAATTCGGGGGAGGTGTACTAAACATAAATAGTAATTATTAGTTTTAGAGACTTGGGGAGGAGATGTAGGATAACGTAATGAGTATTTATTAGAACCAGATACTTCGGGGGAGATGTAGGATAATGTTAATAGTATTTATTAGAGTGAGACTTCGGTGGGAGTTGTAGGATAATGTCAATAGTATTTATTAGAGTGCGAGACTTCTGGGGGGGGGATGTAGGATAATGTAAATAGTATTTATTAGAGTCAGAGTCTTCGGGGGGAGATGTAGGATAATGCAAATATTATTTATTAGAGTTGGAGACTTGGGGAGGAGATGCAGGATAAAGTAAATAATACTTATGAGAGTCAGAGTCTTCGGGGGGAGATGTAGGGTAATGTAAATATTATTTATTGGATTCAGAGACTTCGGGGGGGAGATGTAGGATAATGTAAATAGGTGTTAGAAGAGGGAGAGATTGGGGAGGAGATGTAGGATAATGTTAATAGTATTTATTGCAGTCAGAGACTTCGGGGGAGATGTAGGATAATGTAAATAGTATTTATTAGAGTCAGAGACTTGGGGAGGAGCTGTGGGACATTGTAAATAGTATTTATTACAGTCAGAGTTTTTGGAAGATTTGTGGAATAATGTAATTTACTAGATTCAGCGACTTCAGGGGAGATGTAGGATAATGTAACTAGTATTTATGAGAATCAGAGACTTGGGGAGGAGAAGTAGGATAAGGTAAATAGTACTTATTTGAGTCAGAGACTTGCAGAGGAGATCTAGGATAATGTTCATAGTCTTTATTAGAGTCATAGACTTGAGGAGGCGATGTTGGATAATGTAAATAGTATTTATTAGACTTGGAAACTTGGGGAGGAGATGTAGGATAATGCAAATAGTATTTAATGCAGTCAGAGAGCTCGGTGGAGATGTAGGATAATGTAAATAGAATTTATTAATTTAGAGACTTGCGGAGGAGATGTAGGATAATGTAAATAGTATTTATTAGAGTCAGAGACTTCAGGGGAGATGTAGGATAATTTAAATAGTATTTATTAGAGTCCGAGACTTGCGGAGGAGATGTAGGATAATGTGAATAGTATTTAAAAGAGTGCGACTTGGGGAGGAGATGTTGGATTATGTACGTACTTTTTATCAGAGTCAGAGACTTTGAGGGAGATGTTGTATAATGTAAATAGTATTTATTAGAGTCAGAGACTACAGCGGGAGATGTAGGATAATGTAAATAGTATTTATTAGAGTTAGAGACTTGGGGAGGAAATGTAGGATAATGCAATTAGCATATGTTAGAGTGAGAGACTTGGGGAAGAGATGTAGCATAATGTAAAGATAATGTATTAGAGTCAGAAACTTTGGGGGAGATGTAGGATAATGTAAATAGCTTTTAGTAGAGTTGGAGATGTGGGGAGGACATGTAGGATAATGTAAATTGTATTTATTACAGAGTTTTTGGGGGAGTTGTGGAATAATGTAAATAGTTTTTACTGGATTCATTGACTTCAGGGGACATGTAGGATAATGTAAATAGTATTTGTTACAGTCAGAAAATTCGGGCAAGTGTAGTATAATGTAAATAGTATTTATTAGAGTCAGAGACTTCGGGGGAGATGTAGGATAATGCAAATAATATTTATTAGAGTCAGAGACTTGGGGAGGAGATGCAGGATAAACTAAATAATATTTATGAGAGTCAGAGTCATCAGGGGGAGGTGTAGGATGATGTAACTAGTATTTATTAGAGTTAGAGACTTGGGGATGTGAAATAGTATAAGGTAAATCGTATTTATTAGAGTCGGAGACTAGGGGTGGAGATGTACGATTACAGTCAGAGAATTCGGGGGAGATAGTCTAATGTAAATAGTATTTATTAGAGTCAGAGACTTTTGGGATCTATGTAGGAAAATGTAAATAGTATTTATTAGAGTCGGAGACTTCGGGGGTGATGTAGGCTAATGTAAATAGTATTTATTAGAGTCGGAAACTTGGGGGGTGATGTAGGTTAATGTAAATATTATTTATTGGATTCAGAGATTCATGGGAGATGTAGGATAATGTAAATAGTATTTATTGCAGAGTTTTTGGGGGAGTTGTGGAATCATGTAAATAGTTTTTACTGGTGTCAGAGACTTCAGGGGACATGTAAGATAATGTAAATAGTATTTATTAGAGTCAGAGACTTGGGGAGGAGATGTAGGATAATGTAAATAGTATTTATTACAGTCAGAGAATTCGGGGGAGGTGTTGACTAGTGTAAATAGTATTTATTAGAGTCAGAGACTTTTGGGATCTATGTAGGATAATGTATATAGTATTTATTAGAGTCGGAGACTTCGTGGGGAGATGTAGGATAATGTAAATAGCATTTATTAGAGTCGGAGACTTCGGGGGAGATGTAGGATAATGTAAATAGTATTTATTAGAGTCGGAGACTTGAGGAGGAGATGTAGGATAATGTAAATAGTATTTATTAGAGTCAGAGTCTTGGGGAGGAGATGTAGGATAATGTAAATAGCTTTTAGTAGAGTGAGAAACGTGGGGAGGACATGTAGGATAACGTAAATAGTATTTATTACAGAGTTTTTGGGGGTGTTGTGGAATAATGTAAATAGTATTTACTAGATTCAGAGACTTCAGGGGACATGTACGATAATGTAAATAGTATTTATTACAGTCAGAGAATTCGGGGGAGGTGTATTAAATGTAAATAGTATTTATTAGATTTAGAGACTTGGGGAGGAGATGTAGGATGATGTAAAGATTATTTATTAGAGTCAGATACTTCGGGGGAGATGTAGGATAATGTTAATAGTATTTATTAGAGTGAGACTTCGCTGGGAGTTGTTAGATAATGTCAATAGTATTTATTAGAGTCAGAGACTTTGGAGATCCATGTAGGATAATGTAAATAGTATTTATTAGAGTGAGAAACTTCTGGGGGGGGTTTGTAGGATAATGTAAATAGTATTTATTAGAGTCAGAGCCTTCGGGGGAGAGGTAGAATAATGCAAATAGTATTTATTAGAGTCAGAGACTTTTGGGATCTATGTAGGATAATGTAAATAATATTTATTAGAGTCAGAGACTTTGGGGGAGATGTAGGATAATGCAAATATTATTTATTGGAGTTGGAGACTTGGGGAGGAGACGTAGGATAAAGTAAATAATATTTATGAGAGTCAGAGTCTTCGGGGGGTGATGTAAGATAATGTAAATAGTATTTATTGGATTCAGAGACTTCGGGGTGAGATGTAGGATAATGTAAATAGGTTTTAGTATTGTGAGAGACTAGGGGAGCAGATGTAGGATAATGTAAATAGTATTTATGCAGTCAGAGACTTCAGGGGAGATGTAGGATAATGTAAATAGTACTTATTAGAGTCAGGTTCTTGGGGAGGATATGTAGGATAATGTAAATAGCTTTTAGTAGACTGAGAGACGTGGGGAGGACATGTAGGTTAATCTAAATAATATTTATTACAGAGTTTTGGGGCAGTTGGGGAATAATGTAAATAGTATTTAATAGATTCAGAGACTTCAGGGGACATTTAGGATAATGTAAATAGTATTTATTAGAGTCAGAGACTTGGGGAGGAGATGTAGGATAATGTAAATAGTACTTATTACAGTCAGAGAATTCGGGGGAGGTCTAGTATAATGTAAATAGTATTTATTAGAGTCAGAGACTTCGGGGGGAGATGTAGGATAATGCAAATAGTATTTATTAGAGTCGGAGACTTGGAGAGGAGATGCAGGATAAACTAAATAATATTTATGAGAGTCACAGTCTTCGGGGGGAGATGTAGGATGACGTAACTAGTATTTATTAGAGTTAGAGACATGGGGATTTGATGCACTATAAGGTAAATCGTATTTATTAGAGTCGGAGATTTGGGTTGGAGATGTAGGATAATGTAAATAGTATTTTATGCAGTCAGAGACTTCAGGGGAGATGTAAGATAATGTAAATAGTAATTATTAGAGTCAGGTTCTTGGGGAGGATATGTAGGATAATGTAAATAGCTTTTAGTAGAGTGAGAGACGTGGGGAGGACATGTAGGCTAATCTAAATAATATTTATTACAGAGTTTTTGGGGGAGTTGGGGAATAATGTAAATAGTATTTAATAGTTTCAGAGACTTCAGGGGACATGTAGGATAATGTAAATAGTATTTATTAGAGTCAGAGACTTGGGGAGGAGATGTAGGATAATGTAAATAGTACTTATTACAGTCAGAGAATTCGGGGGATGTCTAGTAAATGTAAAAAGTATTTATTAGAGTCAGAGACTTCGGGGGGGGGGGATGTAGGATAATGCAAATAGTATTTATTAGAGTCAGAGACTTGGAGAGGAGATGCAGGATAAACTAAATAATATTTATGAGAGTCAGAGTCTTCGGGGGGAGATGTAGGATGACGTAACTAGTATTTATTAGAGTTAGAGACTTGGGGATGTGATGCAGTATAAGGTAAATCATATTAGTTAGAGTCGGAGATTTGGGTTGGAGATGTAGGATAATGTAAATAGTATTTTATGCAGTCAGAGACTTCAGGGGAGATGTAGGATAATGTAAATAGTACTTATTAAAGTCAGGTTCTTGGGGAGGATATGTAGGATAATGTAAATAGCTTTTAGTAGAGTGAGAGACGTGGGGAGGACATGTAGGCTAATCTAAATAATAATTATTACAGAGTTTTTGGGGGAGTTGGGAAATAATGTAAATAGTATTTAATAGTTTCAGAGACTTCAGGGGACATGTAGGATAATGTAAATAGTATTTATTAGAGTCAGAGACTTGGGGAGGAGATGTAGGATAATGTAAATAGTATTTATTACAGTCAGAGAATTCGGGGGAGGTGTATTAAATGTAAATAGTATTTATTAGATTTAGAGACTTGAGGAGGAGATGTAGGGTAAAGTTAAGAGAATTTGTGAGAGTCAGATACTTCGGGGGAGATGTAGGATAATGTTAATAGTATTTATTAGAGTGAGACTTCGGTGGTAATGTAGGATAATATCAATAGTATTTATTAGAGTCAGAGATTTTGGGGATCCATGTAGGATAATGTAAATAGTATTTATTAGAGTGAGAGACTTCTGGGGAGTGATGTAAGATAATGTAAATAGTATTTATTAGAGTCAGAGTCTTCGGGGGGAGATGTAGGATAATGTAAATAGTATTTATGGGATTCAGAGACTTCGTGGGGAGATGTAGGATAATGTAAATAGGTTTTAGTAGAGTGAGAGACTTGGGGAGGAGATGTAGGATAATGTAAATAGTATTTAATGCCGTCAGAGACTTCGGGGGAGATGTAGGATAATGCAAATAGTATTTATTAGATTCAGAGACTTGGGGGATCCATGTGGATAATGTAAATAGTATTTCTAAGAGTGAGAGACGTCTGGGCGGGGATGTAGGATAATGTAAATATTATTTATTAGAGTCGGAAACTTGGGGAGGAGATGCAGGATAAAGTAAATCATATTTATGAGAATCAGAGTCTTCAGGGGGAGATGTAGGATAATGTAAATAGTATTTATTTGATTCAGAGACTTCAGGGGGAGATGGAGGATAATGTAAATAGGTTTTAGTAGAGTGAGAGACATGGGGGGGAGATGTAGGATAATGTAAATAGGTTTTAGTAGAGTGCGAGACTTGGGGAGGAGATTTAGGATAATGTAAATAGTACTTAATGCAGTCAGAGACTTCGGGGGAGATGTAGGATAATTTAAATATTATTTATTAGAGTCAGAGACCTGGGGAGGAGATGTAGGATAATGTAAATAGTATTTATTAGATTCAGAGACTTGGGGGATCCATGTGGATAATGTAAATAGTATTTCTAAGAGTGAGAGACGTCTGGGCGGGGATGTAGGATAATGTAAATATTATTTATTAGAGTCGGAAACTTGGGGAGGAGGTGCAGGATAAAGTAAATCATATTTATGAGAATCAGAGTCTTCAGGGGGAGATGTAGGATAATGTAAATAGTATTTATTTGATTCAGAGACTTCAGGGGGAGATGTAGGATAATGTAAATAGGTTTTAGTAGAGTGAGAGAAATGGGGGGGAGATGTAGGATAATGTAAATAGGTTTTAGTAGAGTGCGAGACTTGGGGAGGAGATTTAGGATAATGTAAATAGTACTTAATGCAGTCAGAGACTTCGGGGGAGATGTAGGATAATTTAACTATTATTTATTAGAGTCAGAGACCTGGGGAGGAGATGTAGGATAATGTAAATAGTATTTATTACAGTCAGAGAATTCGGGGGAGGTGTAGTATAATGTAAATAGCATTTATTAGAGTCAAAGACTTTTGGGAACTATGTAGGATAATGTAAATAGTATTTATTCCAGTCGGAGACTTCGGGGGAGATGTAGGATATTGTAAATAGAATTTATTAGCGTCGGAGACTTGGGGAGGAGAAGTAGGATAAATTAAATAATATTTATGAGACTCAGAGTCTTCGGGGGGAGATGTAGGATAAGGTAAATAGAATTTATTGGATTCAAAGACTTCGGGGGGAGATGTAGGATAATGTAAATAGGTTTTAGTAGAGTGAGAGACTTGGAGAGGAGATGTAGGATAATGTAAATATTATTTAATGCAGTCAGAGACTTCGGGGGAGATGTAGGATAATTTCAACAGTATTTATTAGAGTCAGAGTCTTGGGGAGGAGATGTAGGATAATGTAAATAGCTTTTAGTAGAGTGAGAGACTTCTGGGGGGGGGGGATGTAGGATAATGTAAATTGTATTTATTAGAGTCATAGTCTTCGGGGGGTGGTGTAGAATTATGCAAATAATATTTATTAGAGTCGGAGACTTGGGGAGGAGATGCAGGATAAAGTAAATAGTATTTAATAGAGTCGGAGACTTGGAGAGGAGATGCAGGATAAACTAAACAATATTTATGAGAGTCAGAGTCTTCGGGGGGAGATGTAGGATGATGTAACTAGTATTTATTAGAGTTAGAGACTTGGGGATGTGATGCAGTATAAGGTAAATCGTATTTATTAGAGTCGGAGATTTGGGTTGGAGATGTTGGATAATGTAAATAGTATTTATTACAGTCAGAGAATTCGGGGGAGGTGTATTAAATGTAAATAGTATTTATTAGATTTAGAGACTTGGAGAGGAGATGTAGGGTAAAGTTAAGAGAATTTGTGAGAGTCAGATACTTCGGGGGAGATGTAGGATAATGTTAATAGTAATTATTAGAGTGAGACTTCAGTGGTAATGTGGGATAATATCAATAGTATTTATTAGAGTCAGAGATTTTGGGGATCCATGTAGGATAATGCAAGTAGTATTTATTAGAGTGAGAGACTTCTGGGGGGGATGTAGGATAATCCACATAGTATTTATTAGAGTCGGAGATTTGGGGAGGTGATGCAGGATAAAGTAAATAATATTTATGAGAGTCAGAGTCTTCGGGGGGAGATGTAGGATAATGTAAATAGTAGTTATGGGATTCAGAGACTTCGTGGGGAGATGTAGGATAATGTAAATAGGTTTTAGTAAAGTGAGAGACTTGGGGAGGAGATGTAGGATAATGTAAATAGTATTTAATGCCGTCAGAGACTTCGGGGGAGATGTAGGATAATGCAAATAGTATTTATTAGAGTGAGAGACTTCTGGGGGAGATGTAGAATATGTAAATAGTATTTAGTATAATCAGAGACTTGGGGAGGAGATGTAGGATAATGTAAGTAATACTTATTAGAGTCAGAGACTTCGAGGGGAGATGTAGGATGATGTAACTAGTATTTATTAGAGTTAGAGGCTTGGGGATGTGAAGTAGGTTAAGGTAAATCGAATTTATTAGAGTCAGAGACATGGGGAAGAGATGTAGGATCATGTAAATAGTATTTATTACAGTCCAAGAATTCGAGGGAGGTGTAGTATAATGTAAACAGTATTTATTAGAGTCAGAGACTTTTGGCATCTATGTAGGATAATGTGAATAATATTTATTAGAGTCGGAAACTTCGGGGGGGGGGGATGTAAAATAATGTAAATAGTATTTATTAGAGTCTGAGACTTTGGGGGAAGATGTAGGATATTGTAAATAGTATTTATTTGAGTCAGAGGCTTGCGAAGGAGATCTAGGATAATGTTCATAGTGTTTATTAGTTTCATAGACTTGAGGAGACGATGTAGGATAATGTAATTATTATTTATTAGACTTGGAAACGTGGGGAGGAGATGTAGGATAATGTAAATAGTATAATTAGAGTCAGAGACTTCGGGGGTAGGTGTAGTATAATGTAAATAGTATTTATTAGATTCAGAGACTTGGGGAGGAGCTGTAGGATAACCTAAATAATACTTATTTGAGTCAGAGAGTTGGGCAGGAGATCTAAGATAATATAAATAGTATTTATTACAGTCAGAGAATTCGGGGGAGATGTAGGATAATGTAAATAGAATTTATTAGAGTCAGTGACTTGGGGAGGAGATGTAGGATAAAGTAAATAATATTTATGAGAGTCAGAGTCTTCGGGGGGTGATGTAAGAGAATGTAAATAGTATTTATTGGATTCAGAGACGTCGGGGTGAGATGTAGGATAATGTAAATAGGTTTTAGTATTGTGAGAGACTTGGGGAGGAGATGTAGGATAATGTAAATAGTACTTTTAGAGTTAGATTCTTGGGAAGGATATGTAGGATAATGTAAATAGCTTTTAGTAGAGTGAGAGACGTGGGGAGGAGATGTAGGCTAATCTAAATAATATTTATTGCAGAGTTTTTGGGGGAGCTGTGGAATAAGGAAAATAGTATTTACTTGTTTCAGAGTCTTCAGGGGACATGTAGGATATTGTAAATAGAATTTATTAGAGTCAGAGACTTGGGGAGGAGATGTAGGATAATGTAAATAGTATTTATTACAGGCAGAGAATTCGGGGGAGGTCTAGTATAATGTAAATAGTATTTATTAGAGTCAGAGACTTCGGGGGGGAGATGTAGGATAATGCAAATAGTATTTATTAGAGTCAGAGACTTGGAGAGGAGATGCAGGATAAACTAAATAATATTTATGAGAGTCAGAGTCTTCGGGGGGAGATGTAGGATGATGTAGCTAGTATTTATTAGAGTTAGAGACTTGGGGATGTGATGCAGTATAAGGTAAATCGTATTTATTAGTGTCGGAGATTTGGGTTGGTGATGTAGGATAACGTAAATAGTATTTATTACAGTCAGAGAATTCGGGGGAGGTGTATTAAACATAAATAGTATTTATTAGATTTAGAGACTTGGGGAGGAGATGTAGGGTAATGTTAAGAGTATTTGTGAGAGTCAGATACTTCGGGAGAGATGTAGGATAATGTTAATAGTATTTATTAGAGTGAGACTTCGGTGGTAATGTAGGATAATATCAATAGTATTTATTAGAGCCAGAGAATTTGGGGATCCATGTAGGATAATGTAAATAGTATTTATTAGAGTGAGAGACTTCTGGGGGAGATGTAGGATAATGTAAATAGTATTTAGTATAATCAGAGACTTGGGGAGGAGATGTAGGATAATGTACATAGTACTTAGAACAGTCAGAGCTTTTGTGCGAGTTGTGTGACAATGTAAATATAATTTACTAGATTCAGAGACTTCAGGGGACATGTAGGTTAATGTTAATAGTATTTATTAGAGTCGGAGACTTGGGGAGGAGATTTAGGATAAAGTAAATAATATTTATGAGAGTCAGTGTCTTCGAGGGGAGATGTAGGATAATGTTAATATTATTTATTGGAATCCGAGACTTCGGGGGGAGATGTAGGATAATGTAAATAGGTTTTAGTTGAGTGAGAGACTTGGGGAGGAGATGTAGGATAATGTAAATAGTATTTGTGAGAGTCAGTTACTTCGGGGGAGATGTAGGATAATGTTAATAGTATTTATTAGAGTAAGACTTCGGTCGTAATGTAGGATAATATCAATAGTATTTATTAGAGCCAGAGACTTTTGGGATCCATGTTGGATAATGTAAATAGTAATTGTTAGAGTGAGAGACTTCTGGGGGAGATGTAGGAAAATGTAAATAGTATTTAGTATAATCAGAGACTTGGGGAGGAGATGCAGGATAATGTACATAGTATTTAGAACAGTCAGAGCTTTTGTGGGAGTTGTGTGACAATGTAAATATAATTTACTAGATTCAGAGACTTCAGGGGACATGAAGGATAATGTAAATAGTATTTATTAGAGTTGGAGACTTGGGGAGCAGATGTAGGATAAAGTAGATAATATTTATGAGAGTCAGAGTCTTGGAGGGGTGATGTAGGATAATGTAAATATTATTTATTGGATTCCGAGAATTCGGGGGGAGATGTAGGATAATGTAAATAGGTTTTAGTAGACTTGGGGAGGCGATGTAGGATAATGTAAATAGTATTTAATGCAATCAGAGACCTCGGTGGAGATGTAGGATAATGTAAATAATACTTATTAGATTCAGAGAGTTGGGCAGGAGATCTAAGATAATATAAATATTATTTATTACATTCAGAGACTTCGGGGGAGATGTAGGATAATGTAAATAGAATTTATTAGAGTGAGAGACTAGGGGAAGAGATGTAGGATAATGTAATTAATATTTATTACAGTCAGAGATTTTGTGGGAGTTGTGGGTCAATGTAACTATTATTTACCAGATTCAGAGAATTCAGGGGAGATGTAGGATAATGCTAATAGTATTTAGTATAGTCAGACACTTGGGGCGGAGATGTAGGATAATGAAATAATATTTATTAGATTCAGAGACTTTGCGGGGAGATGTAGGATAATGTAAATAGAATTTATTATAGTGAGAGACTTGGGGAAGAGATGTAGGATAATGTAAATAGTATTTATTACAGTCAGAGAATTCGGGGGAGGTCTAGTATAATGTAAATAGTATTTATTAGAGTCAGAGACTTCGGGGGGAGATGTAGGATAATGCAAATAGTATTTATTAGAGTCAGAGACTTGGAGAGGAGATGCAGGAGAAACTATATAATATTTATGAGAGTCAGAGTCTTCGGGGGGTGATGTAAGATAATGTAAATAGTATTTATTGGATTCAGAGACTTCGGGGTGAGATGTCGGATAATGTAAATAGGTTTTAGTATTGTGAGAGACTTGGGGAGGAGATGTAGGATAATGTAAATAGTATTTTATGCAGTCAGAGACTTCAGGGGAGATGTAGGATAATGTAAATAGTACTTAATAGAGTTAGATTCTTGGGGAGGATATGTAGGATAATGTAAATAGCTTTTAGTAGAGTGAGAGACGTGGGGAGGAGATGTAGGCTAATCTAAATAATATTTATTACAGAGTTTTTGGGGGAGTTGTGGAATAAGGTAAATAGTATTTACTAGTTTCATAGACTTCAGGGGACATGTAGGATAATGTAAATAGTATTTATTAGAGTCAGAGACTTGGGGAGGAAATGTAGGATAATGTAAATAGTATTTATTACAGTCAGAGAATTCAGGGGAGGTCTAGTATAATGTAAATAGTATTTATTAGAGTCAGAGACTTCGGGGGGAGATGTAGGATAATGCAAATAGTATTTATTAGAGTCAGAGACTTGGAGAGGAGATGCAGGAGAAACTATATAATATTTATGAGAGTCAGAGTCTTCGGGGGGAGATGTAGGATGATGTAACTAGTATTAATTAGAGTTAGAGACTTGGGGATGTGATGCAGTATAAGGTAAATCGTATTTATTAGTGTCGGAGACTTGGGTTGGAGATGTAGGATAATGTAAATAGTATTTATTAGATTTAGAGACTTGGGGAGGAGCTGTAGGATGATCTAAATAATACTTATTTGAGTCAGAGAGTTGGGCAAGAGATCTAAGATAATATAAATAGTATTTATTACAGTCAGAGAATTCGGGGGAGATGTAGGATAATGTAAATAGAATTTATTAGAGTGAGCGACTTGGGGAGGAGATGTAGGATAATGTACATAGTATTTAGAACAGTCAGAGCTTTTGTGGGAGTTGTGTGACAATGTAAATATAATTTACTAGATTCAGAGACTTCAGGGGACATGTAGGATAATGTAATTAATATTTATTAGAGTCGGAGACTTGGGGAGGAGATGTATGATAAAGTGAATAATATTTATGAGAGTCAGAGTCTTCGAGGGGAGATGTAGGATAATGTAAATATTATTTATTGGATTCCGAGACTTTGGGGGGCAGATGTAGGATAATGTAAATAGGTTTTAGTAGAGTGAGAGACTTGGGGAGGAGATGTAGGATAATGTAAATAGTATTTAATGCAATCAGAGACCTCGGTGGAGACGTAGGATAATGTAAATACTATTTATTAGAGTCAGAGACTTGGGGTGGAGCTGTAGGGTGATGTAAATAATACTTATTAGATTCAGAGAGTTGGGCAGGAGATCTAAGATAATATAAATAGTATTTAGTACATTCAGAGACTTCGGGGGAGATGTAGGATAATGTAAATAGAATTTATTAGAGTGAGAGACTTGGTGAAGAGATGTAGGATAATGTACATAATATTTAGTACAGTCAGAGATTTTGTGGGAGTTGTGGGTCAATGTAACTAGTATTTACCAGATTCAGAGGCTTCAGGGGAGATGTAGGATAATGTAAATAGTATTTATTACAGTCAGAGTATTCGGGGGAGGTGTAGTATAATGTAAATAGTATTTATTAGAGTCAGAGACTTTTGGGATCTATGTAGGATAATGTAAATAGTATTTATTAGAGTCAGAGACATGGGGAGGAGAGGTAGGATCATGTAAATAGTATTTATAACAGTCAGAGTATTCGGGGGAGGTTTAGTATAATGTAAATAGTATTTATTAGAGTCAGAGACTTTGGGGGAGATGTAGGATAATGTAAATATTATTTATTAGAGTCGGAGACTTGGGGAGGAGATGTCGGCTAATCTAAATAATATTTATTACAGAGTTTTTGGGGGAGTTGTGGAATAAGGTAAATAGTATTTACTAGTTTCATAGACTTCAGGGGACATGTAGGATAATGTAAATAGTATTTATTAGAGTCAGAGACTTGGGGAGGAGATGTAGGATAATGTAAATAGTATTTATTACAGTCAGAGAATTCGGGGGAGGTCTAGTATAATGTAAATAGTATTTATTAGAGTCAGAGACTTCGGGGGGAGATGTAGGATAATGCAAATAGTATTTATTAGAGTCAGAGACTTGGAGAGGAGATGCAGGAGAAACTATATAATATTTATGAGAGTCAGAGTCTTCGGGGGGAGATGTAGGATGATGTAACTAGTATTAATTAGAGTTAGAGACTTGGGGATGTGATGCAGTATAAGGTAAATCGTATTTATTAGTGTCGGAGATTTGGGTTGGAGATGTAGGATAATGTAAATAGTATTTATTACAGTCAGAGAATTCGGGGGAGGTTTATTAAACATAAATAGTATTTATTAGATTTAGAGACTTGGGGAGGAGATGTAGGGTAACGTTAAGAGTATTTGTGAGAGTCAGATACTTCGGGGGAGATTAGGATAATGTTAATAGTATTTATTAGAGTGAGACTTCGGTGGTAATGTAGGATAATATCAATAGTACTTATTAGAGCCAGAGACTTTGGGGATCCATGTAGGATAATGTAAATATTATTTATTAGAGTCGGAAACTTGGGGAGGAGATGCAGGATAAAGTAAATCATATTTATGAGAATCAGAGTCTTCAGGGGGAGATGTAGGATAATGTAAATAGTATTTATTTGATTCAGAGACTTCAGGGGGAGATGGAGGATAATGTAAATAGGTTTTAGTAGAGTGAGAGACATGGGGGGGAGATGTAGGATAATGTAAATAGGTTTTAGTAGAGTGCGAGACTTGGGGAGGAGATTTAGGATAATGTAAATAGTACTTAATGCAGTCAGAGACTTCGGGGGAGATGTAGGATAATTTAAATATTATTTATTAGAGTCAGAGACCTGGGGAGGAGATGTAGGATAATGTAAATAGTATTTATTAGATTCAGAGACTTGGGGGATCCATGTGGATAATGTAAATAGTATTTCTAAGAGTGAGAGACGTCTGGGCGGGGATGTAGGATAATGTAAATATTATTTATTAGAGTCGGAAACTTGGGGAGGAGATGCAGGATAAAGTAAATCATATTTATGAGAATCAGAGTCTTCAGGGGGAGATGTAGGATAATGTAAATAGTATTTATTTGATTCAGAGACTTCAGGGGGAGATGTAGGATAATGTAAATAGGTTTTAGTAGAGTGAGAGAAATGGGGGGGAGATGTAGGATAATGTAAATAGGTTTTAGTAGAGTGCGAGACTTGGGGAGGAGATTTAGGATAATGTAAATAGTACTTAATGCAGTCAGAGACTTCGGGGGAGATGTAGGATAATTTAACTATTATTTATTAGAGTCAGAGACCTGGGGAGGAGATGTAGGATAATGTAAATAGTATTTATTACAGTCAGAGAATTCGGGGGAGGTGTAGTATAATGTAAATAGCATTTATTAGAGTCAAAGACTTTTGGGAACTATGTAGGATAATGTAAATAGTATTTATTCCAGTCGGAGACTTCGGGGGAGATGTAGGATATTGTAAATAGAATTTATTAGCGTCGGAGACTTGGGGAGGAGAAGTAGGATAAATTAAATAATATTTATGAGACTCAGAGTCTTCGGGGGGAGATGTAGGATAAGGTAAATAGAATTTATTGGATTCAAAGACTTCGGGGGGAGATGTAGGATAATGTAAATAGGTTTTAGTAGAGTGAGAGACTTGGAGAGGAGATGTAGGATAATGTAAATATTATTTAATGCAGTCAGAGACTTCGGGGGAGATGTAGGATAATTTCAACAGTATTTATTAGAGTCAGAGTCTTGGGGAGGAGATGTAGGATAATGTAAATAGCTTTTAGTAGAGTGAGAGACTTCTGGGGGGGGGGGATGTAGGATAATGTAAATTGTATTTATTAGAGTCATAGTCTTCGGGGGGTGGTGTAGAATTATGCAAATAATATTTATTAGAGTCGGAGACTTGGGGAGGAGATGCAGGATAAAGTAAATAGTATTTAATAGAGTCGGAGACTTGGAGAGGAGATGCAGGATAAACTAAACAATATTTATGAGAGTCAGAGTCTTCGGGGGGAGATGTAGGATGATGTAACTAGTATTTATTAGAGTTAGAGACTTGGGGATGTGATGCAGTATAAGGTAAATCGTATTTATTAGAGTCGGAGATTTGGGTTGGAGATGTTGGATAATGTAAATAGTATTTATTACAGTCAGAGAATTCGGGGGAGGTGTATTAAATGTAAATAGTATTTATTAGATTTAGAGACTTGGAGAGGAGATGTAGGGTAAAGTTAAGAGAATTTGTGAGAGTCAGATACTTCGGGGGAGATGTAGGATAATGTTAATAGTAATTATTAGAGTGAGACTTCAGTGGTAATGTGGGATAATATCAATAGTATTTATTAGAGTCAGAGATTTTGGGGATCCATGTAGGATAATGCAAGTAGTATTTATTAGAGTGAGAGACTTCTGGGGGGGATGTAGGATAATCCACATAGTATTTATTAGAGTCGGAGATTTGGGGAGGTGATGCAGGATAAAGTAAATAATATTTATGAGAGTCAGAGTCTTCGGGGGGAGATGTAGGATAATGTAAATAGTAGTTATGGGATTCAGAGACTTCGTGGGGAGATGTAGGATAATGTAAATAGGTTTTAGTAAAGTGAGAGACTTGGGGAGGAGATGTAGGATAATGTAAATAGTATTTAATGCCGTCAGAGACTTCGGGGGAGATGTAGGATAAAGCAAATAGTATTTATTAGAGTGAGAGACTTCTGGGGGAGATGTAGGATAATGTAAATAGTATTTAGTATAATCAGAGACTTGGGGAGGAGATGTAGGATAATGTAAGTAATACTTATTAGAGTCAGAGACTTCGAGGGGAGATGTAGGATGATGTAACTAGTATTTATTAGAGTTAGAGGCTTGGGGATGTGAAGTAGGTTAAGGTAAATCGAATTTATTAGAGTCAGAGACATGGGGAAGAGATGTAGGATCGTGTAAATAGTATTTATTACAGTCCAAGAATTCGAGGGAGGTGTAGTATAATGTAAACAGTATTTATTAGAGTCAGAGACTTTTGGCATCTATGTAGGATAATGTGAATAATATTTATTAGAGTCGGAAACTTCGGGGGGGGGGGGATGTAAAATAATGTAAATAGTATTTATTAGAGTCTGAGACTTTGGGGGAAGATGTAGGATATTGTAAATAGTATTTATTTGAGTCAGAGGCTTGCGAAGGAGATCTAGGATAATGTTCATAGTGTTTATTAGTTTCATAGACTTGAGGAGACGATGTAGGATAATGTAATTATTATTTATTAGACTTGGAAACGTGGGGAGGAGATGTAGGATAATGTAAATAGTATAATTAGAGTCAGAGACTTCGGGGGTAGGTGTAGTATAATGTAAATAGTATTTATTAGATTCAGAGACTTGGGGAGGAGCTGTAGGATAACCTAAATAATACTTATTTGAGTCAGAGAGTTGGGCAGGAGATCTAAGATAATATAAATAGTATTTATTACAGTCAGAGAATTCGGGGGAGATGTAGGATAATGTAAATAGAATTTATTAGAGTCAGTGACTTGGGGAGGAGATGTAGGATAAAGTAAATAATATTTATGAGAGTCAGAGTCTTCGGGGGGTGATGTAAGAGAATGTAAATAGTATTTATTGGATTCAGAGACGTTGGGGTGAGATGTAGGATAATGTAAATAGGTTTTAGTATTGTGAGAGACTTGGGGAGGAGATGTAGGATAATGTAAATAGTACTTTTAGAGTTAGATTCTTGGGAAGGATATGTAGGATAATGTAAATAGCTTTTAGTAGAGTGAGAGACGTGGGGAGGAGATGTAGGCTAATCTAAATAATATTTATTGCAGAGTTTTTGGGGGAGCTGTGGAATAAGGAAAATAGTATTTACTTGTTTCAGAGTCTTCAGGGGACATGTAGGATATTGTAAATAGAATTTATTAGAGTCAGAGACTTGGGGAGGAGATGTAGGATAATGTAAATAGTATTTATTACAGGCAGAGAATTCGGGGGAGGTCTAGTATAATGTAAATAGTATTTATTAGAGTCAGAGACTTCGGGGGGAGATGTAGGATAATGCAAATAGTATTTATTAGAGTCAGAGACTTGGAGAGGAGATGCAGGATAAACTAAATAATATTTATGAGAGTCAGAGTCTTCGGGGGGAGATGTAGGATGATGTAGCTAGTATTTATTAGAGTTAGAGACTTGGGGATGTGATGCAGTATAAGGTAAATCGTATTTATTAGTGTCGGAGATTTGGGTTGGTGATGTAGGATAACGTAAATAGTATTTATTACAGTCAGAGAATTCGGGGGAGGTGTATTAAACATAAATAGTATTTATTAGATTTAGAGACTTGGGGAGGAGATGTAGGGTAATGTTAAGAGTATTTGTGAGAGTCAGATACTTCGGGAGAGATGTAGGATAATGTTAATAGTATTTATTAGAGTGAGACTTCGGTGGTAATGTAGGATAATATCAATAGTATTTATTAGAGCCAGAGAATTTGGGGATCCATGTAGGATAATGTAAATAGTATTTATTAGAGTGAGAGACTTCTGGGGGAGATGTAGGATAATGTAAATAGTATTTAGTATAATCAGAGACTTGGGGAGGAGATGTAGGATAATGTACATAGTACTTAGAACAGTCAGAGCTTTTGTGCGAGTTGTGTGACAATGTAAATATAATTTACTAGATTCAGAGACTTCAGGGGACATGTAGGTTAATGTTAATAGTATTTATTAGAGTCGGAGACTTGGGGAGGAGATTTAGGATAAAGTAAATAATATTTATGAGAGTCAGTGTCTTCGAGGGGAGATGTAGGATAATGTTAATATTATTTATTGGAATCCGAGACTTCGGGGGGAGATGTAGGATAATGTAAATAGGTTTTAGTTGAGTGAGAGACTTGGGGAGGAGATGTAGGATAATGTAAATAGTATTTGTGAGAGTCAGTTACTTCGGGGGAGATGTAGGATAATGTTAATAGTATTTATTAGAGTAAGACTTCGGTCGTAATGTAGGATAATATCAATAGTATTTATTAGAGCCAGAGACTTTTGGGATCCATGTTGGATAATGTAAATAGTAATTGTTAGAGTGAGAGACTTCTGGGGGAGATGTAGGAAAATGTAAATAGTATTTAGTATAATCAGAGACTTGGGGAGGAGATGCAGGATAATGTACATAGTATTTAGAACAGTCAGAGCTTTTGTGGGAGTTGTGTGACAATGTAAATATAATTTACTAGATTCAGAGACTTCAGGGGACATGAAGGATAATGTAAATAGTATTTATTAGAGTTGGAGACTTGGGGAGGAGATGTAGGATAAAGTAGATAATATTTATGAGAGTCAGAGTCTTGGAGGGGTGATGTAGGATAATGTAAATATTATTTATTGGATTCCGAGAATTCGGGGGGAGATGTAGGATAATGTAAATAGGTTTTAGTAGACTTGGGGAGGCGATGTAGGATAATGTAAATAGTATTTAATGCAATCAGAGACCTCGGTGGAGATGTAGGATAATGTAAATAATACTTATTAGATTCAGAGAGTTGGGCAGGAGATCTAAGATAATATAAATATTATTTATTACATTCAGAGACTTCGGGGGAGATGTAGGATAATGTAAATAGAATTTATTAGAGTGAGAGACTAGGGGA
Source organism: Carcharodon carcharias (assembly GCF_017639515.1). Taxonomy (NCBI): domain Eukaryota; kingdom Metazoa; phylum Chordata; class Chondrichthyes; order Lamniformes; family Lamnidae; genus Carcharodon; species Carcharodon carcharias. The sequence continues at coordinate 85,800,974 of NC_054470.1, forward strand.
AGAGATGTAGGATAATGTAATTAATATTTATTACAGTCAGAGATTTTGTGGGAGTTGTGGGTCAATGTAACTATTATTTACCAGATTCAGAGAATTCAGGGGAGATGTAGGATAATGCTAATAGTATTTAGTATAGTCAGACACTTGGGGCGGAGATGTAGGATAATGAAATAATATTTATTAGATTCAGAGACTTTGCGGGGAGATGTAGGATAATGTAAATAGAATTTATTATAGTGAGAGACTTGGGGAAGAGATGTAGGATAATGTAAATAGTATTTATTACAGTCAGAGAATTCGGGGGAGGTCTAGTATAATGTAAATAGTATTTATTAGAGTCAGAGACTTTGGGGGGAGATGTAGGATAATGCAAATAGTATTTATTAGAGTCAGAGACTTGGAGAGGAGATGCAGGAGAAACTATATAATATTTATGAGAGTCAGAGTCTTCGGGGGGAGATGTAGGATGATGTAACTAGTATTAATTAGAGTTAGGACTTGGGGATGTGATGCAGTATATGGTAAATCGTATTTATTAGTGTCGGAGATTTGGGTTGGAGATGTAGGATAATGTAAATAGTATTTATTACAGTCAGAGAATTCGGGGGAGGTTTATTAAACATAAATAGTATTTATTAGATTTAGAGACTTGGGGAGGAGATGTAGGGTAACGTTAAGAGTATTTGTGAGAGTCAGATACTTCGGGGGAGATGTAGGATAATGTTAATAGTATTTATTAGAGTGAGACTTCGGTGGTAATGTAGGATAATATCAATAGTACTTATTAGAGCCAGAGACTTTGGGGATCCATGTAGGATAATGTAAATAGTATTTATTAGAGTCAGAGACATGGGGAGGAGAGGTAGGATCATGTAAATAGTATTTATTACAGTCAGAGTATTCGGCGGAGGTTTAGTATAATGTAAATAGTATTTATTAGAGTCAGAGACTTTGGGGGAGATATAGGATATTGTAAATATTATTTATTAGAGTCGGAGACTTGGGGAGGAGATGTAGGATAAAGTAAATAATATTTATGAGAGTCAGAGTCTTCGGGGGGTGATGTAAGATAATGTAAATAGTATTTATTGGATTCAGAGACTTCGGGGTGAGATGTCGGATAATGTAAATAGGTTTTAGTATTGTGAGAGACTTGGGGAGGAGATGTAGGATAATGTAAATAGTATTTTATGCAGTCAGAGACTTCAGGGGAGATGTAGGATAATGTAAATAGTACTTAATAGAGTTAGATTCTTGGGGAGGATATGTAGGATAATGTAAATAGCTTTTAGTAGAGTGAGAGACGTGGGGAGGAGATGTAGGCTAATCTAAATAATATTTATTACAGAGTTTTTGGGGGAGTTGTGGAATAAGGTAAATAGTATTTACTAGTTTCATAGACTTCAGGGGACATGTAGGATAATGTAAATAGAATTTATTAGAGTCAGAGACTTGGGGAGGAAATGTAGGATAATGTAAATAGTATTTATTACAGTCAGAGAATTCAGGGGAGGTCTAGTATAATGTAAATAGTATTTATTAGAGTCAGAGACTTCGGGGGGAGATGTAGGATAATGCAAATAGTATTTATTAGAGTCAGAGACTTGGAGAGGAGATGCAGGAGAAACTATATAATATTTATGAGAGTCAGAGTCTTCGGGGGGAGATGTAGGATGATGTAACTAGTATTAATTAGAGTTAGAGACTTGGGGATGTGATGCAGTATAAGGTAAATCGTATTTATTAGTGTCGGAGACTTGGGTTGGAGATGTAGGATAATGTAAATAGTATTTATTAGATTTAGAGACTTGGGGAGGAGCTGTAGGATGATCTAAATAATACTTATTTGAGTCAGAGAGTTGGGCAAGAGATCTAAGATAATATAAATAGTATTTATTACAGTCAGAGAATTCGGGGGAGATGTAGGATAATGTAAATAGAATTTATTAGAGTGAGCGACTTGGGGAGGAGATGTAGGATAATGTACATAGTATTTAGAACAGTCAGAGCTTTTGTGGGAGTTGTGTGACAATGTAAATATAATTTACTAGATTCAGAGACTTCAGGGGACATGTAGGATAATGTAATTAATATTTATTAGAGTCGGAGACTTGGGGAGGAGATGTATGATAAAGTGAATAATATTTATGAGAGTCAGAGTCTTCGAGGGGAGATGTAGGATAATGTAAATATTATTTATTGGATTCCGAGACTTTGGGGGGCAGATGTAGGATAATGTAAATAGGTTTTAGTAGAGTGAGAGACTTGGGGAGGAGATGTAGGATAATGTAAATAGTATTTAATGCAATCAGAGACCTCGGTGGAGACGTAGGATAATGTAAATACTATTTATTAGAGTCAGAGACTTGGGGTGGAGCTGTAGGGTGATGTAAATAATACTTATTAGATTCAGAGAGTTGGGCAGGAGATCTAAGATAATATAAATAGTATTTAGTACATTCAGAGACTTCGGGGGAGATGTAGGATAATGTAAATAGAATTTATTAGAGTGAGAGACTTGGTGAAGAGATGTAGGATAATGTACATAATATTTAGTACAGTCAGAGATTTTGTGGGAGTTGTGGGTCAATGTAACTAGTATTTACCAGATTCAGAGGCTTCAGGGGAGATGTAGGATAATGTAAATAGTATTTATTACAGTCAGAGTATTCGGGGGAGGTGTAGTATAATGTAAATAGTATTTATTAGAGTCAGAGACTTTTGGGATCTATGTAGGATAATGTAAATAGTATTTATTAGAGTCAGAGACATGGGGAGGAGAGGTAGGATCATGTAAATAGTATTTATAACAGTCAGAGTATTCGGGGGAGGTTTAGTATAATGTAAATAGGATTTATTAGAGTCAGAGACTTTGGGGGAGATGTAGGATAATGTAAATATTATTTATTAGAGTCGGAGACTTGGGGAGGAGATGTCGGCTAATCTAAATAATATTTATTACAGAGTTTTTGGGGGAGTTGTGGAATAAGGTAAATAGTATTTACTAGTTTCATAGACTTCAGGGGACATGTAGGATAATGTAAATAGTATTTATTAGAGTCAGAGACTTGGGGAGGAGATGTAGGATAATGTAAATAGTATTTATTACAGTCAGAGAATTCGGGGGAGGTCTAGTATAATGTAAATAGTATTTATTAGAGTCAGAGACTTCGGGGGGAGATGTAGGATAATGCAAATAGTATTTATTAGAGTCAGAGACTTGGAGAGGAGATGCAGGAGAAACTATATAATATTTATGAGAGTCAGAGTCTTCGGGGGGAGATGTAGGATGATGTAACTAGTATTTATTAGAGTTAGAGACTTGGGGATGTGATGCAGTATAAGGTAAATCGTATTTATTAGAGTCGGAGATTTGGGTTGGAGATGTTGGATAATGTAAATAGTATTTATTACAGTCAGAGAATTCGGGGGAGGTGTATTAAATGTAAATAGTATTTATTAGATTTAGAGACTTGGAGAGGAGATGTAGGGTAAAGTTAAGAGAATTTGTGAGAGTCAGATACTTCGGGGGAGATGTAGGATAATGTTAATAGTAATTATTAGAGTGAGACTTCAGTGGTAATGTAGGATAATATCAATAGTATTTATTAGAGTCAGAGATTTTGGGGATCCATGTAGGATAATGCAAGTAGTATTTATTAGAGTGAGAGACTTCTGGGGGGGATGTAGGATAATCCACATAGTATTTATTAGAGTCGGAGATTTGGGGAGGTGATGCAGGATAAAGTAAATAATATTTATGAGAGTCAGAGTCTTCGGGGGGAGATGTAGGATAATGTAAATAGTAGTTATGGGATTCAGAGACTTCGTGGGGAGATGTAGGATAATGTAAATAGGTTTTAGTAAAGTGAGAGACTTGGGGAGGAGATGTAGGATAATGTAAATAGTATTTAATGCCGTCAGAGACTTCGGGGGAGATGTAGGATAATGCAAATAGTATTTATTAGAGTGAGAGACTTCTGGGGGAGATGTAGGATAATGTAAATAGTATTTAGTATAATCAGAGACTTGGGGAGGAGATGTAGGATAATGTAAGTAATACTTATTAGAGTCAGAGACTTCGAGGGGAGATGTAGGATGATGTAACTAGTATTTATTAGAGTTAGAGGCTTGGGGATGTGAAGTAGGTTAAGGTAAATCGAATTTATTAGAGTCAGAGACATGGGGAAGAGATGTAGGATCATGTAAATAGTATTTATTACAGTCCAAGAATTCGAGGGAGGTGTAGTATAATGTAAACAGTATTTATTAGAGTCAGAGACTTTTGGCATCTATGTAGGATAATGTGAATAATATTTATTAGAGTCGGAAACTTCGGGGGGGGGGGGATGTAAAATAATGTAAATAGTATTTATTAGAGTCTGAGACTTTGGGGGAAGATGTAGGATATTGTAAATAGTATTTATTTGAGTCAGAGGCTTGCGAAGGAGATCTAGGATAATGTTCATAGTGTTTATTAGTTTCATAGACTTGAGGAGACGATGTAGGATAATGTAATTATTATTTATTAGACTTGGAAACGTGGGGAGGAGATGTAGGATAATGTAAATAGTATAATTAGAGTCAGAGACTTCGGGGGTAGGTGTAGTATAATGTAAATAGTATTTATTAGATTCAGAGACTTGGGGAGGAGCTGTAGGATAACCTAAATAATACTTATTTGAGTCAGAGAGTTGGGCAGGAGATCTAAGATAATATAAATAGTATTTATTACAGTCAGAGAATTCGGGGGAGATGTAGGATAATGTAAATAGAATTTATTAGAGTCAGTGACTTGGGGAGGAGATGTAGGATAAAGTAAATAATATTTATGAGAGTCAGAGTCTTCGGGGGGTGATGTAAGAGAATGTAAATAGTATTTATTGGATTCAGAGACGTTGGGGTGAGATGTAGGATAATGTAAATAGGTTTTAGTATTGTGAGAGACTTGGGGAGGAGATGTAGGATAATGTAAATAGTACTTTTAGAGTTAGATTCTTGGGAAGGATATGTAGGATAATGTAAATAGCTTTTAGTAGAGTGAGAGACGTGGGGAGGAGATGTAGGCTAATCTAAATAATATTTATTGCAGAGTTTTTGGGGGAGCTGTGGAATAAGGAAAATAGTATTTACTTGTTTCAGAGTCTTCAGGGGACATGTAGGATATTGTAAATAGAATTTATTAGAGTCAGAGACTTGGGGAGGAGATGTAGGATAATGTAAATAGTATTTATTACAGGCAGAGAATTCGGGGGAGGTCTAGTATAATGTAAATAGTATTTATTAGAGTCAGAGACTTCGGGGGGAGATGTAGGATAATGCAAATAGTATTTATTAGAGTCAGAGACTTGGAGAGGAGATGCAGGATAAACTAAATAATATTTATGAGAGTCAGAGTCTTCGGGGGGAGATGTAGGATGATGTAGCTAGTATTTATTAGAGTTAGAGACTTGGGGATGTGATGCAGTATAAGGTAAATCGTATTTATTAGTGTCGGAGATTTGGGTTGGTGATGTAGGATAACGTAAATAGTATTTATTACAGTCAGAGAATTCGGGGGAGGTGTATTAAACATAAATAGTATTTATTAGATTTAGAGACTTGGGGAGGAGATGTAGGGTAATGTTAAGAGTATTTGTGAGAGTCAGATACTTCGGGAGAGATGTAGGATAATGTTAATAGTATTTATTAGAGTGAGACTTCGGTGGTAATGTAGGATAATATCAATAGTATTTATTAGAGCCAGAGAATTTGGGGATCCATGTAGGATAATGTAAATAGTATTTATTAGAGTGAGAGACTTCTGGGGGAGATGTAGGATAATGTAAATAGTATTTAGTATAATCAGAGACTTGGGGAGGAGATGTAGGATAATGTACATAGTACTTAGAACAGTCAGAGCTTTTGTGCGAGTTGTGTGACAATGTAAATATAATTTACTAGATTCAGAGACTTCAGGGGACATGTAGGATAATGTTAATAGTATTTATTAGAGTCGGAGACTTGGGGAGGAGATTTAGGATAAAGTAAATAATATTTATGAGAGTCAGTGTCTTCGAGGGGAGATGTAGGATAATGTTAATATTATTTATTGGAATCCGAGACTTCGGGGGGAGATGTAGGATAATGTAAATAGGTTTTAGTTGAGTGAGAGACTTGGGGAGGAGATGTAGGATAATGTAAATAGTATTTGTGAGAGTCAGTTACTTCGGGGGAGATGTAGGATAATGTTAATAGTATTTATTAGAGTAAGACTTCGGTCGTAATGTAGGATAATATCAATAGTATTTATTAGAGCCAGAGACTTTTGGGATCCATGTTGGATAATGTAAATAGTAATTGTTAGAGTGAGAGACTTCTGGGGGAGATGTAGGAAAATGTAAATAGTATTTAGTATAATCAGAGACTTGGGGAGGAGATGCAGGATAATGTACATAGTATTTAGAACAGTCAGAGCTTTTGTGGGAGTTGTGTGACAATGTAAATATAATTTACTAGATTCAGAGACTTCAGGGGACATGAAGGATAATGTAAATAGTATTTATTAGAGTTGGAGACTTGGGGAGGAGATGTAGGATAAAGTAGATAATATTTATGAGAGTCAGAGTCTTGGAGGGGTGATGTAGGATAATGTAAATATTATTTATTGGATTCCGAGAATTCGGGGGGAGATGTAGGATAATGTAAATTGGTTTTAGTAGACTTGGGGAGGCGATGTAGGATAATGTAAGTAGTATTTAATGCAATCAGAGACCTCGGTGGAGATGTAGGATAATGTAAATAATACTTATTAGATTCAGAGAGTTGGGCAGGAGATCTAAGATAATATAAATATTATTTATTACATTCAGAGACTTCGGGGGAGATGTAGGATAATGTAAATAGAATTTATTAGAGTGAGAGACTAGGGGAAGAGATGTAGGATAATGTAATTAATATTTATTACAGTCAGAGATTTTGTGGGAGTTGTGGGTCAATGTAACTATTATTTACCAGATTCAGAGAATTCAGGGGAGATGTAGGATAATGCTAATAGTATTTAGTATAGTCAGACACTTGGGGCGGAGATGTAGGATAATGAAATAATATTTATTAGATTCAGAGACTTTGCGGGGAGATGTAGGATAATGTAAATAGAATTTATTATAGTGAGAGACTTGGGGAAGAGATGTAGGATAATGTAAATAGTATTTATTACAGTCAGAGAATTCGGGGGAGGTCTAGTATAATGTAAATAGTATTTATTAGAGTCAGAGACTTCGGGGGGAGATGTAGGATAATGCAAATAGTATTTATTAGAGTCAGAGACTTGGAGAGGAGATGCAGGAGAAACTACATAATATTTATGAGAGTCAGAGTCTTCGGGGGGTGATGTAAGATAATGTAAATAGTATTTATTGGATTCAGAGACTTCGGGGTGAGATGTCGGATAATGTAAATAGGTTTTAGTATTGTGAGAGACTTGGGGAGGAGATGTAGGATAATGTAAATAGTATTTTATGCAGTCAGAGACTTCAGGGGAGATGTAGGATAATGTAAATAGTACTTAATAGAGTTAGATTCTTGGGGAGGATATGTAGGATAATGTAAATAGCTTTTAGTAGAGTGAGAGACGTGGGGAGGAGATGTAGGCTAATCTAAATAATATTTATTACAGAGTTTTTGGGGGAGTTGTGGAATAAGGTAAATAGTATTTACTAGTTTCATAGACTTCAGGGGACATGTAGGATAATGTAAATAATATTTATTAGAGTCAGAGACTTGGGGAGGAAATGTAGGATAATGTAAATAGTATTTATTACAGTCAGAGAATTCAGGGGAGGTCTAGTATAATGTAAATAGTATTTATTAGAGTCAGAGACTTCGGGGGGAGATGTAGGATAATGCAAATAGTATTTATTAGAGTCAGAGACTTGGAGAGGAGATGCAGGAGAAACTATATAATATTTATGAGAGTCAGAGTCTTCGGGGGGAGATGTAGGATGATGTAACTAGTATTAATTAGAGTTAGAGACTTGGGGATGTGATGCAGTATAAGGTAAATCGTATTTATTAGTGTCGGAGACTTGGGTTGGAGATGTAGGATAATGTAAATAGTATTTATTAGATTTAGAGACTTGGGGAGGAGCTGTAGGATGATCTAAATAATACTTATTTGAGTCAGAGAGTTGGGCAAGAGATCTAAGATAATATAAATAGTATTTATTACAGTCAGAGAATTCGGGGGAGATGTAGGATAATGTAAATAGAATTTATTAGAGTGAGCGACTTGGGGAGGAGATGTAGGATAATGTACATAGTATTTAGAACAGTCAGAGCTTTTGTGGGAGTTGTGTGACAATGTAAATATAATTTACTAGATTCAGAGACTTCAGGGGACATGTAGGATAATGTAATTAATATTTATTAGAGTCGGAGACTTGGGGAGGAGATGTATGATAAAGTGAATAATATTTATGAGAGTCAGAGTCTTCGAGGGGAGATGTAGGATAATGTAAATATTATTTATTGGATTCCGAGACTTTGGGGGGCAGATGTAGGATAATGTAAATAGTATTTAGTATAATCAGAGACTTGGGGAGGAGATGTAGGATAATGTAAGTAATACTTATTAGAGTCAGAGACTTCGAGGGGAGATGTAGGATGATGTAACTAGTATTTATTAGAGTTAGAGGCTTGGGGATGTGAAGTAGGTTAAGGTAAATCGAATTTATTAGAGTCAGAGACATGGGGAAGAGATGTAGGATCATGTAAATAGTATTTATTACAGTCCAAGAATTCGAGGGAGGTGTAGTATAATGTAAACAGTATTTATTAGAGTCAGAGACTTTTGGCATCTATGTAGGATAATGTGAATAATATTTATTAGAGTCGGAAACTTCGGGGGGGGGGGGATGTAAAATAATGTAAATAGTATTTATTAGAGTCTGAGACTTTGGGGGAAGATGTAGGATATTGTAAATAGTATTTATTTGAGTCAGAGGCTTGCGAAGGAGATCTAGGATAATGTTCATAGTGTTTATTAGTTTCATAGACTTGAGGAGACGATGTAGGATAATGTAATTATTATTTATTAGACTTGGAAACGTGGGGAGGAGATGTAGGATAATGTAAATAGTATAATTAGAGTCAGAGACTTCGGGGGTAGGTGTAGTATAATGTAAATAGTATTTATTAGATTCAGAGACTTGGGGAGGAGCTGTAGGATAACCTAAATAATACTTATTTGAGTCAGAGAGTTGGGCAGGAGATCTAAGATAATATAAATAGTATTTATTACAGTCAGAGAATTCGGGGGAGATGTAGGATAATGTAAATAGAATTTATTAGAGTCAGTGACTTGGGGAGGAGATGTAGGATAAAGTAAATAATATTTATGAGAGTCAGAGTCTTCGGGGGGTGATGTAAGAGAATGTAAATAGTATTTATTGGATTCAGAGACGTTGGGGTGAGATGTAGGATAATGTAAATAGGTTTTAGTATTGTGAGAGACTTGGGGAGGAGATGTAGGATAATGTAAATAGTACTTTTAGAGTTAGATTCTTGGGAAGGATATGTAGGATAATGTAAATAGCTTTTAGTAGAGTGAGAGACGTGGGGAGGAGATGTAGGCTAATCTAAATAATATTTATTGCAGAGTTTTTGGGGGAGCTGTGGAATAAGGAAAATAGTATTTACTTGTTTCAGAGTCTTCAGGGGACATGTAGGATATTGTAAATAGAATTTATTAGAGTCAGAGACTTGGGGAGGAGATGTAGGATAATGTAAATAGTATTTATTACAGGCAGAGAATTCGGGGGAGGTCTAGTATAATGTAAATAGTATTTATTAGAGTCAGAGACTTCGGGGGGAGATGTAGGATAATGCAAATAGTATTTATTAGAGTCAGAGAGTTGGAGAGGAGATGCAGGATAAACTAAATAATATTTATGAGAGTCAGAGTCTTCGGGGGGAGATGTAGGATGATGTAGCTAGTATTTATTAGAGTTAGAGACTTGGGGATGTGATGCAGTATAAGGTAAATCGTATTTATTAGTGTCGGAGATTTGGGTTGGTGATGTAGGATAACGTAAATAGTATTTATTACAGTCAGAGAATTCGGGGGAGGTGTATTAAACATAAATAGTATTTATTAGATTTAGAGACTTGGGGAGGAGATGTAGGGTAATGTTAAGAGTATTTGTGAGAGTCAGATACTTCGGGAGAGATGTAGGATAATGTTAATAGTATTTATTAGAGTGAGACTTCGGTGGTAATGTAGGATAATATCAATAGTATTTATTAGAGCCAGAGAATTTGGGGATCCATGTAGGATAATGTAAATAGTATTTATTAGAGTGAGAGACTTCTGGGGGAGATGTAGGATAATGTAAATAGTATTTAGTATAATCAGAGACTTGGGGAGGAGATGTAGGATAATGTACATAGTACTTAGAACAGTCAGAGCTTTTGTGCGAGTTGTGTGACAATGTAAATATAATTTACTAGATTCAGAGACTTCAGGGGACATGTAGGATAATGTTAATAGTATTTATTAGAGTCGGAGACTTGGGGAGGAGATTTAGGATAAAGTAAATAATATTTATGAGAGTCAGTGTCTTCGAGGGGAGATGTAGGATAATGTTAATATTATTTATTGGAATCCGAGACTTCGGGGGGAGATGTAGGATAATGTAAATAGGTTTTAGTTGAGTGAGAGACTTGGGGAGGAGATGTAGGATAATGTAAATAGTATTTGTGAGAGTCAGTTACTTCGGGGGAGATGTAGGATAATGTTAATAGTATTTATTAGAGTAAGACTTCGGTCGTAATGTAGGATAATATCAATAGTATTTATTAGAGCCAGAGACTTTTGGGATCCATGTTGGATAATGTAAATAGTAATTGTTAGAGTGAGAGACTTCTGGGGGAGATGTAGGAAAATGTAAATAGTATTTAGTATAATCAGAGACTTGGGGAGGAGATGCAGGATAATGTACATAGTATTTAGAACAGTCAGAGCTTTTGTGGGAGTTGTGTGACAATGTAAATATAATTTACTAGATTCAGAGACTTCAGGGGACATGAAGGATAATGTAAATAGTATTTATTAGAGTTGGAGACTTGGGGAGGAGATGTAGGATAAAGTAGATAATATTTATGAGAGTCAGAGTCTTGGAGGGGTGATGTAGGATAATGTAAATATTATTTATTGGATTCCGAGAATTCGGGGGGAGATGTAGGATAATGTAAATAGGTTTTAGTAGACTTGGGGAGGCGATGTAGGATAATGTAAGTAGTATTTAATGCAATCAGAGACCTCGGTGGAGATGTAGGATAATGTAAATAATACTTATTAGATTCAGAGAGTTGGGCAGGAGATCTAAGATAATATAAATATTATTTATTACATTCAGAGACTTCGGGGGAGATGTAGGATAATGTAAATAGAATTTATTAGAGTGAGAGACTAGGGGAAGAGATGTAGGATAATGTAATTAATATTTATTACAGTCAGAGATTTTGTGGGAGTTGTGGGTCAATGTAACTATTATTTACCAGATTCAGAGAATTCAGGGGAGATGTAGGATAATGCTAATAGTATTTAGTATAGTCAGACACTTGGGGCGGAGATGTAGGATAATGAAATAATATTTATTAGATTCAGAGACTTTGCGGGGAGATGTAGGATAATGTAAATAGAATTTATTATAGTGAGAGACTTGGGGAAGAGATGTAGGATAATGTAAATAGTATTTATTACAGTCAGAGAATTCGGGGGAGGTCTAGTATAATGTAAATAGTATTTATTAGAGTCAGAGACTTCGGGGGGAGATGTAGGATAATGCAAATAGTATTTATTAGAGTCAGAGACTTGGAGAGGAGATGCAGGAGAAACTATATAATATTTATGAGAGTCAGAGTCTTCGGGGGGGTGATGTAAGATAATGTAAATAGTATTTATTGGATTCAGAGACTTCGGGGTGAGATGTCGGATAATGTAAATAGGTTTTAGTATTGTGAGAGACTTGGGGAGGAGATGTAGGATAATGTAAATAGTATTTTATGCAGTCAGAGACTTCAGGGGAGATGTAGGATAATGTAAATAGTACTTAATAGAGTTAGATTCTTGGGGAGGATATGTAGGATAATGTAAATAGCTTTTAGTAGAGTGAGAGACGTGGGGAGGAGATGTAGGCTAATCTAAATAATATTTATTACAGAGTTTTTGGGGGAGTTGTGGAATAAGGTAAATAGTATTTACTAGTTTCATAGACTTCAGGGGACATGTAGGATAATGTAAATAATATTTATTAGAGTCAGAGACTTGGGGAGGAAATGTAGGATAATGTAAATAGTATTTATTACAGTCAGAGAATTCAGGGGAGGTCTAGTATAATGTAAATAGTATTTATTAGAGTCAGAGACTTCGGGGGGAGATGTAGGATAATGCAAATAGTATTTATTAGAGTCAGAGACTTGGAGAGGAGATGCAGGAGAAACTATATAATATTTATGAGAGTCAGAGTCTTCGGGGGGAGATGTAGGATGATGTAACTAGTATTAATTAGAGTTAGAGACTTGGGGATGTGATGCAGTATAAGGTAAATCGTATTTATTAGTGTCGGAGACTTGGGTTGGAGATGTAGGATAATGTAAATAGTATTTATTAGATTTAGAGACTTGGGGAGGAGCTGTAGGATGATCTAAATAATACTTATTTGAGTCAGAGAGTTGGGCAAGAGATCTAAGATAATATAAATAGTATTTATTACAGTCAGAGAATTCGGGGGAGATGTAGGATAATGTAAATAGAATTTATTAGAGTGAGCGACTTGGGGAGGAGATGTAGGATAATGTACATAGTATTTAGAACAGTCAGAGCTTTTGTGGGAGTTGTGTGACAATGTAAATATAATTTACTAGATTCAGAGACTTCAGGGGACATGTAGGATAATGTAATTAATATTTATTAGAGTCGGAGACTTGGGGAGGAGATGTATGATAAAGTGAATAATATTTATGAGAGTCAGAGTCTTCGAGGGGAGATGTAGGATAATGTAAATATTATTTATTGGATTCCGAGACTTTGGGGGGCAGATGTAGGATAATGTAAATAGGTTTTAGTAGAGTGAGAGACTTGGGGAGGAGATGTAGGATAATGTAAATAGTATTTAATGCAATCAGAGACCTCGGTGGAGACGTAGGATAATGTAAATACTATTTATTAGAGTCAGAGACTTGGGGTGGAGCTGTAGGGTGATGTAAATAATACTTATTAGATTCAGAGAGTTGGGCAGGAGATCTAAGATAATATAAATAGTATTTAGTACATTCAGAGACTTCGGGGGAGATGTAGGATAATGTAAATAGAATTTATTAGAGTGAGAGACTTGGTGAAGAGATGTAGGATAATGTACATAATATTTAGTACAGTCAGAGATTTTGTGGGAGTTGTGGGTCAATGTAACTAGTATTTACCAGATTCAGAGGCTTCAGGGGAGATGTAGGATAATGTAAATAGTATTTATTACAGTCAGAGTATTCGGGGGAGGTGTAGTATAATGTAAATAGTATTTATTAGAGTCAGAGACTTTTGGGATCTATGTAGGATAATGTAAATAGTATTTATTAGAGTCAGAGACATGGGGAGGAGAGGTAGGATCATGTAAATAGTATTTATAACAGTCAGAGTATTCGGGGGAGGTTTAGTATAATGTAAATAGTATTTATTAGAGTCAGAGACTTTGGGGGAGATGTAGGATAATGTAAATATTATTTATTAGAGTCGGAGACTTGGGGAGGAGATGTCGGCTAATCTAAATAATATTTATTACAGAGTTTTTGGGGGAGTTGTGGAATAAGGTAAATAGTATTTACTAGTTTCATAGACTTCAGGGGAGATGTAGGATAATGTGAATAGTATTTATTAGAGTCAGAGACTTGGGGAGGAGATGTAGGATAATGTAAATAGTATTTATTACAGTCAGAGAATTCGGGGGAGGTCTAGTATAATGTAAATAGTATTTATTAGAGTCAGAGACTTCGGGGGGAGATGTAGGATAATGCAAATAGTATTTATTAGAGTCAGAGACTTGGAGAGGAGATGCAGGAGAAACTATATAATATTTATGAGAGTCAGAGTCTTCGGGGGGAGATGTAGGATGATGTAACTAGTATTAATTAGAGTTAGAGACTTGGGGATGTGATGCAGTATAAGGTAAATCGTATTTATTAGTGTCGGAGATTTGGGTTGGAGATGTAGGATAATGTAAATAGTATTTATTACAGTCAGAGAATTCGGGGGAGGTTTATTAAACATAAATAGTATTTATTAGATTTAGAGACTTGGGGAGGAGATGTAGGGTAACGTTAAGAGTATTTGTGAGAGTCAGATACTTCGGGGGAGATTAGGATAATGTTAATAGTATTTATTAGAGTGAGACTTCGGTGGTAATGTAGGATAATATCAATAGTACTTATTAGAGCCAGAGACTTTGGGGATCCATGTAGGATAATGTAAATAGTATTTATTAGAGTCAGAGACATGGGGAGGAGAGGTAGGATCATTTAAATAGTATTTATTACAGTCAGAGTATTCGGGGGAGGTTTAGTATAATGTAAATAGGATTTATTAGAGTCAGAGACTTTGGGGGAGATGTAGGATAATGTAAATATTATTTATTAGAGTCGGAGACTTGGGGAGGAGATGTAGGATAAAGTAAATAATATTTATGAGTGTCAGAGTCTTCGGGGGGTGATGTAAGATAATGTAAATAGTATTTATTGGATTCAGAGACTTCGGGGTGAGATGTCGGATAATGTAAATAGGTTTTAGTATTGTGAGAGACTTGGGGAGGAGATGTAGGATAATGTAAATAGTATTTTATGCAGTCAGAGACTTCAGGGGAGATGTAGGATAATGTAAATAGTACTTAATAGAGTTAGATTCTTGGGGAGGATATGTAGGATAATGTAAATAGCTTTTAGTAGAGTGAGAGACGTGGGGAGGAGATGTAGGCTAATCTAAATAATATTTATTACAGAGTTTTTGGGGGAGTTGTGGAATAAGGTAAATAGTATTTACTAGTTTCATAGACTTCAGGGGACATGTAGGATAATGTAAATAGTATTTATTAGAGTCAGAGACTTGGGGAGGAGATGTAGGATAATGTAAATAGTATTTATTACAGTCAGAGAATTCGGGGGAGGTCTAGTATAATGTAAATAGTATTTATTAGAGTCAGAGACTTCGGGGGGAGATGTAGGATAATGCAAATAGTATTTATTAGAGTCAGAGACTTGGAGAGGAGATGCAGGAGAAACTATATAATATTTATGAGAGTCAGAGTCTTCGGGGGGAGATGTAGGATGATGTAACTAGTATTAATTAGAGTTAGAGACTTGGGGATGTGATGCAGTATAAGGTAAATCGTATTTATTAGAGTCGGAGATTTGGGTTGGAGATGTTGGATAATGTAAATAGTATTTATTACAGTCAGAGAATTTGGGGGAGGTGTATTAAATGTAAATAGTATTTATTAGATTTAGAGACTTGGAGAGGAGATGTAGGGTAAAGTTAAGAGAATTTGTGAGAGTCAGATACTTCGGGGGAGATGTAGGATAATGTTAATAGTAATTATTAGAGTGAGACTTCAGTGGTAATGTAGGATAATATCAATAGTATTTATTAGAGTCAGAGATTTTGGGGATCCATGTAGGATAATGCAAGTAGTATTTATTAGAGTGAGAGACTTCTGGGGGGGATGTAGGATAATCCACATAGTATTTATTAGAGTCGGAGATTTGGGGAGGTGATGCAGGATAAAGTAAATAATATTTATGAGAGTCAGAGTCTTCGGGGGGAGATGTAGGATAATGTAAATATTAGTTATGGGATTCAGAGACTTCGTGGGGAGATGTAGGATAATGTAAATAGGTTTTAGTAAAGTGAGAGACTTGGGGAGGAGATGTAGGATAATGTAAATAGTATTTAATGCCGTCAGAGACTTCGGGGGAGATGTAGGATAATGCAAATAGTATTTATTAGAGTGAGAGACTTCTGGGGGAGATGTAGGATAATGTAAATAGTATTTAGTATAATCAGAGACTTGGGGAGGAGATGTAGGATAATGTAAGTAATACTTATTAGAGTCAGAGACTTCGAGGGGAGATGTAGGATGATGTAACTAGTATTTATTAGAGTTAGAGGCTTGGGGATGTGAAGTAGGTTAAGGTAAGTCGAATTTATTAGAGTCAGAGACATGGGGAAGAGATGTGGGATCATGTAAATAGTATTTATTACAGTCCAAGAATTCGAGGGAGGTGTAGTATAATGTAAACAGTATTTATTAGAGTCAGAGACTTTTGGCATCTATGTAGGATAATGTGAATAATATTTATTAGAGTCGGAAACTTCGGGGGGGGGGATGTAAAATAATGTAAATAGTATTTATTAGAGTCTGAGACTTTGGGGGAAGATGTAGGATATTGTAAATAGTATTTATTTGAGTCAGAGGCTTGCGAAGGAGATCTAGGATAATGTTCATAGTGTTTATTAGTTTCATAGACTTGAGGAGACGATGTAGGATAATGTAATTATTATTTATTAGACTTGGAAACGTGGGGAGGAGATGTAGGATAATGTAAATAGTATAATTAGAGTCAGAGACTTCGGGGGTAGGTGTAGTATAATGTAAATAGTATTTATTAGATTCAGAGACTTGGGGAGGAGCTGTAGGATGATCTAAATAATATTTATTTGAGTCAGAGAGTTGGGCAGGAGATCTAAGATAATATAAATAGTATTTATTACAGTCAGAGAATTCGGGGGAGATGTAGGATAATGTAAATAGAATTTATTAGAGTCAGTGACTTGGGGAGGAGATGTAGGATAAAGTAAATAATATTTATGAGAGTCAGAGTCTTCGGGGGGTGATGTAAGAGAATGTAAATAGTATTTATTGGATTCAGAGACGTCGGGGTGAGATGTAGGATAATGTAAATAGGTTTTAGTATTGTGAGAGACTTGGGGAGGAGATGTAGGATAATGTAAATAGTACTTTTAGAGTTAGATTCTTGGGAAGGATATGTAGGATAATGTAAATAGCTTTTAGTAGAGTGAGAGATGTGGGGAGGAGATGTAGGCTAATCTAAATAATATTTATTGCAGAGTTTTTGGGGGAGCTGTGGAATAAGGAAAATAGTATTTACTTGTTTCAGAGTCTTCAGGGGACATGTAGGATATTGTAAATAGAATTTATTAGAGTCAGAGACTTGGGGAGGAGATGTAGGATAATGTAAATAGTATTTATTACAGGCAGAGAATTCGGGGGAGGTCTAGTATAATGTAAATAGTATTTATTAGAGTCAGAGACTTCGGGGGGAGATGTAGGATAATGCAAATAGTTTTTATTAGAGTCTGAGACTTGGAGAGGAGATGCAGGATAAACTAAATAATATTTATGAGAGTCAGAGTCTTCGGGGGGAGATGTAGGATGATGTAGCTAGTATTTATTAGAGTTAGAGACTTGGGGATGTGATGCAGTATAAGGTAAATCGTATTTATTAGTGTCGGAGATTTGGGTTGGTGATGTAGGATAACGTAAATAGTATTTATTACAGTCAGAGAATTCGGGGGAGGTGTATTAAACATAAATAGTATTTATTAGATTTAGAGACTTGGGGAGGAGATGTAGGGTAATGTTAAGAGTATTTGTGAGAGTCAGATACTTCGGGAGAGATGTAGGATAATGTTAATAGTATTTATTAGAGTGAGACTTCGGTGGTAATGTAGGATAATATCAATAGTATTTATTAGAGCCAGAGAATTTGGGGATCCATGTAGGATAATGTAAATAGTATTTATAAGAGTGAGAGACTTCTGGGGGAGATGTAGGATAATGTAAATAGTATTTAGTATAATCAGAGACTTGGGGAGGAGATGTAGGATAATGTACATAGTACTTAGAACACTCAGAGCTTTTGTGGGAGTTGTGTGACAATGTAAATATAATTTACTAGATTCAGAGACTTCAGGGGACATGTAGGATAATGTTAATAGTATTTATTAGAGTCGGAGACTTGGGGAGGAGATTTAGGATAAAGTAAATAATATTTATGAGAGTCAGTGTCTTCGAGGGGAGATGTAGGATAATGTTAATATTATTTATTGGAATCCGAGACTTCGGGGGGAGATGTAGGATAATGTAAATAGGTTTTAGTTGAGTGAGAGACTTGGGGAGGAGATGTAGGATAATGTAAATAGTATTTGTGAGAGTCAGTTACTTCGGGGGAGATGTAGGATAATGTTAATAGTATTTATTAGAGTAAGTCTTCGGTCGTAATGTAGGATAATATCAATAGTATTTATTAGAGCCAGAGACTTTTGGGATCCATGTTGGATAATGTAAATAGTAATTGTTAGAGTGAGAGACTTCTGGGGGAGATGTAGGAAAATGTAAATAGTATTTAGTATAATCAGAGACTTGGGGAGGAGATGCAGGATAATGTACATAGTATTTAGAACAGTCAGAGCTTTTGTGGGAGTTGTGTGACAATGTAAATATAATTTACTAGATTCAGAGACTTCAGGGGACATGAAGGATAATGTAAATAGTATTTATTAGAGTTGGAGACTTGGGGAGGAGATGTAGGATAAAGTAGATAATATTTATGAGAGTCAGAGTCTTGGAGGGGTGATGTAGGATAATGTAAATATTATTTATTGGATTCCGAGAATTCGGGGGGAGATGTAGGATAATGTAAATAGGTTTTAGTAGACTTGGGGAGGCGATGTAGGATAATGTAAATAGTATTTAATGCAATCAGAGACCTCGGTGGAGATGTAGGATAATGTAAATAATACTTATTAGATTCAGAGAGTTGGGCAGGAGATCTAAGATAATATAAATATTATTTATTACATTCAGAGACTTCGGGGGAGATGTAGGATAATGTAAATAGAATTTATTAGAGTGAGAGACTAGGGGAAGAGATGTAGGATAATGTAATTAATATTTATTACAGTCAGAGATTTTGTGGGAGTTGTGGGTCAATGTAACTATTATTTACCAGATTCAGAGAATTCAGGGGAGATGTAGGATAATGCTAATAGTATTTAGTATAGTCAGACACTTGGGGCGGAGATGTAGGATAATGAAATAATATTTATTAGATTCAGAGACTTTGCGGGGAGATGTAGGATAATGTAAATAGAATTTATTATAGTGAGAGACTTGGGGAGGAGATGTAGGATAATGTAAATAGTATTTATTACAGTCAGAGAATTAGGGGGAGGTCTAGTATAATGTAAATAGTATTTATTAGAGTCAGAGACTTCGGGGGGAGATGTAGGATAATGCAAATAGTATTTATTAGAGTCAGAGACTTGGAGAGGAGATGCAGGAGAAACTATATAATATTTATGAGAGTCAGAGTCTTCGGGGGGAGATGTAGGATGATGTAACTAGTATTAATTAGAGTTAGGACTTGGGGATGTGATGCAGTATAAGGTAAATCGTATTTATTAGTGTCGGAGATTTGGGTTGGAGATGTAGGATAATGTAAATAGTATTTATTACAGTCAGAGAATTCGGGGGAGGTTTATTAAACATAAATAGTATTTATTAGATTTAGAGACTTGGGGAGGAGATGTAGGGTAACGTTAAGAGTATTTGTGAGAGTCAGATACTTCGGGGGAGATGTAGGATAATGTTAATAGTATTTATTAGAGTGAGACTTCGGTGGTAATGTAGGATAATATCAATAGTACTTATTAGAGCCAGAGACTTTGGGGATCCATGTAGGATAATGTAAATAGTATTTATTAGAGTCAGAGACATGGGGAGGAGAGGTAGGATCATGTAAATAGTATTTATTACAGTCAGAGTATTCGGGGGAGGTTTAGTATAATGTAAATAGTATTTATTAGAGTCAGATACTTTGGGGGAGATGTAGGATATTGTAAATATTATTTATTAGAGTCGGAGACTTGGGGAGGAGATGTAGGATAAAGTAAATAATATTTATGAGAGTCAGAGTCTTCGGGGGGTGATGTAAGATAATGTAAATAGTATTTATTGGATTCAGAGACTTCGGGGTGAGATGTCGGATAATGTAAATAGGTTTTAGTATTGTGAGAGACTTGGGGAGGAGATGTAGGATAATGTAAATAGTATTTTATGCAGTCAGAGACTTCAGGGGAGATGTAGGATAATGTAAATAGTACTTAATAGAGTTAGATTCTTGGGGAGGATATGTAGGATAATGTAAATAGCTTTTAGTAGAGTGAGAGACGTGGGGAGGAGATGTAGGCTAATCTAAATAATATTTATTACAGAGTTTTTGGGGGAGTTGTGGAATAAGGTAAATAGTATTTACTAGTTTCATAGACTTCAGGGGACATGTAGGATAATGTAAATAGTATTTATTAGAGTCAGAGACTTGGGGAGGAGATGTAGGATAATGTAAATAGTATTTATTACAGTCAGAGAATTCGGGGGAGGTCTAGTATAATGTAAATAGTATTTATTAGAGTCAGAGACTTCGGGGGGAGATGTAGGATAATGCAAATAGTATTTATTAGAGTCAGAGACTTGGAGAGGAGATGCAGGAGAAACTATATAATATTTATGAGAGTCAGAGTCTTCGGGGGGAGATGTAGGATGATGTAACTAGTATTAATTAGAGTTAGAGACTTGGGGATGTGTTGCAGTATAAGGTAAATCGTATTTATTAGTGTCGGAGACTTGGGTTGGAGATGTAGGATAATGTAAATAGTATTTATTAGATTCAGAGACTTGGGGAGGAGCTGTAGGATGATCTAAATAATACTTATTTGAGTCAGAGAGTTGGGCAAGAGATCTAAGATAATATAAATAGTATTTATTACAGTCAGAGAATTCGGGGGAGATGTAGGATAATGTAAATAGAATTTATTAGAGTGAGCGACTTGGGGAGGAGATGTAGGATAATGTACATAGTATTTAGAACAGTCAGAGCTTTTGTGGGAGTTGTGTGACAATGTAAATATAATTTACTAGATTCAGAGACTTCAGGGGACATGTAGGATAATGTAATTAATATTTATTAGAGTCGGAGACTTGGGGAGGAGATGTATGATAAAGTGAATAATATTTATGAGAGTCAGAGTCTTCGAGGGGAGATGTAGGATAATGTAAATATTATTTATTGGATTCCGAGACTTTGGGGGGCAGATGTAGGATAATGTAAATAGGTTTTAGTAGAGTGAGAGACTTGGGGAGGAGATGTAGGATAATGTAAATAGTATTTAATGCAATCAGAGACCTCGGTGGAGACGTAGGATAATGTAAATACTATTTATTAGAGTCAGAGACTTGGGGTGGAGCTGTAGGGTGATGTAAATAATACTTATTAGATTCAGAGAGTTGGGCAGGAGATCTAAGATAATATAAATAGTATTTAGTACATTCAGAGACTTCGGGGGAGATGTAGGATAATGTAAATAGAATTTATTAGAGTGAGAGACTTGGTGAAGAGATGTAGGATAATGTACATAATATTTAGTACAGTCAGAGATTTTGTGGGAGTTGTGGGTCAATGTAACTAGTATTTACCAGATTCAGAGGCTTCAGGGGAGATGTAGGATAATGTAAATAGTATTTATTACAGTCAGAGTATTCGGGGGAGGTGTAGTATAATGTAAATAGTATTTATTAGAGTCAGAGACTTTTGGGATCTATGTAGGATAATGTAAATAGTATTTATTAGAGTCAGAGACATGGGGAGGAGAGGTAGGATCATGTAAATAGTATTTATAACAGTCAGAGTATTCGGGGGAGGTTTAGTATAATGTAAATAGTATTTATTAGAGTCAGAGACTTTGGGGGAGATGTAGGATAATGTAAATATTATTTATTAGAGTCGGAGACTTGGGGAGGAGATGTCGGCTAATCTAAATAATATTTATTACAGAGTTTTTGGGGGAGTTGTGGAATAAGGTAAATAATATTTACTAGTTTCATAGACTTCAGGGGACATGTAGGATAATGTGAATAGTATTTATTAGAGTCAGAGACTTGGGGAGGAGATGTAGGATAATGTAAATAGTATTTATTACAGTCAGAGAATTCGGGGGAGGTCTAGTATAATGTAAGTAGTATTTATTAGAGTCAGAGACTTCGGGGGGAGATGTAGGATAATGTAAATAGTATTTATTACAGTCAGAGAATTCGGGGGAGGTCTAGTATAATGTAAATAGTATTTATTAGAGTCAGAGACTTCGGGGGGAGATGTAGGATAATGCAAATAGTATTTATTAGAGTCAGAGACTTGGAGAGGAGATGCAGGAGAAACTATATAATATTTATGAGAGTCAGAGTCTTCGGGGGGAGATGTAGGATGATGTAACTAGTATTAATTAGAGTTAGAGACTTGGGGATGTGATGCAGTATAAGGTAAATCGTATTTATTAGTGTCGGAGACTTGGGTTGGAGATGTAGGATAATGTAAATAGTATTTATTAGATTCAGAGACTTGGGGAGGAGCTGTAGGATGATCTAAATAATACTTATTTGAGTCAGAGAGTTGGGCAAGAGATCTAAGATAATATAAATAGTATTTATTACAGTCAGAGAATTCGGGGGAGATGTAGGATAATGTAAATAGAATTTATTAGAGTGAGCGACTTGGGGAGGAGATGTAGGATAATGTACATAGTATTTAGAACAGTCAGAGCTTTTGTGGGAGTTGTGTGACAATGTAAATATAATTTACTAGATTCAGAGACTTCAGGGGACATGTAGGATAATGTAATTAATATTTATTAGAGTCGGAGACTTGGGGAGGAGATGTATGATAAAGTGAATAATATTTATGAGAGTCAGAGTCTTCGAGGGGAGATGTAGGATAATGTAAATATTATTTATTGGATTCCGAGACTTTGGGGGGCAGATGTAGGATAATGTAAATAGGTTTTAGTAGAGTGAGAGACTTGGGGAGGAGATGTAGGATAATGTAAATAGTATTTAATGCAATCAGAGACCTCGGTGGAGACGTAGGATAATGTAAATACTATTTATTAGAGTCAGAGACTTGGGGTGGAGCTGTAGGGTGATGTAAATAATACTTATTAGATTCAGAGAGTTGGGCAGGAGATCTAAGATAATATAAATAGTATTTAGTACATTCAGAGACTTCGGGGGAGATGTAGGATAATGTAAATAGAATTTATTAGAGTGAGAGACTTGGTGAAGAGATGTAGGATAATGTACATAATATTTAGTACAGTCAGAGATTTTGTGGGAGTTGTGGGTCAATGTAACTAGTATTTACCAGATTCAGAGGCTTCAGGGGAGATGTAGGATAATGTAAATAGTATTTATTACAGTCAGAGTATTCGGGGGAGGTGTAGTATAATGTAAATAGTATTTATTAGAGTCAGAGACTTTTGGGATCTATGTAGGATAATGTAAATAGTATTTATTAGAGTCAGAGACATGGGGAGGAGAGGTAGGATCATGTAAATAGTATTTATAACAGTCAGAGTATTCGGGGGAGGTTTAGTATAATGTAAATAGTATTTATTAGAGTCAGAGACTTTGGGGGAGATGTAGGATAATGTAAATATTATTTATTAGAGTCGGAGACTTGGGGAGGAGATGTCGGCTAATCTAAATAATATTTATTACAGAGTTTTTGGGGGAGTTGTGGAATAAGGTAAATAATATTTACTAGTTTCATAGACTTCAGGGGACATGTAGGATAATGTGAATAGTATTTATTAGAGTCAGAGACTTGGGGAGGAGATGTAGGATAATGTAAATAGTATTTATTACAGTCAGAGAATTCGGGGGAGGTCTAGTATAATGTAAGTAGTATTTATTAGAGTCAGAGACTTCGGGGGGAGATGTAGGATAATGCAAATAGTATTTATTAGAGTCAGAGACTTGGAGAGGAGATGCAGGAGAAATTATATAATATTTATGAGAGTCAGAGTCTTCGGGGGGAGATGTAGGATGATGTAACTAGTATTAATTAGAGTTAGAGACTTGGGGATGTGATGCAGTATAAGGTAAATCGTATTTATTAGTGTCGGAGATTTGGGTTGGAGATGTAGGATAATGTAAATAGTATTTATTACAGTCAGAGAATTCGGGGGAGGTTTATTAAACATAAATAGTATTTATTAGATTTAGAGACTTGGGGAGGAGATGTAGGGTAACGTTAAGCGTATTTGTGAGAGTCAGATACTTCGGGGGAGATGTAGGATAATGTTAATAGTATTTATTAGAGTGAGACTTCGGTGGTAATGTAGGATTATATCAATAGTACTTATTAGAGCCAGAGACTTTGGGGATCCATGTAGGATAATGTAAATAGTATTTATTAGAGTCAGAGACATGGGGAGGAGAGGTAGGATCATGTAAATAGTATTTATTACAGTCAGAGTATTCGGGGGAGGTTTAGTATAATGTAAATAGGATTTATTAGAGTCAGAGACTTTGGGGGAGATGTAGGATAATGTAAATATTATTTATTAGAGTCGGAGACTTGGAGAGGAGATGCAGGAGAAACTATATAATATTTATGAGAGTCAGAGTCTTCGGGGGGAGATGTAGGATGATGTAACTAGTATTAATTAGAGTTAGAGACTTGGGGATGTGATGCAGTATAAGGTAAATCGTATTTATTAGTGTCAGAGATTTGGGTTGGAGATGTAGGATAATCTAAATAGTATTTATTACAGTCAGAGAATTCGGGGGAGGTGTATTAAACATAAATAGTATTTATTAGATTTAGAGACTTGGGGAGGAGATGTAGGGTAATGTTAAGATTATTTGTGAGAGTCAGATACTTCGGGGGAGATGTAGGATAATGTTAATAGTATTTATTAGAGTGAGACTTCGGTGGTAATGTAGGATAATATCAATAGTACTTATTAGAGCCAGTGACTTTGGGGATCCATGTAGGATAATGTAAATAGTATTTATTAGATTGAGAAACTTCTGGGGGAGATGTAGGATAATGTAAATAGTATTTAGTATAATCAGAGACTTGGGGAGGAGATGTAGGATAATGTACATAGTATTTAGAACAGTCAGAGCTTTTGTGGGATTTGTGTGCCAATGTAAATATAATTTACTAGATTCAGAGACTTCAGGAGACATGTAGGATAATGTAAATAGTACTTATTAGAGTCGGAGACTTGGGGAGGAGATGTAGGATAATGTAAATATTATTTATTGGATTCCGAGAATTCGGGGGGAGATGTAGGATAATGTAAATAGTTTTTAGTAGAGTGAGAGACTTGGGGAGGACATGTAGGATAATGTAAATAGTATTTAATGCAATCAGAGACCTCGGTGGAGATGTAGGATAATGTAAATACTATTTATTAGAGTCAGTGTCTTGGGGTGGAGCTGTAGGGTGATGTAAATAATACTTATTAGATTCAGAGAGTTGGGCAGGAGATCTAAGATAATATAAATATTATTTAGTACAGTCAGAGACTTCAGGGGAGATGTAGGATAATATAAGGATAATTTATTAGAGTGAGAGTCTTGGGGAAGAGATGCAGGATAATGTATATAATATTTAGTACAGTCAGGGATTTTGTGGGAGTTGTGGGTCAATGTAACTAGTATTTACCAGATTCAGAGACTTCAGAGGAGATGTAGGATAATGTAAATAATACTTATTACAGTCAGGGTATTCGGGGGAGGTGTAGTATAATGTAAATAGTATTTATTAGATCAGAGACTTTTGGGATCTATGTAGGATAATGTAAATAGTATTTATTAGAGTCAGAGACATGGGGTGGAGAGGTAGCATCATGTAAATAGTATTTATTACAGTCAGAGTAGTCGGGGGAGGTGTAGTATATTGTAAATAGTATTTATTAGTGTCAGAGACTTTTGGGATCTATGTAGGATAATGTAAATAGTATTTATTAGAGTCAGAGACTTTGGGGGAGATGTAGGATAATGTAAATAGTACTTAGTATAATCAGAGACTTGGGGAGGAGATGTAGGATAATGTAAGTAGTATTTATTAGAGTCAGAGACTTCGAGGGGAGATGTAGGATGAGGGAACTAGTATTTATTAGAGTTAGAGTCTTGGGGATGTGAAGTAGGTTAAGGTAAATCGAATTTATTAGAGTCGGAGACTTGGGGGGAGATGTAGGATAAAGTAAATAATATTTATGAGAGTCAGAGTCTTCGGGGGGTGATGTAAGATAATGTAAATAGTATTTATTGGATTCAGAGACTTCGGGGTGAGATGTAGGATAATATAAATAAGTTTTAGTATTGTGAGAGACTTGGGGAGGAGATGGAGGATAATGTAAATAGTATTTTATGCAGTCAGAGACTTCAGGGGAGATGTAGGATAATGTAAATAGTACTTATTAGAGTCAGATTCTTGGGGAGGATATGTAGGATAATGTAAATAGCTTTTAGTAGAGTGAGAGACATGGGGAGGAGGTGTAGGCTAATCTAAATAATATTTATTACAGAGTTTTTGGGGGAGTTGGGGAATAATGTAAATAGTATTTACTAGTTTCAGAGACTTCAGGGGACATGTCGGATAATGTAAATAGTAGTCATGAGAGTCAGAGACTTGGGGAGGAGATGAAGGTTTAAAGTAAATAATATTTATGAGAGTCAGAGTCTTCGGGGGGTGATGTAAGATAATGTAAATAATATTTATTGGATTCGGAGACTTCGGGGTGAGATGTAGGATAATGTAAATAGGTTTTAGTATTGTGAGAGACTTGGGGAGGAGATGTAGGATAATGTAAATAGTATTTTATGCAGTCAGAGACTTCAGGGGAGATGTAGGATAATTTAAATAATACTTATTAGAGTCAGATTCTTGGGGAGGATATGTTGCATAATGTAAATAGCTTTTAGTAGAGTGCGAGACGTGGGGAGGAGATGTAGGCTAATCTAAATAATATTTATTACAGTGTTTTTGGGGGAGTTGTGGAATAAGGTAAATAGTATTTACTACTTTCAGAGACTTCACGGGACCTGTAGGATAATGTAAATAGTATTTAATAGTGTCAGAGACTTGGGGAGGAGATCTAGGATAATGTAAATATTATTTATTGGATTCCGAGACTTCGAGGGGAGATGTAGGATAATGTAAATAGGTTTTCGTAGAGTGAGAGCCTGGGAGAGGAGATGTAGGATAATGTAAATTGTATTTATTAGAGTGAGACTTCGGTGGTAATGTAGGATAATATCAGTAGTATTTATTAGAGCCAGAGACTTTGGGGATCCATTTAGGATAATGTACACAGTATTTATTAGAGTGAGAGACTTCTGGGGGAGATGTAGGATAATGTAAATAGTACTTAGTATAATCAGAGACTTGGGGAGGAGATGTAGGATAATGTAAGTAGTATTTATTAGAGTCAGAGACTTCGAGGGGAGATGTAGGATGAGGGAACTAGTATTTATTAGAGTTAGAGTCTTGGGGATGTGAAGTAGGTTAAGGTAAATCGAATTTATTAGAGTCGGAGACATGGGGAGGAGATGTAGGATCATCTAAATAGTATTTATTACAGTCCAAGAATTCGGGGGAGGTGTAGTATAATGTAAATAGTATTTATTAGAGTCAGAGACTTTTGGGATCTATGTAGGATAATGTGAATAATATTTATTAGAGTCGGAGACGTTGGGGGAGATGTAGAATAATTTAAATAGTATTTATTAGAGTCTGAGACTTCGGGGGGAGATGTAGGAGAATGTAAATAGTATTTATTTGAGTCAGAGACTTGCGAAGGAGATCTAGGATAATGTTAATAGTGTTTATTAGTTTCGTAGACTTGAGGAGACGATGTAGGATAATGTAATTATTATTTATTAGACTTGGAAACGTGGGGAGGAGATGTAGGATAATGTAAATAGTATAATTAGAGTCAGAGACTTCGGGGGTAGGTGTAGTATAATGTAAATAGCATTTATTAGATTCAGAGACTTGGGGAGGAGCTGTAGGATGATCTAAATAATACTTATTTGAGTCAGAGAGTTGGGCAGGAGATCTAAGATAATATAAATAGTATTTATTACAGTCAGAGATTTCAGGGGAGATGTAGGATAATGTAAGTGGAATTTATTAGAGTGAGAGACTTGGGGAGGAGATGTAGGATAATGTAAATAGGTTTTAGTAGAGTGAGAGACTTGGGGAGGAGATGTAGGATAATGTAAATAGTATTTAATGCAATCAGAGACCTCGGTGGAGACGTAGGATAATGTAAATACTATTTATTAGAGTCAGAGACTTGGGGTGGAGCTGTAGGGTGATGTAAATAATACTTATTAGATTCAGAGAGTTGGGCAGGAGATCTAAGATAATATAAATAGTATTTAGTACATTCAGAGACTTCGGGGGAGATGTAGGATAATGTAAATAGAATTTATTAGAGTGAGAGACTTGGTGAAGAGATGTAGGATAATGTACATAATATTTAGTACAGTCAGAGATTTTGTGGGAGTTGTGGGTCAATGTAACTAGTATTTACCAGATTCAGAGGCTTCAGGGGAGATGTAGGATAATGTAAATAGTATTTATTACAGTCAGAGTATTCGGGGGAGGTGTAGTATAATGTAAATAGTATTTATTAGAGTCAGAGACTTTTGGGATCTATGTAGGATAATGTAAATAGTATTTATTAGAGTCAGAGACATGGGGAGGAGAGGTAGGATCATGTAAATAGTATTTATAACAGTCAGAGTATTCGGGGGAGGTTTAGTATAATGTAAATAGTATTTATTAGAGTCAGAGACTTTGGGGGAGATGTAGGATAATGTAAATATTATTTATTAGAGTCGGAGACTTGGGGAGGAGATGTCGGCTAATCTAAATAATATTTATTACAGAGTTTTTGGGGGAGTTGTGGAATAAGGTAAATAATATTTACTAGTTTCATAGACTTCAGGGGACATGTAGGATAATGTGAATAGTATTTATTAGAGTCAGAGACTTGGGGAGGAGATGTAGGATAATGTAAATAGTATTTATTACAGTCAGAGAATTCGGGGGAGGTCTAGTATAATGTAATTAGTATTTATTAGAGTCAGAGACTTCGGGGGGAGATGTAGGATAATGCAAATAGTATTTATTAGAGTCAGAGACTTGGAGAGGAGATGCAGGAGAAATTATATAATATTTATGAGAGTCAGAGTCTTCGGGGGGAGATGTAGGATGATGTAACTAGTATTAATTAGAGTTAGAGACTTGGGGATGTGATGCAGTATAAGGTAAATCGTATTTATTAGTGTCGGAGATTTGGGTTGGAGATGTAGGATAATGTAAATAGTATTTATTACAGTCAGAGAATTCGGGGGAGGTTTATTAAACATAAATAGTATTTATTAGATTTAGAGACTTGGGGAGGAGATGTAGGGTAACGTTAAGCGTATTTGTGAGAGTCAGATACTTCGGGGGAGATGTAGGATAATGTTAATAGTATTTATTAGAGTGAGACTTCGGTGGTAATGTAGGATTATATCAATAGTACTTATTAGAGCCAGAGACTTTGGGGATCCATGTAGGATAATGTAAATAGTATTTATTAGAGTCAGAGACATGGGGAGGAGAGGTAGGATCATGTAAATAGTATTTATTACAGTCAGAGTATTCGGGGGAGGTTTAGTATAATGTAAATAGGATTTATTAGAGTCAGAGACTTTGGGGGAGATGTAGGATAATGTAAATATTATTTATTAGAGTCGGAGACTTGGAGAGGAGATGCAGGAGAAACTATATAATATTTATGAGAGTCAGAGTCTTCGGGGGGAGATGTAGGATGATGTAACTAGTATTAATTAGAGTTAGAGACTTGGGGATGTGATGCAGTATAAGGTAAATCGTATTTATTAGTGTCAGAGATTTGGGTTGGAGATGTAGGATAATCTAAATAGTATTTATTACAGTCAGAGAATTCGGGGGAGGTGTATTAAACATAAATAGTATTTATTAGATTTAGAGACTTGGGGAGGAGATGTAGGGTAATGTTAAGATTATTTGTGAGAGTCAGATACTTCGGGGGAGATGTAGGATAATGTTAATAGTATTTATTAGAGTGAGACTTCGGTGGAAATGTAGGATAATATCAATAGTACTTATTAGAGCCAGTGACTTTGGGGATCCATGTAGGATAATGTAAATAGTATTTATTAGAGTGAGAAACTTCTGGGGGAGATGTAGGATAATGTAAATAGTATTTAGTATAATCAGAGACTTGGGGAGGAGATGTAGGATAATGTACATAGTATTTAGAACAGTCAGAGCTTTTGTGGGATTTGTGTGCCAATGTAAATATAATTTACTAGATTCAGAGACTTCAGGAGACATGTAGGATAATGTAAATAGTACTTATTAGAGTCGGAGACTTGGGGAGGAGATGTAGGATAATGTAAATATTATTTATTGGATTCCGAGAATTCGGGGGGAGATGTAGGATAATGTAAATAGTTTTTAGTAGAGTGAGAGACTTGGGGAGGACATGTAGGATAATGTAAATAGTATTTAATGCAATCAGAGACCTCGGTGGAGATGTAGGATAATGTAAATACTATTTATTAGAGTCAGTGTCTTGGGGTGGAGCTGTAGGGTGATGTAAATAATACTTATTAGATTCAGAGAGTTGGGCAGGAGATCTAAGATAATATAAATATTATTTAGTACAGTCAGAGACTTCAGGGGAGATGTAGGATAATATAAAGATAATTTATTAGAGTGAGAGTCTTGGGGAAGAGATGCAGGATAATGTATATAATATTTAGTACAGTCAGGGATTTTGTGGGAGTTGTGGGTCAATGTAACTAGTATTTACCAGATTCAGAGACTTCAGAGGAGATGTAGGATAATGTAAATAATACTTATTACAGTCAGGGTATTCGGGGGAGGTGTAGTATAATGTAAATAGTATTTATTAGATCAGAGACTTTTGGGATCTATGTAGGATAATGTAAATAGTATTTATTAGAGTCAGAGACATGGGGAGGAGAGGTAGGATCATGTAAATAGTATTTATTACAGTCAGAGTAGTCGGGGGAGGTGTAGTATATTGTAAATAGTATTTATTAGTGTCAGAGACTTTTGGGATCTATGTAGGATAATGTAAATAGTATTTATTAGAGTCAGAGACTTTGGGGGAGATGTAGGATAATGTAAATACTATTTATTAGAGTCGGAGACTTGGGGGGAGATGTAGGATAAAGTAAATAATATTTATGAGAGTCAGAGTCTTCGGGGGGTGATGTAAGATAATGTAAATAGTATTTATTGGATTCAGAGACTTCGGGGTGAGATGTAGGATAATATAAATAAGTTTTAGTATTGTGAGAGACTTGGGGAGGAGATGGAGGATAATGTAAATAGTATTTTATGCAGTCAGAGACTTCAGGGGAGATGTAGGATAATGTAAATAGTACTTATTAGAGTCAGATTCTTGGGGAGGATATGTAGGATAATGTAAATAGCTTTTAGTAGAGTGAGAGACATGGGGAGGAGGTGTAGGCTAATCTAAATAATATTTATTACAGAGTTTTTGGGGGAGTTGGGGAATAATGTAAATAGTATTTACTAGTTTCAGAGACTTCAGGGGACATGTCGGATAATGTAAATAGTAGTCATGAGAGTCAGAGACTTGGGGAGGAGATGAAGGTTTAAAGTAAATAATATTTATGAGAGTCAGAGTCTTCGGGGGGTGATGTAAGATAATGTAAATAATATTTATTGGATTCGGAGACTTCGGGGTGAGATGTAGGATAATGTAAATAGGTTTTAGTATTGTGAGAGACTTGGGGAGGAGATGTAGGATAATGTAAATAGTATTTTATGCAGTCAGAGACTTCAGGGGAGATGTAGGATAATTTAAATAATACTTATTAGAGTCAGATTCTTGGGGAGGATATGTTGCATAATGTAAATAGCTTTTAGTAGAGTGCGAGACGTGGGGAGGAGATGTAGGCTAATCTAAATAATATTTATTACAGTGTTTTTGGGGGAGTTGTGGAATAAGGTAAATAGTATTTACTACTTTCAGAGACTTCACGGGACCTGTAGGATAATGTAAATAGTATTTAATAGTGTCAGAGACTTGGGGAGGAGATCTAGGATAATGTAAATATTATTTATTGGATTCCGAGACTTCGAGGGGAGATGTAGGATAATGTAAATAGGTTTTCGTAGAGTGAGAGCCTGGGAGAGGAGATGTAGGATAATGTAAATTGTATTTATTAGAGTGAGACTTCGGTGGTAATGTAGGATAATATCAGTAGTATTTATTAGAGCCAGAGACTTTGGGGATCCATTTAGGATAATGTACACAGTATTTATTAGAGTGAGAGACTTCTGGGGGAGATGTAGGATAATGTAAATAGTACTTAGTATAATCAGAGACTTGGGGAGGAGATGTAGGATAATGTAAGTAGTATTTATTAGAGTCAGAGACTTCGAGGGGAGATGTAGGATGAGGGAACTAGTATTTATTAGAGTTAGAGTCTTGGGGATGTGAAGTAGGTTAAGGTAAATCGAATTTATTAGAGTCGGAGACATGGGGAGGAGATGTAGGATCATCTAAATAGTATTTATTACAGTCCGAGAATTCGGGGGAGGTGTAGTATAATGTAAATAGTATTTATTAGAGTCAGAGACTTTTGGGATCTATGTAGGATAATGTGAATAATATTTATTAGAGTCGGAGACGTTGGGGGAGATGTAGAATAATTTAAATAGTATTTATTAGAGTCTGAGACTTCGGGGGGAGATGTAGGAGAATGTAAATAGTATTTATTTGAGTCAGAGACTTGCGAAGGAGATCTAGGATAATGTTAATAGTGTTTATTAGTTTCGTAGACTTGAGGAGACGATGTAGGATAATGTAATTATTATTTATTAGACTTGGAAACGTGGGGAGGAGATGTAGGATAATGTAAATAGTATAATTAGAGTCAGAGACTTCGGGGGTAGGTGTAGTATAATGTAAATAGCATTTATTAGATTCAGAGACTTGGGGAGGAGCTGTAGGATGATCTAAATAATACTTATTTGAGTCAGAGAGTTGGGCAGGAGATCTAAGATAATATAAATAGTATTTATTACAGTCAGAGATTTCAGGGGAGATGTAGGATAATGTAAGTGGAATTTATTAGAGTGAGAGACTTGGGGAGGAGATGTAGGATAATGTAAATAGGTTTTAGTAGAGTGAGAGACTTGGGGAGGAGATGTAGGATAATGTAAATAGTATTTAATGCAATCAGAGACCTCGGTGGAGACGTAGGATAATGTAAATACTATTTATTAGAGTCAGAGACTTGGGGTGGAGCTGTAGGGTGATGTAAATAATACTTATTAGATTCAGAGAGTTGGGCAGGAGATCTAAGATAATATAAATAGTATTTAGTACATTCAGAGACTTCGGGGGAGATGTAGGATAATGTAAATAGAATTTATTAGAGTGAGAGACTTGGTGAAGAGATGTAGGATAATGTACATAATATTTAGTACAGTCAGAGATTTTGTGGGAGTTGTGGGTCAATGTAACTAGTATTTACCAGATTCAGAGGCTTCAGGGGAGATGTAGGATAATGTAAATAGTATTTATTACAGTCAGAGTATTCGGGGGAGGTGTAGTATAATGTAAATAGTATTTATTAGAGTCAGAGACTTTTGGGATCTATGTAGGATAATGTAAATAGTATTTATTAGAGTCAGAGACATGGGGAGGAGAGGTAGGATCATGTAAATAGTATTTATAACAGTCAGAGTATTCGGGGGAGGTTTAGTATAATGTAAATAGTATTTATTAGAGTCAGAGACTTTGGGGGAGATGTAGGATAATGTAAATATTATTTATTAGAGTCGGAGACTTGGGGAGGAGATGTCGGCTAATCTAAATAATATTTATTACAGAGTTTTTGGGGGAGTTGTGGAATAAGGTAAATAATATTTACTAGTTTCATAGACTTCAGGGGACATGTAGGATAATGTGAATAGTATTTATTAGAGTCAGAGACTTGGGGAGGAGATGTAGGATAATGTAAATAGTATTTATTACAGTCAGAGAATTCGGGGGAGGTCTAGTATAATGTAATTAGTATTTATTAGAGTCAGAGACTTCGGGGGGAGATGTAGGATAATGCAAATAGTATTTATTAGAGTCAGAGACTTGGAGAGGAGATGCAGGAGAAATTATATAATATTTATGAGAGTCAGAGTCTTCGGGGGGAGATGTAGGATGATGTAACTAGTATTAATTAGAGTTAGAGACTTGGGGATGTGATGCAGTATAAGGTAAATCGTATTTATTAGTGTCGGAGATTTGGGTTGGAGATGTAGGATAATGTAAATAGTATTTATTACAGTCAGAGAATTCGGGGGAGGTTTATTAAACATAAATAGTATTTATTAGATTTAGAGACTTGGGGAGGAGATGTAGGGTAACGTTAAGCGTATTTGTGAGAGTCAGATACTTCGGGGGAGATGTAGGATAATGTTAATAGTATTTATAAGAGTGAGACTTCGGTGGTAATGTAGGATTATATCAATAGTACTTATTAGAGCCAGAGACTTTGGGGATCCATGTAGGATAATGTAAATAGTATTTATTAGAGTCAGAGACATGGGGAGGAGAGGTAGGATCATGTAAATAGTATTTATTACAGTCAGAGTATTCGGGGGAGGTTTAGTATAATGTAAATAGGATTTATTAGAGTCAGAGACTTTGGGGGAGATGTAGGATAATGTAAATATTATTTATTAGAGTCGGAGACTTGGAGAGGAGATGCAGGAGAAACTATATAATATTTATGAGAGTCAGAGTCTTCGGGGGGAGATGTAGGATGATGTAACTAGTATTAATTAGAGTTAGAGACTTGGGGATGTGATGCAGTATAAGGTAAATCGTATTTATTAGTGTCAGAGATTTGGGTTGGAGATGTAGGATAATCTAAATAGTATTTATTACAGTCAGAGAATTCGGGGGAGGTGTATTAAACATAAATAGTATTTATTAGATTTAGAGACTTGGGGAGGAGATGTAGGGTAATGTTAAGATTATTTGTGAGAGTCAGATACTTCGGGGGAGATGTAGGATAATGTTAATAGTATTTATTAGAGTGAGACTTCGGTGGAAATGTAGGATAATATCAATAGTACTTATTAGAGCCAGTGACTTTGGGGATCCATGTAGGATAATGTAAATAGTATTTATTAGAGTGAGAAACTTCTGGGGGAGATGTAGGATAATGTAAATAGTATTTAGTATAATCAGAGACTTGGGGAGGAGATGTAGGATAATGTACATAGTATTTAGAACAGTCAGAGCTTTTGTGGGATTTGTGTGCCAATGTAAATATAATTTACTAGATTCAGAGACTTCAGGAGA
Organism: Carcharodon carcharias; assembly: GCF_017639515.1. Classification (NCBI taxonomy): domain Eukaryota; kingdom Metazoa; phylum Chordata; class Chondrichthyes; order Lamniformes; family Lamnidae; genus Carcharodon; species Carcharodon carcharias. Next base: position 85,836,336 of record NC_054470.1, read on the forward strand.
CATGTAGGATAATGTAAATAGTACTTATTAGAGTCGGAGACTTGGGGAGGAGATGTAGGATAATGTAAATATTATTTATTGGATTCCGAGAATTCGGGGGGAGATGTAGGATAATGTAAATAGTTTTTAGTAGAGTGAGAGACTTGGGGAGGACATGTAGGATAATGTAAATAGTATTTAATGCAATCAGAGACCTCGGTGGAGATGTAGGATAATGTAAATACTATTTATTAGAGTCAGTGTCTTGGGGTGGAGCTGTAGGGTGATGTAAATAATACTTATTAGATTCAGAGAGTTGGGCAGGAGATCTAAGATAATATAAATATTATTTAGTACAGTCAGAGACTTCAGGGGAGATGTAGGATAATATAAAGATAATTTATTAGAGTGAGAGTCTTGGGGAAGAGATGCAGGATAATGTATATAATATTTAGTACAGTCAGGGATTTTGTGGGAGTTGTGGGTCAATGTAACTAGTATTTACCAGATTCAGAGACTTCAGAGGAGATGTAGGATAATGTAAATAATACTTATTACAGTCAGGGTATTCGGGGGAGGTGTAGTATAATGTAAATAGTATTTATTAGATCAGAGACTTTTGGGATCTATGTAGGATAATGTAAATAGTATTTATTAGAGTCAGAGACATGGGGAGGAGAGGTAGGATCATGTAAATAGTATTTATTACAGTCAGAGTAGTCGGGGGAGGTGTAGTATATTGTAAATAGTATTTATTAGTGTCAGAGACTTTTGGGATCTATGTAGGATAATGTAAATAGTATTTATTAGAGTCAGAGACTTTGGGGGAGATGTAGGATAATGTAAATACTATTTATTAGAGTCGGAGACTTGGGGGGAGATGTAGGATAAAGTAAATAATATTTATGAGAGTCAGAGTCTTCGGGGGGTGATGTAAGATAATGTAAATAGTATTTATTGGATTCAGAGACTTCGGGGTGAGATGTAGGATAATATAAATAAGTTTTAGTATTGTGAGAGACTTGGGGAGGAGATGGAGGATAATGTAAATAGTATTTTATGCAGTCAGAGACTTCAGGGGAGATGTAGGATAATGTAAATAGTACTTATTAGAGTCAGATTCTTGGGGAGGATATGTAGGATAATGTAAATAGCTTTTAGTAGAGTGAGAGACATGGGGAGGAGGTGTAGGCTAATCTAAATAATATTTATTACAGAGTTTTTGGGGGAGTTGGGGAATAATGTAAATAGTATTTACTAGTTTCAGAGACTTCAGGGGACATGTCGGATAATGTAAATAGTAGTCATGAGAGTCAGAGACTTGGGGAGGAGATGAAGGTTTAAAGTAAATAATATTTATGAGAGTCAGAGTCTTCGGGGGGTGATGTAAGATAATGTAAATAATATTTATTGGATTCGGAGACTTCGGGGTGAGATGTAGGATAATGTAAATAGGTTTTAGTATTGTGAGAGACTTGGGGAGGAGATGTAGGATAATGTAAATAGTATTTTATGCAGTCAGAGACTTCAGGGGAGATGTAGGATAATTTAAATAATACTTATTAGAGTCAGATTCTTGGGGAGGATATGTTGCATAATGTAAATAGCTTTTAGTAGAGTGCGAGACGTGGGGAGGAGATGTAGGCTAATCTAAATAATATTTATTACAGTGTTTTTGGGGGAGTTGTGGAATAAGGTAAATAGTATTTACTACTTTCAGAGACTTCACGGGACCTGTAGGATAATGTAAATAGTATTTAATAGTGTCAGAGACTTGGGGAGGAGATCTAGGATAATGTAAATATTATTTATTGGATTCCGAGACTTCGAGGGGAGATGTAGGATAATGTAAATAGGTTTTCGTAGAGTGAGAGCCTGGGAGAGGAGATGTAGGATAATGTAAATTGTATTTATTAGAGTGAGACTTCGGTGGTAATGTAGGATAATATCAGTAGTATTTATTAGAGCCAGAGACTTTGGGGATCCATTTAGGATAATGTACACAGTATTTATTAGAGTGAGAGACTTCTGGGGGAGATGTAGGATAATGTAAATAGTACTTAGTATAATCAGAGACTTGGGGAGGAGATGTAGGATAATGTAAGTAGTATTTATTAGAGTCAGAGACTTCGAGGGGAGATGTAGGATGAGGGAACTAGTATTTATTAGAGTTAGAGTCTTGGGGATGTGAAGTAGGTTAAGGTAAATCGAATTTATTAGAGTCGGAGACATGGGGAGGAGATGTAGGATCATCTAAATAGTATTTATTACAGTCCAAGAATTCGGGGGAGGTGTAGTATAATGTAAATAGTATTTATTAGAGTCAGAGACTTTTGGGATCTATGTAGGATAATGTGAATAATATTTATTAGAGTCGGAGACGTTGGGGGAGATGTAGAATAATTTAAATAGTATTTATTAGAGTCTGAGACTTCGGGGGGAGATGTAGGAGAATGTAAATAGTATTTATTTGAGTCAGAGACTTGCGAAGGAGATCTAGGATAATGTTAATAGTGTTTATTAGTTTCGTAGACTTGAGGAGACGATGTAGGATAATGTAATTATTATTTATTAGACTTGGAAACGTGGGGAGGAGATGTAGGATAATGTAAATAGTATAATTAGAGTCAGAGACTTCGGGGGTAGGTGTAGTATAATGTAAATAGCATTTATTAGATTCAGAGACTTGGGGAGGAGCTGTAGGATGATCTAAATAATACTTATTTGAGTCAGAGAGTTGGGCAGGAGATCTAAGATAATATAAATAGTATTTATTACAGTCAGAGATTTCAGGGGAGATGTAGGATAATGTAAGTGGAATTTATTAGAGTGAGAGACTTGGGGAGGAGATGTAGGATAATGTAAATAGGTTTTAGTAGAGTGAGAGACTTGGGGAGGAGATGTAGGATAATGTAAATAGTATTTAATGCAATCAGAGACCTCGGTGGAGACGTAGGATAATGTAAATACTATTTATTAGAGTCAGAGACTTGGGGTGGAGCTGTAGGGTGATGTAAATAATACTTATTAGATTCAGAGAGTTGGGCAGGAGATCTAAGATAATATAAATAGTATTTAGTACATTCAGAGACTTCGGGGGAGATGTAGGATAATGTAAATAGAATTTATTAGAGTGAGAGACTTGGTGAAGAGATGTAGGATAATGTACATAATATTTAGTACAGTCAGAGATTTTGTGGGAGTTGTGGGTCAATGTAACTAGTATTTACCAGATTCAGAGGCTTCAGGGGAGATGTAGGATAATGTAAATAGTATTTATTACAGTCAGAGTATTCGGGGGAGGTGTAGTATAATGTAAATAGTATTTATTAGAGTCAGAGACTTTTGGGATCTATGTAGGATAATGTAAATAGTATTTATTAGAGTCAGAGACATGGGGAGGAGAGGTAGGATCATGTAAATAGTATTTATAACAGTCAGAGTATTCGGGGGAGGTTTAGTATAATGTAAATAGTATTTATTAGAGTCAGAGACTTTGGGGGAGATGTAGGATAATGTAAATATTATTTATTAGAGTCGGAGACTTGGGGAGGAGATGTCGGCTAATCTAAATAATATTTATTACAGAGTTTTTGGGGGAGTTGTGGAATAAGGTAAATAATATTTACTAGTTTCATAGACTTCAGGGGACATGTAGGATAATGTGAATAGTATTTATTAGAGTCAGAGACTTGGGGAGGAGATGTAGGATAATGTAAATAGTATTTATTACAGTCAGAGAATTCGGGGGAGGTCTAGTATAATGTAATTAGTATTTATTAGAGTCAGAGACTTCGGGGGGAGATGTAGGATAATGCAAATAGTATTTATTAGAGTCAGAGACTTGGAGAGGAGATGCAGGAGAAATTATATAATATTTATGAGAGTCAGAGTCTTCGGGGGGAGATGTAGGATGATGTAACTAGTATTAATTAGAGTTAGAGACTTGGGGATGTGATGCAGTATAAGGTAAATCGTATTTATTAGTGTCGGAGATTTGGGTTGGAGATGTAGGATAATGTAAATAGTATTTATTACAGTCAGAGAATTCGGGGGAGGTTTATTAAACATAAATAGTATTTATTAGATTTAGAGACTTGGGGAGGAGATGTAGGGTAACGTTAAGCGTATTTGTGAGAGTCAGATACTTCGGGGGAGATGTAGGATAATGTTAATAGTATTTATTAGAGTGAGACTTCGGTGGTAATGTAGGATTATATCAATAGTACTTATTAGAGCCAGAGACTTTGGGGATCCATGTAGGATAATGTAAATAGTATTTATTAGAGTCAGAGACATGGGGAGGAGAGGTAGGATCATGTAAATAGTATTTATTACAGTCAGAGTATTCGGGGGAGGTTTAGTATAATGTAAATAGGATTTATTAGAGTCAGAGACTTTGGGGGAGATGTAGGATAATGTAAATATTATTTATTAGAGTCGGAGACTTGGAGAGGAGATGCAGGAGAAACTATATAATATTTATGAGAGTCAGAGTCTTCGGGGGGAGATGTAGGATGATGTAACTAGTATTAATTAGAGTTAGAGACTTGGGGATGTGATGCAGTATAAGGTAAATCGTATTTATTAGTGTCAGAGATTTGGGTTGGAGATGTAGGATAATCTAAATAGTATTTATTACAGTCAGAGAATTCGGGGGAGGTGTATTAAACATAAATAGTATTTATTAGATTTAGAGACTTGGGGAGGAGATGTAGGGTAATGTTAAGATTATTTGTGAGAGTCAGATACTTCGGGGGAGATGTAGGATAATGTTAATAGTATTTATTAGAGTGAGACTTCGGTGGAAATGTAGGATAATATCAATAGTACTTATTAGAGCCAGTGACTTTGGGGATCCATGTAGGATAATGTAAATAGTATTTATTAGAGTGAGAAACTTCTGGGGGAGATGTAGGATAATGTAAATAGTATTTAGTATAATCAGAGACTTGGGGAGGAGATGTAGGATAATGTACATAGTATTTAGAACAGTCAGAGCTTTTGTGGGATTTGTGTGCCAATGTAAATATAATTTACTAGATTCAGAGACTTCAGGAGACATGTAGGATAATGTAAATAGTACTTATTAGAGTCGGAGACTTGGGGAGGAGATGTAGGATAATGTATATATTATTTATTGGATTCCGAGAATTCGGGGGGAGATGTAGGATAATGTAAATAGTTTTTAGTAGAGTGAGAGACTTGGGGAGGAGATGTAGGATAATGTAAATAGAATTTAATGCAATCAGAGACCTCGGTGGAGATGTAGGATAATGTAAATACTATTTATTAGAGTCAGTGTCTTGGGGTGGAGCTGTAGGGTGATGTAAATAATACTTATTAGATTCAGAGAGTTGGGCAGGAGATCTAAGATAATATAAATATTATTTAGTACAGTCAGAGACTTCAGGGGAGATGTAGGATAATATAAAGATAATTTATTAGAGTGAGAGTCTTGGGGAAGAGATGCAGGATAATGTATATAATATTTAGTACAGTCAGGGATTTTGTGGGAGTTGTGGGTCAATGTAACTAGTATTTACCAGATTCAGAGACTTCAGAGGAGATGTAGGATAATGTAAATAATACTTATTACAGTCAGGGTATTCGGGGGAGGTGTAGTATAATGTAAATAGTATTTATTAGATCAGAGACTTTTGGGATCTATGTAGGATAATGTAAATAGTATTTATTAGAGTCGGAGACATGGGGAGGAGAGGTAGGATCATGTAAATAGTATTTATTACAGTCAGAGTAGTCGGGGGAGGTGTAGTATATTGTAAATAGTATTTATTAGTGTCAGAGACTTTTGGGATCTATGTAGGATAATGTAAATAGTATTTATTAGAGTCAGAGACTTTGGGGGAGATGTAGGATAATGTAAATACTATTTATTAGAGTCGGAGACTTTGGGGGAGATGTAGGATAAAGTAAATAATATTTATGAGAGTCAGAGTCTTCGGGGGGTGATGTAAGATAATGTAAATAGTATTTATTGGATTCAGAGACTTCGGGGTGAGATGTAGGATAATATAAATAAGTTTTAGTATTGTGAGAGACTTGGGGAGGAGATGGAGGATAATGTAAATAGTATTTTATGCAGTCAGAGACTTCAGGGGAGATGTAGGATAATGTAAATAGTACTTATTAGAGTCAGATTCTTGGGGAGGATATGTAGGATAATGTAAATAGCTTTTAGTAGAGTGAGAGACGTGGGGAGGAGGTGTAGGCTAATCTAAATAATATTTATTACAGAGTTTTTGGGGGAGTTGGGGAATAATGTAAATAGTATTTACTAGTTTCAGAGACTTCAGGGGACATGTCGGATAATGTAAATAGTAGTCATGAGAGTCAGAGACTTGGGGAGGAGATGAAGGTTTAAAGTAAATAATATTTATGAGAGTCAGAGTCTTCGGGGGGTGATGTAAGATAATGTAAATAGTATTTATTGGATTCGGAGACTTCGGGGTGAGATGTAGGATAATGTAAATAGGTTTTAGTATTGTGAGAGACTTGGGGAGGAGATGTAGGATAATGTAAATAGTATTTTATGCAGTCAGAGACTTCAGGGGAGATGTAGGATAATTTAAATAATACTTATTAGAGTCAGATTCTTGGGGAGGATATGTTGCATAATGTAAATAGCTTTTAGTAGAGTGCGAGACGTGGGGAGGAGATGTAGGCTAATCTAAATAATATTTATTACAGTGTTTTTGGGGGAGTTGTGGAATAAGGTAAATAGTATTTACTACTTTCAGAGACTTCACGGGACCTGTAGGATAATGTAAATAGTATTTAATAGTGTCAGAGACTTGGGGAGGAGATCTAGGATAATGTAAATATTATTTATTGGATTCCGAGACTTCGAGGGGAGATGTAGGATAATGTAAATAGGTTTTCGTAGAGTGAGAGCCTGGGAGAGGAGATGTAGGATAATGTAAATTGTATTTATTAGAGTGAGACTTCGGTGGTAATGTAGGATAATATCAGTAGTATTTATTAGAGCCAGAGACTTTGGGGATCCATTTAGGATAATGTACACAGTATTTATTAGAGTGAGAGACTTCTGGGGGAGATGTAGGATAATGTAAATAGTACTTAGTATAATCAGAGACTTGGGGAGGAGATGTAGGATAATGTAAGTAGTATTTATTAGAGTCAGAGACTTCGAGGGGAGATGTAGGATGAGGGAACTAGTATTTATTAGAGTTAGAGTCTTGGGGATGTGAAGTAGGTTAAGGTAAATCGAATTTATTAGAGTCGGAGACATGGGGAGGAGATGTAGGATCATCTAAATAGTATTTATTACAGTCCGAGAATTCGGGGGAGGTGTAGTATAATGTAAATAGTATTTATTAGAGTCAGAGACTTTTGGGATCTATGTAGGATAATGTGAATAATATTTATTAGAGTCGGAGACGTTGGGGGAGATGTAGAATAATTTAAATAGTATTTATTAGAGTCTGAGACTTCGGGGGGAGATGTAGGAGAATGTAAATAGTATTTATTTGAGTCAGAGACTTGCGAAGGAGATCTAGGATAATGTTAATAGTGTTTATTAGTTTCGTAGACTTGAGGAGACGATGTAGGATAATGTAATTATTATTTATTAGACTTGGAAACGTGGGGAGGAGATGTAGGATAATGTAAATAGTATAATTAGAGTCAGAGACTTCGGGGGTAGGTGTAGTATAATGTAAATAGCATTTATTAGATTCAGAGACTTGGGGAGGAGCTGTAGGATGATCTAAATAATACTTATTTGAGTCAGAGAGTTGGGCAGGAGATCTAAGATAATATAAATAGTATTTATTACAGTCAGAGATTTCAGGGGAGATGTAGGATAATGTAAGTGGAATTTATTAGAGTGAGAGACTTGGGGAGGAGATGTAGGATAAATTAAATATACCTATGAGAGTCAGAGTCTTCGAGGGGAGATGTAGGATAATGTAATTATTATTTATTGCATTCCGAGACTTCGGGGGGAGATGTAGGATAATGTAAATAGGTTTTAGTAGAGTGAGAGACTTGGGGAGGAGATGTAGGATAATGTAAATAGTATGTAATGCAATCAGAGACCTCGGTGGAGATGTAGGATAATTTAAATACTATTTATTTTAGTCAGAGACTTGGGGTGGAGCTGTAGGGTGATGTAAATAATACTTATTAGATTCAGAGAGTTGGGCAGGAGATCTAAGATAATATAAATAGTATTTATAACATTCAGAGACTTTGGGGGAGATGTAGGATAATGTAAATAGAATTTAATAGAGTGAGAGACTTGGGGAAGAGATGTAGGATAATGTACATAATATTTAGTACAGTCAGAGATTTTGTGGGAGTTGTGGGTCAATGTAACTAGTATTTACCAGATTCAGAGACTTCAGGGGAGATGTAGGATAATGTAAATAGTATTTATTACAGTCAGAGTATTCTGGGGAGGTGTAGTATAATGTAAATAGTATTTATTAGAGTCAGAGACTTTTGTGATCTATGTAGGATAATGTAAATAGTATTTATTAGAGTCAGAGACTTTGGGGGAGATGTAGGATAATGTAAATAGTATTTATTAGAGTCGGAGACTTGGGGAGGAGATGTAGGATAAAGTAAATTATATTTATGAGAGTCAGAGTCTTCGGGGGGTGATGTAAGATAATGTAAATAGTATTTATTGGATTCAGATACTTCGGGGTGAGATGTAGGATAATGTAAATAGGTTTTAGTATTGTGAGAGACTTGGGGAGGAGATGTAGGATAATGTAAATAGTATTTTATGCAGTCAGAGACTTCAGGGGCGATGTAGGATAATGTATATAGTACTTATTAGAGTTAGATTCTTGGGGAGGATATGCAGGATAATGTAAATAGCTTTTAGTAGAGTGAGAGACGTGGGGAGGAGATGTAGGCTCAACTAAATAATATTTATTACAGAGTTTTTGGGTGAGTTGTGGAATAAGGTAAATAGTATTTACTAGATTCAGAGACTTCAGGGGACATGTAGGATAATGTAAATCGTATTTATTAGAGTCGGAGATTTGAGTTGGAGATGTAGGATCATGTAAATAGTATTTATTACAGTCAGAGAATTCGGGGAAGGTCTAGTATAATGTAAAAAGTATTTATTAGTGTCAGAGACTTTTGGGATCGATGTAGGATAATGTGAATAGTATTTATTAGAGTCGGAGACTTTGCGGGAGATGTAGAATAATTTAAATAGTATTTATTAGAGTCTGAGACTTCGGGGAGAGATGTAGGATAATGTAAATGGTATTTATTTGAGTCAGAGACTTGCGGAGGAGATCTAGGATAATGTTCATAGTGTTTATTAGAGTCGTAGACTTGAGGAGACGATGTAGGATAATGTAATTATTATTTATTAGACTTGGAAACGTGGGGAGGAGATGTAGGATAATGTAAATAGTATAATTAGAGTCAGAGACTTCGGGGGTAGGTGTAGTATAATGTAAATAGTATTTATTAGATTCAGAGACTTGGGGAGGAGCTGTAGGATGATCTAAATAATACTTATTTGAGTCAGAGAGTTGGGCAGGAGATCTAAGATAATATAAATAGTATTTATTACAGTCAGAGATTTCGGGGGAGATGTAGGATAATGTAAATAGAATTTATTAGATTGAGAGACTTGGGGAGGAGATGTAGGATAATGTACATAGTATTTAGAACAGTTGAGCTTTTTTGGGAGTTGTGTGACAATGTAAATATAATTTACTAGATTCAGAGACTTCAGGGGACATGTAGGATAATGTAAATAGTAGTTATTAGAGTCGGAGACTTGGGGAGGAGATGTTGGATAAAGTAAATAATGTTTATGAGAGTCAGAGTTTTCGAGGGGAGATGTAGGATAATGTAAATATTATTTATTGGATTCTGAGACTTCGGGGTGAGATGTAGGATAATGTAAATAGGTTTTAGTACAGTGAGAGAATTGGGGAGGACATGTAGGATAATGTAAATAGTATTTAATGCAATCAGAGACTTCGGTGGAGATGTAGGATAATGTAAATAGTATTTATTAGAGTCAGAGACTTGGGGAGGAGTTGTAGGATGATCTAAATAATACTTATTTGAGTCAGAGATTTGGGCAGATGATCTAAGATAATATAAATAGTATTTATTACAGTCAGAGATTTCGGGGGAGATGTAGGATAATGTAAATAGAATTTATTAGAGTGAGAGACTTGGGGAAGAGATGTAGGATAATGTACATAGTATTTAGAACAGTCAGAGCTTTTGTGGGAGTTGTGTGACAATGTAAATATAATTTACTAGATTCAGAGACTTCAGGGGACATGTAGGATAATGTAAATAGTATTTATTAGAGTCGGAGACTTGGGGAGGAGATGTAGGATAAAGTAAATAATATTTATGAGAGTCAGAGTCTTCGAGGGGAGATGTAGGATAATGTAAATATTATTTATTGGATTCCGAGACTTCGGGGGGAGATGTAGGATAATGTAAATAGGTTTTAGTAGAGTGAGAGACTTGGGGAGGACAGGTAGGATAATGTAAATAGTATTTGATGCAATCAGAGACCTCGGTGGAGATTTAGGATAATGTAAATACTATTTATTAGAGTCAGAGACTTGGCGTGGAGCTGTAGGGTGATGTAAATAATACCTATTAGATTCAGAGAGTTGGGCAGGAGATCTAAGATAATATAAATATTATTTAGTACATTCAGAGACTTCGGGGGAGATGTAGGATAATATAAATAGAATTTATTAGAGTGAGAGACTTGAGGAAGAGATGTAGGATAATGTACATAATATTTAGTGCAGTCAGAGATTTTGTGGGAGTTGTGGGTCGATGTAACTAGTATTTACCAGATTCAGAGACTTCAGGGGAGATGTAGGATAATGTAAATAGTATTTATTACAGTCAGAGTATTCAGGGGAGGTGTAGCATAATGTAAATAGTATTTATTAGAGTCAGAGACTTTTGTGATCTATGTAGGATAATGTAAATAGTATTTATTAGAGTCAGAGACTTTGGGGGAGATGTAGGATAATGTAAATAGTATTTATTAGAGTCAGAGACTTGGGGAGGAGTTGTAGGATGATCTAAATAATACTTATTTGAGTCAGAGATTTGGGCAGATGATCTAAGATAATATAAATAGTATTTATTACAGTCAGAGATTTCGGGGGAGATGTAGGATAATGTAAATAGAATTTATTAGAGTGAGAGACTTGGGGAAGAGATGTAGGATAATGTACATAGTATTTAGAACAGTCAGAGCTTTTGTGGGAGTTGTGTGACAATGTAAATATAATTTACTAGATTCAGAGACTTCAGGGGACATGTAGGATAATGTAAATAGTATTTATTAGAGTCGGAGACTTGGGGAGGAGATGTAGGATAAAGTAAATAATATTTATGAGAGTCAGAGTCTTCGAGGGGAGATGTAGGATAATGTAAATATTATTTATTGGATTCCGAGACTTCGGGGGGAGATGTAGGATAATGTAAATAGGTTTTAGTAGAGTGAGAGACTTGGGGAGGACAGGTAGGATAATGTAAATAGTATTTGATGAAATCAGAGACCTCGGTGGAGATTTAGGATAATGTAAATACTATTTATTAGAGTCAGAGACTTGGGGTGGAGCTGTAGGGTGATGTAAATAATACCTATTAGATTCAGAGAGTTGGGCAGGAGATCTAAGATAATATAAATATTATTTAGTACATTCAGAGACTTCGGGGGAGATGTAGGATAATATAAATAGAATTTATTAGAGTGAGAGACTTGAGGAAGAGATGTAGGATAATGTACATAATATTTAGTGCAGTCAGAGATTTTGTGGGAGTTGTGGGTCAATGTAACTAGTATTTACCAGATTCAGAGACTTCAGGGGAGATGTAGGATAATGTAAATAGTATTTATTACAGTCAGAGTATTCAGGGGAGGTGTAGCATAATGTAAATAGTATTTATTAGAGTCAGAGACTTTTGTGATCTATGTAGGATAATGTAAATAGTATTTATTAGAGTCAGAGACTTTGGGGGAGATGTAGGATAATGTAAATAGTATTTATTAGAGTCGGAGACTTGGGGAGGAGATGTAGGATAAAGTAAATTATATTTATGAGAGTCAGAGTCTTCGGGGGGTGATGTAAGATAATGTAAATAGTATTTATTGGATTCAGAGACTTCGGGGTGAGATGTAGGATAATGTAAATAGGTTTTAGTATTGTGAGAGACTTGGGGAGGAGATGTAGGATAATGTAAATAGTATTTTATGCAGTCAGAGACTTCAGGGGCGATGTAGGATAATGTAAATATTACTTATTAGAGTTAGATTCTTGGGGAGGATATGCAGGATAATGTAAATAGCTTTTAGTAGAGTGAGAGACGTGGGGAGGAGATGTAGGCTAATCTAAATAATATTTATTACAGAGTTTTTGGGTGAGTTGTGGAATAAGGTAAATAGTATTTACTAGATTCAGAGACTTCAGGGGACATGTAGGATAATGTAAATCGTATTTATTAGAGTCGGAGATTTGAGTTGGAGATGTAGGATCATGTAAATAGTATTTATTGCAGTCAGAGAATTCGGGGAAGGTCTAGTATAATGTAAAAAGTATTTATTAGAGTCAGAGACTTTTGGGATCCATGTAGGATAATGTGAATAGTATTTATTAGAGTCGGAGACTTTGGGGGAGATGTAGAATAATTTAAATAGTATTTATTAGAGTCTGAGACTTCGGGGGGAGATGTAGGATAACGTAAATAGTATTTATTTGAGTCAGAGACTTGCGGAGGAGATCTAGGATAATGTTCATTGTGTTTATTAGAGTTGTAGACTTGAGGAGACAATGTAGGATAATGTAATTATTATTTATTAGACTTGGAAACGTGGGGAGGAGATGTAGGGTAATGTAAATAGAATAATTAGAGTCAGAGTCTTCGGGGGTGGGTGTAGTATAATGTTAATAGTATTTATTAGATTCAGAGCCTTGGGGAGGAGCTGTAGGATGATCTAAATAATACTTATTTGAGTCAGAGATTTGGGCAGATGATCTAAGATAATATAAATAGTATTTATTACAGTCAGAGATTTCGGGGGAGATGTAGGATAATGTAAATAGAATTTATTAGAGTGAGAGACTTGGGGAAGAGATGTAGGATAATGTACATAGTATTTAGAACAGTCAGAGCTTTTGTGGGAGTTGTGTGACAATGTAAATATAATTTACTAGATTCAGAGACTTCGGGGGACATGTAGGATAATGTAAATAGTATTTATTAGAGTCGGAGACTTGGGGAGGAGATGTAGGATAAAGTAAATAATATTTATGAGAGTCAGAGTCTTCGAGGGGAGATGTAGGATAATGTAAATATTATTTATTGGATTCCGAGACTTCGGGGGGAGATGTAGGATAATGTAAATAGGTTTTAGTAGAGTGAGAGACTTGGGGAGGACAGGTAGGATAATGTAAATAGTATTTAATGCAATCAGAGACCTCGGTGGAGATTTAGGATAATGTAAATACTATTTATTAGAGTCAGAGACTTGGGGTGGAGCTGTAGGGTGATGTAAATAATACTTATTAGATTCAGAGAGTTGGGCAGGAGATCTAAGATAATATAAATATTATTTAGTACATTCAGAGACTTCGGGGGAGATGTAGGATAATATAAATAGAATTTATTAGAGTGAGAGACTTGAGGAAGAGATGTAGGATAATGTACATAATATCTAGTGCAGTCAGAGATTTTGTGGGAGTTGTGGGTCAATGTAACTAGTATTTACCAGATTCAGAGACTTCAGGGGAGATGTAGAATAATGTAAATAGTATTTATTACTTTCAGAGTATTCGTGGGAGGTGTATATAATGTAAATAGTATTTATTAGAGTCAGAGACTTTTGGGATCTATGTAGTATAATGTAAATAGTATTTATTAGAGTCAGAGACATGGGGAGGAGATGTAGGATCAAGTAAATAGTATTTAGTACAGTCAGAGTATTCGGGGGAAGTGCAGTATAATGTAAATAGTATTTATTAGAGTCAGCGACTTCAGGGGGAGATGTAGGATAATGCAAATAGTATTTATTAGAGTCGGAGACTTGGAGAGGAGATGTAGGATAATGCAAATAGTATTTATTAGATTCAGAGTCTTCGGGTGGAGTTGTAGGATAATGCAAATAGTATTTATTAGAGTCGGAGACTTGGGGAGGAGATGCAGGATAAACTAAATAATATTTATGAGAGTCAGAGTCTTCGGGGGGAGATGTAGGATGATGTAAATAGTATTTATTAGAGTCAGAGTCTTCGGGTGGAGATGTAGGATAATGCAAATAGTATTTATTAGTGTCGGAGACTTGGGGAGGAGATGCAGGATAAACTAAATAATATTTATGAGAGTCAGAGTCTTCGGGGGGAGATGTAGGATGATGTAACTAGTATTTATTAGATTTAGAGACTCGGGGATGTGATGCAGTATAAGGGAAATAGTATTTATTAGAGTTGGAGATTTGTGGTGGAGATGTAGGATAATGTAAATAGTATTTATTACAGTCAGAGAATTCAGGGGAGGTGTATTAAACGTAAATAGTATTTATTAGATTTAGAGACTTGGGGAGGAGATGTAGGGTAACGTTAAGAGTATTTGTGAGAGTCAGATACTTCGGGGGAGATGTAGGATAATGTTAATAGTATTTATTAGAGTGAGACTTCGGTGGTAATGTAGGATAATATCAATAGTACTTATTAGAGCCAGAGACTTTGGGGATCCATGTAGTAAAATGTAAATAGTATTTATTAGAGTGAGAGACTTCTGGGGGGGATGTAAGATAATGTAAATAGTATTTATTAGAGTCAGAGTCTTCGGGGGGAGATGTAGCATAATGCAAATAGTATTTATTAGAGTCGGAGACTTGGGGAGGAGATGCAGGATAAAGTAAATAATATTTATGAAAGTCAGATTCTTCGGGGGGAGATGTAGGATAATGCAAATAGTATTTATTGGATTCAGAGACTTCGGGGGGAGATGTAGGATAATGTAAATAGGTTTTAGTAGAGTCAGAGACTTGGGGAGGAGGTGTAGGATAATGTAAATAGTATTTAATGCAGTCAGAGACTTCGGGAGAGATGTAGGATAATGTAAATAGTATTTATTCAAGTCAGAGACTTGGGGAGGAGCTGTGGGATATTGTAAATAGTATTTATTACAGTCACAGTTTTCGGGGGATTTCTGCAATAATGAACATAGAATTTACTAGATTCAGCGACTTCAGGGGAGATGTAGGATAATGTAACTAGTATTTATGAGAATCAGAGACTTGGGAAGGAGATGTAGGATAAGGTAAATAGTACTTATTTGAGTCAGAGACTTGCAGAGGAGATCTAGGATAATGTTCAACGTGTTTATTAGAGTCATAGACTTGATGAGGCGATGTAGGATAACATAAATAGTATATATTAGACTTCAAAACGTTGGGAGGAGATGTCGGATATTGTAAATAGTATTTAATGCAGTCAGAGACCTCGGTGGAGATGTAGGATAATGTAAATAGTATTTATTAGAGTCAGAGACTTGGTGTGGAGCTGTAGGATGATGTAAATAATACTAATTAGATTCAGAGAGTTGGGCAGGAGATCTAAGATAATGTAATAGTATTTATTACAGTAAGAGACTTCGGGGGAGATGTAGGATAATGTAAATAGAATTTATTAGAGTGAGAGACTTGGCGAGGAGATGTAGGATAATGTTCATAGTATTTAGTACATTCAGAGATTTTGTGGGAGTTGTGGGTCAATGTAACCATTATTTACGAGATTCAGAGCCTTCAGGGGAGATGTAGGATAATGTAAATAGTATTTAGTATGATCAGAGACTTGGGGAGGAGATGTAGGATAGTGTAAATAATATTTGTTAGAGTCAGAGAATTCGAGGGGAGATGTAGGATGATGTAACTAGTATTTATTAGAGTTAGAGTCTTGGGGATGTGAAGTAGGTTAAGGTAAATCGTATTTATTAGAGTCGGAGACATGGGGAGGAAATGTAGGATCATGTAAATAGTATTTATTATAGTCCGAGAATTTGGGGGAGGTGTAGTATAATGTAGATCGTATTTATTAGAGTCAGAGACTTTTGGGATCTATGTAGGATAATGTGAATAGTATTTATTAGAGTCGGAGACTTCGGGGGAGATGTAGGATAATGTAAATAGTATTTATTATAGTCTGAGACTTCGGGGGGAGATGTAGGATAATGTAAATAGTATTTATTTGAGTCAGAGACTTGCGGAGGAGATCTAGGATAATTTGCATAGTGTTTATTAGAGTCAGAGACTTTGGGGGAGATGTAGGATAATGTAAATACTATTTATTAGAGTTGGAGACTTGGGGTGGCGATGTAGGATAAACTAAATAATATTTATGAGAGTCAGAGTCTTCGGGGGAGATGTAGGATGATGTAACTAGTATTTATTAGACTTAGAGACTTGGGGATGTGTTGCAATATAAGGTAAATCGTATTTAATAGAGTCAGAGATTTGGGTTGGAGATGTAGGATAACGTAAATAGTATTTATTACAGTCAGAGAATTCGGGGGAGGTGTATTAAACGTAAATAGTATTTATTAGATTTAGAGACTTGGGGAGGAGATGTAGGGTAACGTTAAGAGTATTTGTGAGAGTCAGATACTTCGGGGGAGATGTAGGATAATGTTAATAGTATTTATTAGAGTGAGACTTCGGTGGTAATGTAGGATAATATCAATAGTATTTATTAGAGTCAGAGACTTTGGGGGTTCCATGTAGGATAATGTAAATAGTATTTATTAGAGTGAGAGACTTCGGGGGGGGGGGGGGGGATGTAGGATAATGTAAATATTATTTATTTGAGTCAGAGACTTGCGGAGGAGATCTAGGATAATGTGCATAGTGTTTATTAGAGTCGTTGACTTGAGGAGACGATGTAGGATACTGTAATTATTATTTATTAGACTTGGAAATGTGGGGAGGAGATGTAGGATAATGTAAATAGTATAATTAGAGTCAGAGACTTCGGGGGTAGGTGTAGTATAATGTAAATAGTATTTATTAGATTCAGAGACTTGGGGAGGAGCTGTAGGATGATCTAAATAATATTTATTTGAGTCAGAGAGTTGGGCAGGAGATCTAAGATAATATAAATAGTATTTATTACAGTCAGAGATTTCGGGGGAGATGTAGGATAATGTAAGTAGAATTTATGAGAGTGAGAGACTTGGGGAGGAGATGTAGGATAATGTACATAGTATTTAGAACAGTCAGAGCTTTTGTGGGAGTTGTGTGACAATCTAAATATAATTTACTAGATTCAGAGACTTCAGGGGACATGTAGGATATTGTAAATAGTATTTATTAGAGTCGGAGACTTGGGGAGGAGATGTAGGATAAAGTAAATAATATTTATGAGAGTCAGAGTCTTCGAGGGGAGATGTAGGATAATGTAAATACTATTTATTAGAGTCAGAGACTTGGGAAGGAGCTGTAGGATGATGTAAATAATGCTTATTAGATTCAGAGAGTTGGGCAGGAGATCTAAGATAATATAAATAGTATTTATTAATTCAGAGACTTCGGGGGAAAATGTAGGATAATGTAAATAGAATTTATTTGAGTGAGAGACTTGGGGAAGAGATGTAGGATAATGTACATAATAGTTAGTACAGTCAGAGATTTTGTGGGAGTTGTGGGTCAATGTAACTATTATTTACCAGATTCAGAGACTTCAGGGGAGATGTAGGATAATGTAAATAGTATTTAGTATAGTCAGAGACTTTGCGGCGAGATGTAGGATGATGTAACTAATATTTATTAGAGTTAGAGTCTTGGGGATGTGAAGTAGGTTAAGGCTAATCGTATTTATTAGAGTCGGAGACATGGGGAGGAGATGTAGGATCATGTAAATAGTATTTATTACGGTCAGAGTAGTCGGGAGAGGTGTAGTATATTGTAAATAGTATTTATTAGAGTCAGAGACTTTTGGGATCTATGTAGGATAATGTAAATAGTATTTATTAGAGTCAGAGACTTTGGGGGAGATGTAGGATAATGTAAATACTATTTATTAGAGTCGGAGACTTGGGGTGGAGATGTAGGATAAAGTAAATCATATTTATGAGAGTCAGAGTCTTCGGGGGGGTGATGTAAGATAATGTAAATAGTATTTATTGGATTCAGAGACTTCGGGGTGAGATTTCGGATAATGTAAATAGGTTTTATTATTGTGAGAGACTTGGGGAGGAGATGTAGGATAATGTAAATAGTATTTTACGCAGTCAGAGACTTCAGGGGAGATGTAGGATAATGTAAATAGTACTTTTTAGAGTCAGATTCTTGGGGAGGATATGTAGGATAATGTAAATAGCTTTTAGTAGAGTGAGAGACGTGGGGTGGAGATGTAGGCTAATCTAAATAATATTTATTACAGAGTCTTTGGGGGAGTTGTGGAATAATGTAAATAGTATTTACTAGTTTCATAGACTTCAGGGGACATGTAGGATAATGTAAATAGTATTTATTAGAGTCAGAGACTTGGGGAGGAGATGTAGGATAATGTAAATAGTATTTACTACAGTCAGAGAATTCAGGGGAGGTCTAGTATAATGTAAATAGTAATTATTAGCGTCAGAGACTTCAGGGGGAGATGTAGGATAATGCAAATAGTATTTAGTAGAGTCGGAGACTTGGAGAGGAGATGCAGGATAAACTAAATAATATTTATGAGAGTCAGAGTCTTCGGGGGAGATGTAGGATGATGTAACTAGTATTTATTAGACTTAGAGACTTGGGGATGTGATGCAATATAAGGTAAATCATATTTAATAGAGTCAGAGATTTGGGTTGGAGATGTAGGATAACGTAAATAGTATTTATTACAGTCAGAGAATTCGGGGGAGCTGTATTAAACGTAAATAGTATTTATTAGATTTAGAGACTTGGGGAGGAGATGTAGGGTAACGTTAAGAGTATTTGTGATAGTCAGATACTTCGGGGGAGATGTAGGATAATGTTAATAGTATTTATTAGAGTGAGACTTCGGTGGTAATGTAGGATAATATCAATAGTATTTATTAGAGTCAGAGACTTTGGGGGTTCCATGTAGGATAATGTAAATAGTATTTATTAGAGTGAGAGACTTCTGGGGGGGATGTAGGATAATGTAAATAGTATTTATTAGAGTCAGAGACTTCTGGGGGGGATGTAGGATAATGTAAATAGTATTTATTAGAGTCAGAGTCTTCGGGGGGAGATGTAGGATAATGCAAATAGTATTTATTAGATTCGGAAATTTGGGGAGGAGATGCAGGATAAAGTAAATAATATTTATGAGAGTCAGAGTCTTCGGGGGGAGATGTAGGATAATGTAAACAGTATTTATGGGATTCAGAGACTTCGGGGGGAGATGTAGGATAATGTAAATAGGTTTTAGTAGAGTGAGAGACTTGGGGAGGAGATGTAGGATAACGTAAATAGTATTTAATGCCGTCAGAGACTTCGGGGGAGATGTAGGTTGATGTAAATAGTATTTATTAGAGTCAGAGACCTGGGGAGGAGCTGTGGGATATTGTAAATAGTATTTATTACAGTCACCGATTTCGGGGGAATTGTCGAATAATGTGAATAGACTTTACTAGATTCAGCGACTTCAGGGGAGATGTAGGATAATGTAACTAGTATTTATGACAATCCGAGCCTTGGGGAGGAGATGTAGGATAAGGTAAATAGTACTTATTTGAGTCAGAGACTTGCGGAGGATATCTAGGATAATGTTCAACGTGTTTATTAGAGTCATAGACTTGATGAGGCGATGTAGAATAATGTATATAGTATTTATTAGACATGGAAACGTGGGGAGGAGATGTCGGATATTGTAAATAGTATTTAATGCCGTCAGAGACCTCGCTGGAGATGTAGGAAAATATAAATAGTATTTATTAGAGTCAGAGACTTGGGGTTGGGCTGTAGGATGATGTAAATAATATTTATTAGAGTCAGAGAGTTGGACAGGAGAACTAAGATAATATAAATAGTATTTATTACAGTCAGAGACTTCGGGGGAGATGTAGGATAATGTAAATAGAATTTCTTAGAGTGAGAGACTTGGGGAGGAGATGTAGGATAATGTACATAGTATTTAGTACAGTCAGAGATTTTGTGGGAGTGGTGGGTCAATGTAACCATTATTTAATAGATTCAGAGACTTCAGTGGAGATGTAGGATAGTGTAAATAGTATTTAGTATATTCAGAGACTTGGGAAGGAGATGTAGGATAATGTAAATAATATTTATTAGAGTCAGAGACTTCGCAGGGAGATGTAGGATTATGTAACTAGTATTTATTAGAGTTAGAGTCTTGGGGATGTGAAGTAGGTTAAAGTAAATCGTATTTATTAGAGTCGGAGACATGGGGAGGAGATGTAGGATCATGTAAATTATATTTATTACGGTCAGAGAATTTGGGGGAGGTGTAGGAGAACGTAAATAGTATTTATTAGAGTCAGAGTCTTCGAGGGGAGATGTAGGATAATGTAAATATTATTTATTGGATTCAGAGACTTCGGGGGGATATGTAGGATAATTTAAATAGTATTTATTAGCGTCAGAGTCTTGGGGAGGAGATGTAGGATAATGTAAATAGTATTTATTACAGAGTTTTTGGGGGAGTTATGGAATAATGTAAATAGTATTTACTAGATTCAGAGACTTCAGGGGACATGTAGGATAATGTAAATAGTATTTATTAGAGTCGGAGACTTGGGGAGGAGATGTAGCATTATGTAAATAGTATTTATTACAGTCAGAGAGTTCGGTGGAGGTGTAGAATAATGTAAAAAGTATTTATTAGAGTCAGAGACTTCGGGGGGAGATGTAGGATAATGTAAATAGTATTTATTAGAGTCGTAGAGTTGGGGAGGAGATGTAGGATAATGTAAATAGTATTTAATGCAGTTAGAGACTTCGGGGGAGATGTAGGATAATGTAAATAGTATTTATTAGAGTCAGAGACTTGGAGATTTGTGGAATAGTGTAAATAGAATTTACTAGATTCAGCGACTTCAGGGGAGATGTAGGATAATGTAACTAGTATTTATGAGAATCAGAGACTTGCGGAGGAGATGTAGGATAAGGTAAATAGTACTTATTTGAGTCAGAGACTTGCGGAGGAGATGTAGGATAATGTTCATTTTGTTTATTAGAGTCAAAGACTTGAGGAGGCGATGTAGGATAATGTAAATTGTATTTATTAGACTTGGAAACGTGGGGAGGAGATGTAGGATAATGTAAATAGTATTATTAGACTCAGAGACTTTGGGGGTAGGTGTAGTATAATGTAAATAGTATTTATTAGAGTCAGAGACTTGGAGAGGAGCTGTAGGATGATGTAAATAATAATTATTAGAGTCAGAGAGTTGGGCAGGAGATCTAAGATAATATAAATAGTATTTATTACAGTCAGAGACTTCGGGGGCGATGTAGAATAATGTAAATAGAACTTATTAGAGTGAGAGACTTGGAGAGGAGATGTAGGATAATTTATATAGTATTTAGTACAGTCACAGTTGTTGTGGGATTTGTGGGACAATGTAAATATTATTTACTAGATTCACAGACTTCATGGAGATGCAGGATAATGTAAATAGTATTTAGTAGAGTTAGAGACTTGGAGAGGAGATGTAGGATAATGTAAATAATATTTATTAGAGTCAGAGACTCCGCGGGGATATGTAGGATGATGTAACTAGTATTTATTAGAGTTCGAGACCTGGAGATGTGAAGTAGGTTAAGGTAAAACATATTTATTACAGTCAGAGACATGGGGAGGAGATGTAGGATCATGTAACTAGTATTTATTACCGTCAGAGAATTCGGGGGATCTGTAGGATAATGTAAATAATATTTATTAGAGTCAGAGACTTTTGGGATCTATGTAGGATAATGTAAATAGTATTTATTAGAGTTGGAGACTCGGGGAGGAGATGTAGGATAAAGTAAATAATATTTATGAGAGTCAGAGTCTTCGGGGGGAGATGTAGGATAATGTAAATAGTATTTATTGGAGTCATCGACTTCGGGAGGAGATGTAGGATAATGTAAACAGTATTTATTACTGTCAGAGAATTTGGGGGAGGTCTATTATGATGTAAATATTATTTATTAGAGTCAGAGACTTCGGGGGGAGATGTAGGATTATGCAAATAGTATTTATTAGACTAGGAGACTTGGGGAGGAGATGCAGGATAAACTAAATAATATTTATGAGAGTCAGAGTCTTCGGGGGAGATGTAGGATGATGTAACTAGTATTTATTAGAGTTAGAGACTTGGGGATGTGCTGTAGTATAAGGTACATCGTATTTAGTAGAGTCAGAGACTTGGGGTGGAGACGTAGCATAATGTAAATAGTATTTATTACAGTCAGAGAATTCGGGGGATTTGTATTAAACGTAAATAGTATTTATTAGATTTAGAGACTTGGGGAGGAGATGTAGGATAACGTAAAGAGTATTTGTAATAATGTAAAGAATATTTATTAGAATCAGATACTTTGGGGGAGATGTAGGATAATGTTAAGAGTATTTATTAGAGTGAGACTTCGGTAGGAGTTGTAGGATAATGTCAATATTATTTATTAGAGTCAGAGACTTTGGGGATCCATGTAGGATAATGTCAATAGTATTTATTAGAGTGAGAGACTTCTGGGGGGGGATGTAGGATAATGTAAATAGTATTTATTAGAGTCAGAGTCTTCGGGGGGAGATGTAGGATAATGTAAATAGTATTTATTAGAGTGAGAGACTTCTGGGGGGGATGTAGGATAATGTAAATAGTATTTATTAGAGTCAGAGTCTTCGGGGGGAGATGTAGGATAATGTAAATAGTATTTATTAGAGTCGGAGACTTGGGTAGGAGATGCAGGATAAAGTAAATAATATTTATGAGAGTCAGAGTCTTCGGGGGGAGATGTAGGATAACGCAAATAGTATTTATTGGATTCAGATACTTTGGGGGAGATGTAGGATAATGTTAATAGTATTTATTAGAGTGAGACTTCGGTGGGAGTTGTAGGATAATGTCAATAGTATTTATTAGAGTCAGGGACTTTGGGGATCCATGTAGGATAATGTAAATTGTATTTATTAGAGTGAGAGACTTCTGGGGGGGATGTAGGATAATGTAAATAGTATTTATTAGAGTCAGAGTCTTCGGGGGGAGATGTAGGATAATGCAAATAGTATTTATTAGTGTCAGAGACTTGGGGAGGAGATGCAGGATAAAATAAATAATATTTATGAAAGTCAGAGTCTTCAGGGGGAGATGTAGTATAACGTAAATAGTATTTATTGGATTCAGAGACTTCGGGGGGAGATGTAGGATAATGTAAATAGTATTTATTACAGAGTTTTTGGGGGAGTTGTGGAATAATGTAAATAGTATTTACTACATTCTGAGACAGCAGGGGAGATGTAGGATAATGTAAATAGTATTTATTAGAGTCAGATACTTGGGGAGGAGTTGTAGAATAATGTAAATAGTATTTATTAGAGTTAGAACTTCGGGGAAGATATACGTTAATGTAAATGGTATTTATTAGATTGAGAGACTTTGCGAGCAGCTGTAGGATATTGGAAGTAGTATTTATTAGATTCAGAAACTTTGGGAGTAGATGTAGCATAATGTAAATAGTATTTATTAGAGTCGGAGACTTGGGGATGAGATGTAGGATAAAGTAAATAATATTTATGAGAGTCAGAGTCTTCGGGGTGAGATGTACGATAATGTAAATAGTATTTATTGGAGTCAGAGACTTCGGGGGGAGATGTAGGATAATGTAAATAGGTTTTAGTAGAGTGAGAGACTTGGGGAGGAGATGTAGGATAATGTAAATAGTATTTATTACAGAGTTTTTGGGGGAGTTGTGGAATAATGTAAATAGTATTTACTAGATTCAGAGACTTCAGGGGAGATGTAGGATAATGTAAATAGTATTTATTAGAGTCAGACACTTTGGGGGGAGTTGTAGGATAATGCAAATGGTATTTAGTAGAGTTAGGAACATGGGGACATGATGTAGGATAAGGTAAATAGTATTTATTGGAGTCGGAGACTTGGGGAGCAGATGCAGGATCATGTAAATAGCATTTAATGCAGTCAGAGACTTGGGGAGGAGATGTAGGATAATGTAAATAGTATTTATTACAGTCAGAGACTTTGGGGGAGATGTAGGATAATGTAAGTAGTATTTATTAGTGTAAAAGTCTTGGAGAGGTGATGTAGGATAATGTAAATAGTATTTGTTACAGTCAGAATTTTTGGGGGAGTTATGAAATAATGTAAATAGTTTTTACTAGATTGAGAGACTTCAGGGGAGATGTAGGATAATGAAAATAGTATTTATTAGAGTCAGAGACTTGCGGAGGAGATGTAGGATAATGTGAAGTTTAGTTATTAGAGTCAGAGACTTTGGGGGAGTTGTAGGATAATGTAAATAATACTTATTTGCCTGTTGACTACTATGCCCTATCTGTGATCACCTTGGCGGGTGTCCACTGGAGCATCAAGTCCTGGAGGGCCCCGGCCTGCTTTGGGTGTCTTGCTGTGTGCCAGCTGCACCCTCCTCGGCCTGTTGAGCTAGGGTTGCGGGAGTCACTGGAAGAGGGGATTTGGATTGTCTGGGCATTCCTGGAGTCACCTAGGTGGATGGCCCTGGGGTGTCAAGCTGCTGGTTGTCCTCCCTTTGGGAGCCTGATGGCCCCCGGCTGACTCCTTGAGGAGGAGGGGAAACTGGGGTGAGATCGAGCTGCCCTGCATCCCTTTCTCGTTTACACTGTCGGAGGCCAACCATGGCATCAGTGATGGAGTTCAGCCTGTGCAGCTGTGCAGGTACCATGTCCTGGACCAAGGTCTCCATGGTGGCCACCATCCTACCAGTGTTGAGCTCAGTGCATTGGCATGCTGAAGCTATCATTGCAGACCGAGGGCGGATGGACTCCTCCTTTGTGCCTTGCAATCCGAATAGTGCAGCAGACTGTGTTCAGCAATAACTTGGTACAGGGCTTTGTACAAAGTTTGGAGTTCACCCTCATGCAAGACCTTGGTGCTCATCTTGTGTGCCCATTTGCCTTTCCAGGTGCCTCTGAAGGATTTCCTCAGTGGCTACATCTTGCTATGTGGAAGGATCCTGAACTTCCATTAAGGAACTTTCAGAAAGCTGTGGTCAGGTTGAGCTGGCTATATGGCATTGGGGAAATGGGTGGCCATTATGCAGTATACTGTCAGCCTGAGAGAAACAGCAGGTGCCTCTCCCATGGGGCCAAGACCACACTTCTAGTTCAGCTGAGTGAAAATGTACCCCAGATTTTTCACAGCAGCAGTTTTTTATATTGAATGGGGATTCATTTTGACACAAGGTAAGAAAACACAGAAAGGTTAAAGCTCTGATTAGAAATCACATATTAATATGGAATCCATTGAACTTACTTGTTTAGTTCGTCTTATGCTGTCACTGCAGAACATTAAGTTTGTAACTGTATGTCAACCCTTCCCAGCCTCTTGCCTGAAGTGCTGAATTTTTCTGACATATTCACACTGGCATTCTTTCAATGACAAGTGTGCCCCTGTACTCATGCAACTCTGTGCAATATGGAAATTGTGGTATCCTATCCTCGTGTCCTACTTCTTGCACATTTGCTCCCAGTGATCCTTCATGTGAAGTCCCTTTCTCTTGCCTAGCATTTAAAGTATGTGTGGTCACAGTATTTGAGCTGGAACTTTGCAAAGAAGAGATCAAGTGAAACTGTATCTTTAGGAAGGCTGGCTTCCTCTTGCAGAAGTGACAGAGATGTGTCCAATCTTCAGTGTGGACTGAAGAAGAGGAACAGGAACATTTAGTGTGAAAAGAGAGCAGAGAAAGAAGTGGTTGGTGAAGCCATCTGTAGCTTGTTATACAGATCGTATAGGGTGAAATAGAATAAAGGGAAAGATAAGCTGAAAAACTGGAAGGATTGGGTATCCATGGTGAAACAAAAATTGGGCACATGGGAGCAAAGTTCCCTCCCCAATGCAGGTAAGAACTTCATCATCAGGCGATCCCAATGTTACTGTAAACAGCGCAGGTCTGGCCCATATCCCACTCCTGCACAGTGGTGATTACTCAAGCCATCTTTTGCTTTGTTTGGAGATCAAAAATAGATTGGGTTTTAAGGGACATGATATACAAGTCTCCAGACAAGGGGTGGGGGAAGAAACATACCCAATGTTACCCTCATCCTGATGGTCAGCTTTGGGTGCAGCTGCATCAAGCTGTGCATAGACCCTCAGTACGCAAATACCGAGTGTCACTATGTGCTGACATGCTATCTGTCCCAGGTGCTGTGAAGAATGGCTCTGACCATGTTGCCATGAACCCTCCAAGCAGTTGGACTGTGCTGTGCTACCTGTCCTTTGCGGAAAAGTTTATGCAAAAAGCATCTTTGACAACAAGTGGTCTGCACATAATATCCTCGAGGCCCTGCAGGGAAAGGAGATGGTGGGTTGTAAAAATTAGTTTTGATAAACGTAGGGCTGTCGCTTTAAGAATAATCATGTGTTGTAAGATCACATGAGATGTGTTAACCAATCAGTTGGCACTGTGGGGAACCTCTAGAAGGAAGTTCTTCTTTAGTTATGGAGTTTGATGCACACATGTAGCTGCTGCTGCTGTCTTGTAAATAAAGTTCAATGTTTCCACCAAGAAAAGTTGCCTGGAAAATCAACTCCATAACACGGATCCTGTTGGATGGTTCCTTGAGCAAACTATAAAGTCAATTGGCAGAATACCTCATTGTGAGAACTTTGAAACAAACACCAAGGTGGGTAGCATCAGATCCTATCAGATCCTTCCTGCATGCCCTCATGTTGCCCTTAAGGGGGTTGTGGTGAGAAAGAGACCATTGTCCACCTCCTTTTGGAATGTGCCTTTGTAAAGAAGGTCTTTGTTGAGGTTCATCCTGAGCAGCCCCATGTTGCCGGACTCTATGCTCTACGCTTTATGCTCTATGCTCTATGCTCTATGCTTTGTCCCTACAACCACACCCCCCCTCCACCTCTCTGTCTGTCTATCTCTCCGCCCCCCCACACACACACCTTAAACCAGCTTATATTTCAACTCTTTCTTGGACTCGAACTCAAGTTCTGTCGAAGGGTCATGAGGACTCGAAACGTCAACTCTTTTCTTCTCCGCCGATGCTGCCAGACCTGCTGAGTTTTTCCAGGTAATTCTGTTTTTGTCTATGCTCTACGGGCTGTTCCCAGGGATGCATACTGGGATAAATATCGGGGGTATCCAGAGAACCATCAATTTAGTGAAAGCTGCTCTTTGCTCTGTCTGAGACTTGCTGGTCTTTGAGTGCAAAGAGTTGTCCATGATCAAGTGTTGCAGACTGGCACATTCCAAGGTGCAAGACTACATGCTGAGGGACACTGCAAGAGCACAATGGGGAAAGGCTACTGTCTAGGATCTTTCAGCCATAGTACATCAAGAGGCTGGAAACTGGGTAAAACCCCTTCGGCTGTATGTTTGAGCAGGAGTAGCATTAGGCTACTCGGGCTTCCAAGCCTGCTCCGCCATTCAACAAGATCATGGCTGATCTGACTGTAACCTCCTGCCTACCCTGGTAACCTTTCACCCCATTGTTTATCAAGAATCTATCTATATCTCCCCTGAAAACATTCAAAGACTCTGCTTCCACTGCCTTTTGAGAGTTCCAAAGACTCAATACCCTCTGAGAGAAAAAAATTCTTATTTCTGTCTTAATTGGACGACCCCTTATTTTTAAACAGTGGCCTCAGTTTCAACAACTTTAGATCATAACCTCTGTCTTCATCTTGTTCTATGTGTTATTTTCTATTTTTTTTGTTTTGCTGAGTTAGTCTCGTCTTTTTTCTTTCTTTATCTCTTCATGTTACATTCAGATGGTTTTATACAGCCATTCATTCCTCATCTGGACACAAACTTTGTTTTTTTACTATATTCATTGCCACTTTCTTTAACTGTTACATAATGAAATCTTTTGTTATTTAATCTCCCCAGCCTCCACTCTATGACAGACCTTCTCCTTTGTTCTTCCTTCCCACCCCCAAACTTCCACAGAATCACAGAATCTTAATGGCACAGAAGGAGGACATTTGGCTCATCATGTCTGCAACGGCTCTCCAAATCAGCATTATGATCTAGTGCCATTGCCTTGCTTTTTCCCTGTACCCTTGCACATTGTTTCTATTCAAGTCATCATCTAATGCCCTCTTGAATACCTCGATTGAACCTGTCTCCACCTCACTTCCAAGCAGCGCATTCCAGACCCGAACAACTCGTTGTGTGAAGAAGTTTTTTTCTCACATCACACTTGTTTCTTTTGCAAATTACTTTAACTCTGTGCCCTCTCATTCTTGACCTTTTTACGAGTGGGAACAGCTTCTCCCTATCTACTTTGTCCAGCCCCCTCATGATTTTGAACATCTCTATCAAATCTCCTCTCAGCATTCCTCTCTCCAAGGAGAACAGTCCCAGCCTCTCCAATCTATCCTCATAGCTGAAGTTTCTCATCTCTGGAACCATTCTTGTAAGCCTCTTCTGCACTCTCTCCAATAATATGGAGCCCAGAACTGTATACAATATTTCAGCTGAGGTCTAATGAGTGTTTTATATAAATTCAGCATAAACTCCTTGCTCTTGTACTTTATGCCCCTATTAATAAAGACCAGGATACTATATGCTTTATTAAGTGCTCTCTCCACCTGTCCTGCTGCCTTCAATGATCCATGTACATATACACCCAAGTCTTTCTACTCCTGCACCCACTTCAAAATTTCAGCCCTTATCTTATATTGTCTGTCTATGTTCTTCCTACCAAAATGCATCACCTCACACTTCTCTGCATTGAACTTCATCTGCCACCTATCTGCCCACTTCAACAAATTGTCTATGTCCTCTTGAAGTTCCACACTGTCCTCCTCGCAGTTCACAACACTCCCAAGCTTCGTATCATCTGCAAACTTTGAAATTGTCCCCTGCACACCAAGATCTAGATCATTAATCAGGAACAGCAAGGGTCCCAATTCCGTGGGGAACTCCACTACGAACCTTCCTCCAGCCTGAAAAACATCCATTGACCATTACTCTCTGCTTCCCTATTTATCATCCAAATCCATATTGCTACTGTATCTTTTATTCCATGAGCAATAACTTTTCTCACAAGCCTGCTGTGTGGCACTGTATCAAATGCCTTTTGAAAGTCCATGTACACTACATCAACAGCATTACCCTCATCAGCCTTTTCTGTTACCTCTTCAAAAAACTCCAGCAAGTTAGTTAAACACAATTTCCTCTTTAGAAATCCATGCTGGCCCATTCTTATCAATCCATATTTTTCTATGTTACTACTAATTCTATTCTGAATAATTGTTTCTAGAATTTTGCCCACCGAGTTGTCCACTGGCTTAAAAACTCTTACATTTCAACCTTTCTTGAGTTTGGATGCAAGGTCTTTGACCTGAGAGGTGAACTCTGTTTTTCTCCACAGATGTTGCCTGATCTGCTGAGTTTTCCCAGCATTCTTTTGTTCTTATTATAAACTTCCACATAGCAGTCAGATTCTGGGAGCTAAACTAAATGCAAAATACTGTGGATACTGGAAATCTGAAACAAAAAACAGAAAATGCTGGAAAAACTTCGCAGGTCTGAATGTATCTGTGGAGGATTCAAACATTGCAAATTTTGTTTTGTAAAGCACAACTGTTGGTCTTCAAGCTCAGTGCATAGCTGTCTTTCTAAAGATAATGCGGTAAATCTTGACGTTTTGCAAAATTCTGAAAGGATTGAATTCATTTTTAAGGGTAAAAAAATGGGGAGGCGTTAAATATCAGAGTCGAGATCTTACCCCCGCCGCCCCTGTGTGTGTCCACATATTTGTAAAGGGATGCTAATTTATTTTTAAATGAAAATTGATCCTTGTCAAAGAATTTTAACGGTTTAGCAATCCTGAGAAGCATTTCTGCCGCTCCCCCCCCCCCCTCTCTCCGAGGCTCCACCCTGTCCATATTTATTTACCAATTGCGTGTGTGTCAGTAAACATCAATTTACCTGTAGTAAGGGAAACAAACTATAATAGTCTTTACGATTAAACGCGGCTACGTCATATCGCCAGTCTCAAAATGTTCTTTCTCTCCGAACTAAATGAAGAAGTGCAATGTTTTGTGGTTTAATTTACAAACCCTCCCGGACAAAAAAATCTTCACGGATTTGAGCAGCCGCTGGTTTGATAAGCAAGTGTCTGCGCCTCCTGCTGGTATTTGTCTCTCTCTCTCTCCCTCTCGGTGACAGTTTGATCGCGGCAGGCTTTTGTTGTAAGTTGTGATCCCGGAAGCGGTGTTGAGCGGCTGGTCTTAGTGGTGTGATGGTATCGGGGCCGCTGAGGAGAGTGAGGACGGTAAGAACGAGAGGGGAGGGTGGGGGCGGGTTACTGGGGAAAGAGGGGGGTGGGGGGTAGTGTTTGTCACTTTGTGTGATGTGGGGTGGCAGCCAGCCTGGCGGAAAGCGGCGCTCACCGGCTGGCAATGGATTGCATGACACAGGGGAACCCGGCGACAGAGCCTCGGAATGGGAACCTGGAGAGAACTGTCACTCGGGTATTTAGGATCAGGGCCGCCGGGCAGCTGTCCCCCGACCCTCCCTCACACTGAGCACGGATCCACAGAAATAGAAGACGGAAGCAGGAGATTATTACACTGAGGTGGAGCGGCTGAGAGGAACACAGCGACTGACAGACCACTTTGTGCATTTGTCAAGTGGGTTAAAGTCACTCAGTTGAGCCAATGCGCGATGACTCAGTGCACAGCGTTGCACTCTTCTGTCTGCTATGTAGCTATTAACCTACCGAGGACCAGCACTGAGTTTATTTCCTGGGTTCAGCAAATGCCTCTAATTCTATGGACAGCTTTTCTACGGTTAATCTGGTGATTGGCGGAAACCAATCCTTATGGGGAAAGCTGATGGGCCCGATTTTATCTTTGGTTTGAATGGGTTAAAATCGGGTTCGAACCTCATTTCTAATTGTTTCATATTCTGTCCATTTTCTATAAAATGTTTATATGATATGTTTTAACCAAGACAATTTTGACATTTCTGAATTACTCTGAAAATCAGCAATTGAATGGGGCAGTTTTTAATGAATAGGGCATGTGTGCTTTAGGTTATGTTTCGGGGTGAGTTTGCTTCAGTTGAGGTCCTGAATGAAGATGACTCTAATACAATAGGGGGAAATTTTGTTATCAAGGATGAGTGTTTGGGATTGGGGTGGTGTAAAAGGGTAAAAATTCCAAATGCAACAGTAAACTGACTCCAACCGTCAACTTCTGGGTTTATCTGAGGCAGGATAAGGGACAGGCAGCCAACTCGCTCCCAGGTCCCTCATGGCAGACTGGTACAGAAGGTAAAGTCGCACGGGATCAGAGGTGAGCTGGCAGGATGGTTACAAAATTGTCTTGGTCATAGAAGACAGAGGGTAGCAGTGGAAGGGTGCTTTTCTGAATGGAGAACTGTGACCAGTGGAGTTCCGCAGGGATCAGTGCTGGGACCTTTGCTGTTTGTGGTATACATAAATGATTTGGAGGAAAATGTAACTGGGCTAATTAGTAAGTTTGCAGATGACACTGAGGTTGGAGGAGTTGCAGATAGTAAAGAGGATTGTCAAAGGATACAATGGGATATAGATCGGTTGGAGACTTGGGCGGAGAAATGGCAGATGGAGTTTAATCCAGACAAATGCGAGGTAATGCATTTTCAAAGGTCTAATATGGGCAGGAATTATACAGTAAAAGGCAGAACCCTTAAGTGCATTGACGGGCAGAGGGATCGGGATGTACAGGTCCACCGGTCACTGAAAGTGGCAACGCAGGTGGATAAGGTAGTCAGGAAGGCATATGGCATGCTTGCCTTCATTGACAGGGGTATTGAGTATAAAAGCTGGGAAGTCATGCTGCAGCTTTATAGAACCTTGGTTAGGCCACACTTGGAATATTGCGTGCAATGCTGGTCGCCACATTACCAGAAGGATATGGAGGCATTAGAGAAGGTGCAGAGGAGGTTTAGCAGGATGCTGCCTGGTGTGGAAGTTATTAGCTGTGAGGAGAGGTTGGAAAAACTCGGATTGTTCTCACAGAGATTGAGGGGCTACTTGATAGAAGTTTACAAAATTATGAGTGGCATGGACAGAGTAGATAGAAGTTTTTTCCCAGAGTGGAAGAGTCAATTACCAGGGGACATAGATTTAAGGTGAGAGGAGAAAACTATAAAGGTGATGTGCGGGGCAAGTTTTTTACACAGAGGGTAGTGGGTGTCTGGAATTCGCTGCCAGAGGAAGTGGCGGAAGCAGGTATGATAGTGGTGTTTAAGAGGCAGCTTGACAAATACATGAACAAGATGGGAATAGAGGGATACGGACCCCGGAAGTGCAAAATGTTTTAGTTGACAGGCAACATGATCGGCGTAGGCTTGGAGGGCCGAAGGGCCTGTTCCTGTGCTGTACTTTTTTTGTTCTTTATTCTTGTTCTAATACTTTAAATATACTAATAAGGCCTCTGATTTAAAAAGCCTGCTTTTCAGGTTTAACTGGGTTTCTCAAGCCTTGGAAAGCCTGGTAGTTGCAATGACATGAATACGCCCTTGGGGAGAGGGCACCTACCTCTATAGCATTCCTAATGGGCCGAGATGAGCAGGAGTGTTTCCTCCCAGCTCCCCACCCCCACCCCCCACTATTCAACTCCTCCACTTGGGATCTAACACCAGGATTGGGGATTGAACAGCCTCCATTCTGGATTGGACACTTTCTCCCAACCCTGTGTTAGAGATCTGATCTACCTCGCCCTGGCATCTCTTTTGGCATCCTCCCTGCTCAGCAGGATCTCAATCAGACCATTTGGCTCATCATACCTGTGCTGGCTCTTTGAAAGAACTGTGCATTAGTCTGATATTCACCTGCCACTTCCCATAGAACTGCAATTTTTTTTCCAATTCCCTTTTGAAAGTTATTGCAGCTGCTTCCAGAACTCTTCAAGGCAACATATTCCAAATCACAACAATCCATTGCATAAAAACAATTCTCCATCTTTCCTCTGGTTCTTTTGCCAATTACCTCAAATCTGTGCCACCTGGTTACTGATCCTTGTGCCAGTGGAAACAGCTTCTGCTTGTTTACATTATCAAAACTCTCCATGATTTTGAACACCTGTATTAACTAGCTTCTTAACTTTCTTTGATCTAAGGAGAACAATCTCAGCTTCTTTCTGAGGTCTGTAACTAAAGTTTTTGCACCCTTTGTACCGTTCGAGAAAATCTCCTCTGCATCCACTGTACAGCCTTGACATTTTTCCTAAAGTGCAGTTGCTAGAATTGGGCACAGTACTCGAACAGTGTTTTATAAAGTTTTAACATAACTTCTTTGCTTTTCTTCTCTATACCTCTGGTTATAAAGCTAAGAATTCAGAATGTGTTTTCAGCCACCTTCTCTCAATTTCTGCCAGCTTCAAAACATTCTGTACCTCAATCCCCAGGTCCCTCTGTTCCTGTATCCACTTTAAAATTCTCCCATTTAGTTTATACTGCCTCTCCACACTTTCTATCAAAATCATCACCTCACTTCTCTGTGTCAAATTGCATCTGCCATGTGCCTGCCCATATGAAAAGTTAATAGTTATTAAAAAGGGGGTGGGGGCTGTTCTGTTTAATTTTTAATAATTTAAGCTATTGTTGCTAATAGACTCTTCTTACTGGCACAATTGGTTAATTCATCTTTCCATTTGAATCATAGTTTAGGAAATGTGGAAGGCCATCACAGGCTTGCAATGTTGATTGACAATTCAATGAGCCAATCCTTCTCATTCTGCCCCCACCCAACACTCACAAACTTAAGGCAAAGAACAGATCTCTGCCTTATAGAGGCACCTACTGCTTGCACTGCATGGAGTCAGCAATAGGAAGTTGCTTTCATTTTTTAGAAGTTTCAACCAGCACACTTTCTGTGGTTAGCTAGAGAAGTGACTCTATTTATAGTGTTGATATATTATATTTTGAGATGCAGGAATTTAATTGTTTTCGCCGTGAAAATTGTAAATTGTTAGTTGGTTGAATTTTATACAAACAAAGCTAGTTGTTAAGTTTGTAGTTGTGACTTGTTTCAATGTTATACTTTTTAGTTCACCATCTGTAATGTCAGTATTGATATATGCAGCAAATATTTTCAGTTAACCAACTCTGGCCTGTTATATTTTAACTGCTGGATATGGGCCAGTAAAAGTTGTGTTCTCGATTCAATGGATGTGAGGTCCAATTGTAATGATGCTAAAGAATATATAGTTGAAAATCTTAAAACTCTGGCCTTGTTATTTAATATCCTGTTCCTTCTCTTCTCCCCACCCTCCCAACCCCCAACATACATGCACAAACATGCAAGCACACACACAAGAGGAATGTGGTACTTTTGGTGAGGATGACAATTGGACAGACACATCATAAGTGGTACTGGCATGCATTTGAGGATTGTGTGCAGAATATTGGGGAGCTGAATGTGCTGGTAGCTGATTAGGTGAGGATTGTGTGCTATATGGGTGTTTAGCATAGCATGGAACTGGAAAACTGTGCCATCCACAGCGTGATGTAAAGGGTGATATGATAAGGGACCTGGGGTAGCCTTAGATTGTGGTGTGACTTGTGTAGAAGTAAGCATGGTGTTAGCTCAGAGTCTGGGCTATGCTATGTACATATGTAAATAGTTACGTGTTACCAGTAAATACTAATATTTAACCTTACGAGCCTCTGAACCTCTTAGTGAGACCTGCTAAACAAACCCATACAACATGGTGGTAGCTCATGAATGAACCCAGATTTGGAGGAGCTGGTGAATGATCCGGAACCTGAAAATCTAAAGGAACAGCATCCTGACCTGACTGAAGTACACCTGAACTGAAGAGACAACTGGAAATCAACTAAAAAGAATCTCTGTTGCAGAAGTGGAGGCTGAAATGCAGGAGAAAAATCCACTGTGCAGCTAAAGGACTCCTCCAGAGCACACAGAAGTCCATTGTGAATCCCAATCGATTGCAGAGTCAAAGGACCTGGTAAGAGTGAGCAAAAAAAATCAGTTCTAAGGCCTTTAAACGTCTTCAGGCTGGAGTCAGAGTTTTCCATTTTGTTAATCACCTTGGCTAGCCCGAGTTCAGAGATGGTGCCATGCCATGTGGCAGCTGAGCTCCATTGAAAAAAAAACAAAATTTTAAAAACTCAGCCAAACTGGGAATCACCTTTTAAATTGCCCAAAATACTCTGAAAATGCTTTAAAGGGACCAAACATTTAATTTAAAGACTGCTGCAAAAATTGGTCCCTTTGAAATCAGTCTGCAGAAGCCTGCCAAAATCCAATAAGCGTGGGAAGAAGAATTGAGAAAAAGGTTGCTGCAGGGCCACCTTGAAAAGAGAAACAAGATGTAAAACTGTATTCCCCTGAGCTGATAAATAGCTATGGATAATAAGTCAACCCTACCAGGTCAATTTGGGTTGATACAAGGACCAGACCAGATGAAAAATCGGACGTCATGGAGAAGAAGTTTTTAAGTTACTGGAGTATATCAGGATTAAATAGGAAATCAGAAGAAGTCCAAGTTAATGCGTTTTTATACTCTTGGTGAATTTGCTGCTGAAGTAATCTGATTGCAAGGCATTGATGAATTCTCAGCCAGCTTTGATGAGATACTAAAAGCCTTTGGCAAGTATTTTAATCTTCAAGTGGTGGAGTGCACAGAGCTTAAAAAAAAGGGATAGAATACCCAATAAAGTAACAAAAGGGCAAAAGACAATATTCAAGCAACCATGTGATGGTGGCACACCATGCCAATGCAATGCGATGCTTGAGCCTAAGAGTTTAGTGCAGAGGAAAGCCGGTAGGCTTAAGAGTATAACTTTTTGAAAATGCTGACATTACCCCAACTGCAACAGCAGGTGGCAGTGCTAAGTGGGTAGCTGGCTCTTTCTGAAGTAAAAGCCAGAGAGCATTCCAAGCTGTGAGCACATAATGAAGCCATGAGTAGCATGATTATAGATTGAAATAAGTTAAGACTTCACCAGGGTCAGATCTGCCTAACAGTGAAACCAAAATGAAGGACAAGGACAAAGCTCTGCTGCAGGTGAAGAAAGAAAATACAGGAATAAGATCGGAAAATGTAAATCTGAAACTGAAGATCAAAAAACCAGAAGGGAATGAATACGATGCTCAAATTTATTGTGGATCACTGAGTTGTTGAAAGATGGAATGGCTGAAATGAAAGTCAAGAACTGAGAATTTCAAGAAAAAGTTGAACAGTTGTACGAAAAAGTAGAAATTCTCACAGAGGAAAGTGAAGAGTCTCAGGAACAATTAGCAGAAGTAAAATTACAGAACGTGAGCTTGAAGGAATTGCTGATGAATCAGAACAGTTGGTTGAATGCGGAATTAACAGCCAAAACTGATTAAATTCTTGAACTTCGATCCAATCTAAAGAGCATGAAAGATGAGATGCTCAATATGGAAGAGCCAACCTCGACTTTAAAAGCAGGTAAGAAAAATTCTATGGATCAGATCGAGGATCTAATGAGTGAATTGAAAAAATCTAAAAAACAGACAGTGTCCATGGAAGAAAGATTCCAAAAGAAAGTGAATGCCAAGGTAACGTTGTTAAGCCTGTATAAGGGTTCCGCAGGTAACTCTCAAACAAAGACAACTGAACTTACTAGAATAGTTACCTGGAAAAACTCAGCGGGTCTGGCAGCATCGGCAGAGAAGAAAACAGTTGATGTTTCGAGTCCTCATGACCCTTCCACAGAACTGAAACGTCAACTCTTTTCTTCTCAGTCGATACTGCCAGACCTGCTGAGTTTTTCCAGGTAATTCTATTTTTGTTTTGGATTTCCAGCATCCGCAGTTTTTTGTTTTTAATCACTAGAATAGTTGCCAAGCTGAATCAAAAGATTAATAAGCTTGAAAAAGAATTGGAAAATAAGATAGTTAACAAATATTTGGATGACATTGTGAAACAAGTGGAAATGAATTTTTGAAACGTCAACTTCCAGGACAAGAAAACCCGTGTTAATACTATGAAGGAACAGAGTGAACACTTGCCCTGAAAGGAACAGAACAAGCCTATGGTGTCTGACAAAGCAGTTGGGTGGTTGATAAAGGAAAGTTCAAATGCAAGGAGTACAAAAAGCAAATCAGACAATCAAGTGCCAGAAACACAGAATATTACGATTCAAACTCCAAATCAACAAAGCTTACCCAAAGCAACAAAGTCTATGATTCCTCCAAATGTGACCAGAATGCAACCTGAAAGGATTGTCAAACCTCCAGACTATCTGAATTTATAAAGTCAGAGACAGGGAGAGAAGAGGTAGCACGTAAATAAAGATTACACTGTATATTTATTGGCTAAAGACTTCAGGGGAGGTGTAGAATCAGGGTGAATGTGGTACTGGAGAACTGTACCACCCACAGTGTGATGTGAAACATCACATGACAAGGGCCCTGGGGCAGTCTAAGAGTATACAGAGACCTATGTAGGAGTAAGCATGGTGTTAGTTCCTAGTCTGGGCTATACTATATACGTATATAAATAGTTATGAGTTACCAATAAGCGCAGTTGTTCAACCTTACAAGCCTCTGAGCCTCTTAGTGAGACCTGAACAAATCCTTACAACAGATTGAAGTGACTAGCAGTGGGGGAGGTGAGGTTGAGGGGAAAGTGAGGATGAAAGGATGCGTCTTTAAACAGAACATTAGGTGCTGATGAAAGTGGGCGTGAAGAGTATTGTGAAAGGAGTACATGTGAGAAAACAGAGAGGGAGTGCACTACAGGAAGTAGAAATCAGACATTCCTACCTGCCCAATATGTTGCACCTTTTTTTGTCTGTTTTTGGCTATTCCCTGCTCTGTTGCTGTCTGTGTGTTAATATCAGGGCCAGTGTGTCTGCATTATGATGAGTTTTCATGTCTTAATTATTGGGATGAGTTTGAATGCATATAGATTTTAATGTATTATAATATTATAAAATTCTAACAAATTGTTTTTTGTTCATTTCTGGCAAACATTTCTTATCCTGTTTCATGGCCACAGATTTGAATCCATATTATAACATAACCCCAAACCCTCCCTGGGAGATTTGGGTTGGGCATCCCACTTGATTTTACACTCCATTGCAGTTGGAGCTTTGCGGCTGCAAATGTCACCTTTCATCAGCGGTCAATATATAAGTTTGTGCAGTGGCCGTTGTTTCGGTTCTGCTGCTGTTAGTCTGAAGTTTGCTCAGCAATGTGAGTTGTGCAAATTCAAAAAACACCAGATTGCATAACCTGGAAGTGCCTAGAGTACTGTGTGCAGTTTTGATCTCCTAATTTAAGGAAGGATATATTTGCCTTGGTGGCAGTGCAGCAGAGGTTCATTAGATTGAGTTCTGGAATGAGAAGGTTTTCTTGTGAGAGACAATTGCATAGAATTGGCTTACCATACCAAAAACAGAATTACCTGGAAAAACTCAGCAGGTCTGGCAGCATCGACGGAGAAGAAAAGTGTTGACGTTTCGAGTCCTCATGACCCTTCTGTGACATCTTTTGATTATCTGCTCCTATCACTGCTTGCTTGTTCCTACAACCACACCACCAGCACCCGCTCCCCCACCCCACCCCCACCTTAAACCAGCTTATACTTCACCCCTTTCCTAAGATTCACTCAGTTCTGTTGAAGGGTCATGAGGACTCGAAACGTCAACTCTTTTCTTCTCCGCCGATGCTGCCAGACCTGCTGAGTTTTTCCAGGTAATTCTGTTTTTGTTTTGGATTTCCAGCATCCGCAGTTTTTTGTTTTTATATATTGGCTTACCATAAACTGCAGCGTATAAGACGACCCCATTTTTCTGGCCCCAAAAATCATGTTTTTGCATTTATTTAGCTTATAATCAACACCCCTTTTAGCCGAGACATGCTGGGTGGGGGAGCGGTGGGAGGGGTAGAGGGGTGGGTACCCCCGAAAAGATTTGATTTTTTTCACCATAGCTTTCACGTTTACACTGGTAACACATATCTCTTGCTCTTCCACCTGCCTGGACCCTTCCACTGGCTCTGTATTGTCAGACTGCTTGTTTGACATCCAGATTGGAATGAGCCACAGTTTTCTTCACTGTCCTCAGCCACCATCTCAAAGACCATTCCTTCACCACTGATTCCCTGGTCACTTTTAACAAGCATGATATTGGAGCTGAGCTCCTAATCCCATACTTTTTCAAGAAGTTTGTTTATTTCCACCTTGACAACATCGAAGTGCCTCAGCCCATTTGCCGCGGAAACCCTCATCACTTTCATCTTTAACCATTCCATTGCTCTTCTGATATGTCTCCCAGCTTCCAAACATTTACAAACTTCCACTTAACCAAGACTCTGCAGTCCCATTTTATCCTGCACCATGTCCACTTCACCCATTAGTCCCATACTTACTCACCTACATTGGTTTCCGGTTTCCCCAAATCTTCAAATTTAAAAAGTTATATTTTAGAATTTGTATTTATATAGTGTCTTTCATGACCTTGTGTTGCCCCAAAGCACTTTGCAGTCACTTCTTTCCTGCCCTTCGAGGTGAAGATGCTCATGCTTTTCACCTGGGATGTTTGGTAGGCTTCCTGTGAGTATGTTGATGACTGCTGAGACCGATTTGTGCCTGGACAGTTATGCTGCAAATAGGACAACATATCACAGATGATTGCATTTTGGATGAATTGCTAGCTTGAGATTTTCTCTCCTTGCATTTTCTCTCTGCCTCTAATATGCACTTACTTTTGAAGAAGGCTGCACCATTTTTCATTTGGTTGTGCCTGTTGCAGCAATCCTGGGCAAGCTTCTCCCAAGAGTCAAAGCCAATATAAAAAATATAAAGTGAAGCTTTCAGAGTGTAGCACTACCTTTGTTATGACAGCAGACTAACATTCCTAATTATCAATGGGTATTTTTAACTTTTTAAGTAAGGCCTGTGTATTTTAAAAGAAATACAAGCTAAGACACTCAAAGCGCAGCAGAATCCATAAAGTAAAGAAAATAGGACAGCCTTCCAGCCACCCTACAGAACCAAGTGTCTCCAAACTAACTGCAAAACTGCCAAAGTCAGCTCTACCGGGATCACCCAACTTTAAGGCTGTAGTGTACCACCATCTACACCTCATGGGCGTGCTAAAGACAGATTCGTATATCTTTCTTAAACTTTTATTTGGACTTTTAACTTCTCATTTCTGATCTGTGTGTATGTGTGTTGCTTTTTTATTATTTTTTCTCAGGTTTTAGTAACTAATAAACTCTTTCTTTGACTCAAGAAAGCCTGGTTAAATTGACTCCTTCTAAAAAATAAATACATTGGGACTAGGAAAATGTTTCCACAGGGGGAAGAGATCCGTTTTAAATTAACCTTGTTGTGACCAACCGAGGAGGTTGGGAGCATAACAAGATTGGAGTCCCATTTGGGAAGTTAATAAATTGGGGGACCTTGCCTGGGAACTGGTCATAACACCTTTGACCAGGCAACTTAACTACTCCAAGCATAGCCAACCTTTCCAGTACATCCTGTCTATCAATTTTCACACCATCCATTCTGTCTGCATCCCCACTACCACCAATATTTTGTTAGCACCCTCTCCCTTAGTAAAAACTGATTTAAAAAAAAACACTCATTAAGTGTTCTAGACTTGGCCTGCACCTTTAAGCATATGTCCCTTTTGCCTGCTGTTTGTACCTGTATGAGGACAAGGTATGAGAGAGATAACTCTGAATGTTTACAAAAACAAAATAGATTAATTTATGTACAGTTAAATGTATTGATTTATTTTTGTATTGCTTTTCTAGGAGCAGGACACAGAATATAATTCATGAAATTCCAGCTGGCAGCCACTGAAGCAACCTTCCTGTGATGGGGCTTCAAATTCATTTAGTCTACGACCCGCAGGGCTGGTGTTGTGTCAGCCTCATCACCTTTGTTTGGCTTTATAATACTCTCTACGTTCCCAAACTTATACTCTTCCCTCACTATGAAGAGGAACACATTCCAGCTGCAGTGATAGTGCGTAAGTAGCATTGGTTTATTTTGCCCGTTTAACTGGACATCAGTTATTGCAGTTTAATACTAACTCACAGGTTAACAGTAAATGATAAACAGCACAATGTTACAATGCGACGCCCTCCCATTTAGGTAGGTCCTGTGTATGGAGATCATTCATTCCCAAGCATCTTTATTAGAAGGGAATGGGATATAGAGTCATAGAGGTCGATAGCGCAGAAAAAGGCCCTTTGGCCCATTGAGTCTGCGCTGGTCAAACAAGTACCTAATTATTTTAACCCCATTTTCTAGCACTAGGCCCATAGCCTTGTATGCCATGGTAGCACAGAGGTAGCATGGGAGACAGAAGCGTAGTGCCAATGTTACTGGGCTAGTAATCCAGACACCCAGACTCATACCCCAGGGATACAAGTTCAAATCTCATCCCAGCAGCTGGCGGAATTTAAATTAAGCTAACTTATAGAACCTGGAATAGAAAGCTACCCTCAGTAATGGTCATAAAATACTTTCTGGTTCACAGTAGGAAATCTGCCATCCTTAACTGGTTAGGTTACTCATGTTATTATGTCACTCCAAACTTACATGAGTGTGCTTGACTCTATCCCCTCCAAATGGCTTAGCAAATCACTCAGTTGTATCTAACTGCTAAAGAAAAGTTGAAAAGGAATAAAACTGGCTGGACCACCTAGCATTGACCTAGGCACCAGAAATGACAAAGGAACCCAGTCAACCCTGTAAAGTCATCCTCACCAACACCTGGGGGCTTGTGCCAGATTTTTTTTCTTTATTATTTCACGGGATGTGGGCAGCACTGGCAAGGCCAGCATTTGTTTCACATCCCTAATTGCCCTTGAACTGAGTGGGCTGCTAGGCTGTTTCAGGAGGGCAGTTATAAGCCAACCACATGGCTGTGAGCCTGGAGTTACATATCAGCCAAACTAGGTAAAGACAGCAGATTTACTTCTCTAAAGGACCTTAATGAACCACATGGATTTTTTCAACAATTGATGATAATTGTCATGGTAACCATCACTGAGTTAGAGAGAGTTGTCCCACAGATTGGTCAAGCAACAGCCTGACATAGCCATACACACCAAATCAAAGAACAAAGAACAAAGAAAAGTACAGCACAGGAACAGGCCTTTCGGCCCTCCAAGCCTGTGCTGATCATGTTGCCCGTCAACTAAAACATTTTGCACTTCCGGGGTCCGTATCCCTCTATTCCCATCCTATTCATGTACTTGTCAAGCTGCCTCTTAAACACCACTATCGTACCTGCTTCCACCACCTCCTCTGGCAGCGAATTCCAGACACTCACTACCCTCTGCGTAAAAAACTTGCCCCGCACATCTCCTCTATAGTTTTCTCCCCTCACCTTAAATCTATGTCCCCTAGTAATTGACTCTTCCACCCTGGGAAAAAGCTTCTGACTATCTACTCTGTCCATGCCACTCATTATTTTGTAAACTTCTATTAAGTCGCCCCTCAATCTCCGTCACTCTAGTGAGAACAATCCAAGTTTCTCCAACCTCTCCTCATAGCTAATAACCTCCACACCAGGCAGCGTCCTGGTAAACCTCCTCTGCACTCTCTCCAATGCCTCCATATCCTTCTGGTAATGTGGCGACCAGAATTGCATGCAATATTCCAAGTGTGGCCTAAATCATAACCTATAGCCAATGCCCCATATTCCTCCATCACAATCCCTGGGTATGTTCTGTTCCACCAGCATAACGACCTGCCAGAGATGGCAGCACAGTGGTATGCAGTGAGGAGGGAGTTAACTCCAGACCCATGAAATCTAATGCATCAGGTCAAACATGGGCAAGAAGACCTCCTTCTGATTACCACCTACCACCCTCCCTCAGCTAATGAATCAGTACTTCTCCATGTTGAACACCACTTGGAAGAAGTATTGAGAGTCACTAGGGCACATAATGTACTCTGGGTGGGGGACTTCAATTCCATTAATAAGAGTGGGTCAGTTGCACCACTATTGACCGAGCTGTCTCAGTTCCTGAGGTTGCCAGACTGGTCCTGCGGCAGGTGTTGAGAGAACCAACAAGAGGAAAAAAGGAACTAACTGACCTCATCCTCACCAATCTACCTGTCGCAGATACGTCTGTCCATTGGTAGGAGCGACCACCACACTGTCCTTGTGAAGACAAGTCTTCAAATTGAGAATACCCTCCATTGTGTTTTGTGGCATTACCAAGCTAAATGGGATGAATATAAAACAGATTTAGTAGCATCAGTGAGGTGCTGTCGGCCATCAGCAGAAATGGCTCAGAGTATCCCTCACTCTATCATTACCATCAAGCCAGGGGATCACACTGGTTCATGACAATGTAGGAGGCATTCTAGAAGCAGCACCAGGCATACCTAAAAATGAGGTACCACAACACAGGACTATATATATGCTAAACAGCAGAAGAAGCATGTAACTGACAGAGCTAAGTGATCTGAAAACCAGTGGAGAAGATCAATGCTCTGCATTGCTTCATATCCAGTCATGAATGGTGGTGGACGAATAAACAACTAAACAGAAGAGGTAGCTTCATAAATATCCTCATCCTCAGTGATGTGGGAACTCCGTTTCAATGCAAAAGACAAGGCTGAAGCATTTGCAAGCATCTTCAGCCAGAACTGCCAAGTGAATGATCTATCTTAGCCTCCTCCGGAGGTCCCCAGCATCACAGATACTAATCCTCAGCCAATTTGACTCACTCCACATGATATCAAGAAGCAGCTGAAGGCACATGAATGCAGCAAAGGGTATGCACCTTAAAAACAACCCTGTTGTAATACTGAAGACTAACCACAACCTTAACCAAACTATTCCAGTACAGCTATAACCCTAGCATCTACCAAACAATGTAGAAAATTGCCCGGGTGTGTCCTGAGCACAAAAAGCACAACAAATCCAATCCATCTAATTACCATCCCATCAATCTACTCAATCATCAGGAAAATGACAGAAGGTATCATTGACAGCTCTATCATGCGGCACAAACAGCAATAACCTGTAAGCGGCTCCAGATCTCATTACACCCTTGGTCCAAACGTTGGCAAAAAGGCTTGAATTCCAGAGGTGAGGATCAAGCGACAGGCCTTGAACAAAGAACAAAGAACAAAGAAAAGTACAGCACAGCACAAGAAAAGGCCCTTCCGCCCTCCAAAACTGCGCCGATCATATTGCCTGTCAAACTAAAACATTTTGTACTTCCAGGATCCATATCCTTCTATTCCCATCCTATTCATGTATTTGTCAAGCTACCTCTTAAACACCACTATCATACCTGCTTCCACCACTCCTCCGGCAGTGAATTCCAGACATAAAATTTTGCATAAAAAATTTGCCCCGCAAATCTCCTCTAAAGTTTTCGCCTCTCACCTTAAATCTATGTCCCCTAGTGATTGACTCTTCCACCCTAGGAAAAAGCTTCTGACTATCTACTCTGTCCATGCCACTCATAATTTTCTCAAAAAAACACTCATAAACTTCTATCAAGTCGCCCCTCAATATCCATCGCTGTAGTGAGAACAATCTGAGTTTCTCCAACCTCTCCTCATAGCTAATAACCTCCACAATCGGCAGCATCCTGCTAAACCTCCTCTGCACCCTCTCCAATGCCTTCATATCCTTCTGGTAATGTGGCAACCAGAATTGCACGCAATATTCCAAGTGTGGCCTAACCGAGGTTCTTTCCAGCTGCAGCATGACTTCCCAGCTTTTATATTCAGTACCCCTGCCGATGAAGGCAAGCATGCCATATGCCTTCCTGACTACCTTTACCACCTGCGTTGCCACTTTCAGTGACCTGTGGACCTCT
The DNA here is from genome assembly GCF_017639515.1 of Carcharodon carcharias. Lineage (NCBI taxonomy): Eukaryota > Metazoa > Chordata > Chondrichthyes > Lamniformes > Lamnidae > Carcharodon > Carcharodon carcharias. The sequence continues at coordinate 85,881,314 of NC_054470.1, forward strand.
ACACCCAGATCCCTCTGCCCGTCGATGCACTTAAGGGTTCTGCCATTTATTGTATAATTCCTACCTGTATTAGACCTTCCAAAATGCATTACCTCGCATTTGTCCAGATTAAACTCTATCTGCCATTTCTCCGTCCAAGTCTCCAACTGATCTATATCCCGTTGTATCCTTTGACAATCCACCTCACTATCTGCAACTCCTCCAACCTTAGTGTTGTTTGCAAACTTTCTAATTAGCCCAGTTACATTTTCCTCCAAATCATTTATGTATACCACAAACAGCAAAGGTCCCAGCACTGATCCCTACGGAACACCACTAGTCACAGCTCTCCATTCAGAAAAACACCCTTCCACTGCTACCCTCTGTCTTTTATGACCAAGCCAATTCTGTATCCATCTTGCCAGCTCACTTCTGATCCCATGCGACTTTACCTTCTATAACAGTTTGCCATGAGGGACCCTGTCAAAGGCCTTACTGAAATCCGTGCAGATAACATCCACTGCCCTTCCATCGTCGATCATCTTTGTCACTTACTTAAAAAACTCGATCAAATTAGTGAGACACGACTTCCCCTTCACAAAACCATGCTGCCTCTCACTAATATGCCCATTTGCTTCGAAATGGTAGTAAATCCTGTCATGAAGAATCTTCCCCAATAATTTCCCTCCAACTGATGTAAGGCTCACCAGCCTGTAATTTCCTGGATTATCCCTGCTACCCTTCTTAAACAATGGAACAACATTGGCCATTCTCCAGTCCTCTGGGACCTCACCCATAGCCAGTGAGGAATCAAAGATTTCTGTCAAGGCCCCAGCAATCTCCTCCCTTGCCTCCCTCAGTACTCTGGGGTAGATGCCATCTGGCCCTGGGGACTTATCCACCTTAATATTCTTCAAGACGTCTAATACCTTCCCTTTTTTGATCTCAACATGATCCAGGCTATCTACACACTCTTTCCTAGACAAATCGATCGCTAAGTCCTTCTCTTTGGTGAATACTGATTAGAAGTACTCATTTAGTATCTCTCCCATTTTTTCTGGCTCCACACACAGATTCCCACCTCTGACCCTGAGTGGGCCTACCCTTTCCCTGGCTACCCTCTTGTTTTTTACATATGTATAAAAGGCCTTGGGATTTTCCTTAATCCTGGTTGCCAATGACTTTTCATGATTCCTTTTAGGCCTCCTGACCCCTTGCTTAAGTTTCTTCCTACTTTCTTTATAATCTCCATGGGCTTCATCTGTTCCCAGCCTTTTAGCCCTTACAAATGCTTCCCTTTTCTTTTTGACTAATCTCACAATATCCTTCATTATCCAAGGTTCCTGAAACTTGTCATACTTATCCTTCATCCTAGCAGGAACATACCGGCCCTGAATTCTTATCAACTGACGTTTGAAAGCCCCCCACATGTCAGTTGTTGATTTGCCCTCAAACATCCGCTTCCAGTCTAGATTCCATCTCAGACATCAAGGAAACATTTGACTGGGTGCCATCAGAGTAAAATAGAGCAAAATTGACATCAATCACAATTAGAAAGAAAATTCTCTTTTGGTTGGAGTCATACTGAGCACAAAGGAAGCTGGTTGTGGTTGTTGGAGGCCAGTTGTCTTAGTTCCAGGATATCATTGGAGGAGGTCCACAGGTTTGTGCCCTAGCCCTTTGTGTCATCTTCAGCTGCTTCATCAATGACCTTCCCTGCAACAGAAGGTCAGAAGTTGGGATATTTGCGGTTGGTTGCCTGTTGTTCAGTATCATTTGCGACTCCTCGGATACTCAAGCAGCAAGACCTGGACAACATTCAGACTTGGGCTATTGCCAGCAAGTATGAATCTAACCATCTCCCCTTGATTTTCAATGGCATTTCCTTCGCTGAATCCCCCAGCATCAGAATCCTGAGGCTACAATGAGCAAAACTGGGCAAACATTTAACTGGACCAAGAATACTGTGGCTACAAAAGCAGGTCAGAAGCTAGGAATTCTGCGGCGAGTAACTCATCTCCTGACTTCCCAAAGCCTGTGCACCATATACAGGGCACAAGTCAGGAGCTTGATGGAATACTCTTCATTTGCCTGGATGAGTGCAGCTTCAACAACGCTCAAGAAGCTCAACACCATCCAGGACAAAACTGCTCACTTGATTGGCACCCATCCATCACCTTAAACGTTCATTTCTTCCACCACTGGCATACAGCGGCAATGTCCCATCCACAAGATGCACTGCAGCAACTTGTCAATCCTCCTTCGACAGCACCTTCTAAACCTGTGCCATTGAGAAGGACAGGAGCAGCAAACACATGGGCTCGCTGCCGCCTGCAACTTCCCCTCCCAGTCACATATCATCCTGAGTTAAAACTATATCACTGTCACTGGGTCAAAATTCTGGAACTCCCTTCCGAACAGCACTGTGGGTGTTCCTATAGCACGTGGACTGCAGCAGATCAAGATGGCGATTCACCACCAGCTTCTTAAAAGGAGCTCACATGGATAATAAATGCTGGCCTTGCCAGTGATGTTCACATATCACATTAAAGATTTAATAAAAAATGATCAGACCCAGTGTCTGGGGAGAATTGACTTTGATTATTTATTCTTTGAATCGCTGATTTCCAAGTATGATTAACCCTGAGGACAAGTATCTATCTGCTTGGTAATGCACCAGGGCATTGAATATAAAAGCTGGGAAGTCATGCTACAGCTGTATAGAACCTTGGTTAGGCCACACTTGGAATATCGTGTGCAATTCTGGTCACCACATTACCAGAAGGATATGGAGGTGTTGGAGAGGGTGCAGGAGGTTTACCAGGATGCTGCCTGGTGTGGAGGTTATTAGCTATGAAGAGAGGTTGGAGAAACTCAGATTGTTCTCACTAGAGCGACGGAGATTGAGGGGTGACTTGACAGAAATTTACAAAATAATGAGTGGCATGGACAGAGTAGATAGTCAGAAGCTTTTTCCCAGGGTGGAAGAGTCAATTACTAGGGGACATAGATTTCAGGTGAGAGGAGAAAATTTTAGAGGAGATGTTTGGGGCAAGTTTTTTACGCAGAGGATAGTGTCTGAAATTCGCTGCCAGAGGAGGTGGTGGAAGCAGGTACAATAGTGGTGTTTAAGAGGCAGCTTGACAAATACATGAATAGGATGGGAATAGAGGCATATGGACCCCAGAAGTGCAAAATGTTTTAGTTTGACAGGCAATATGATTGGCGCAGGCTTGGAGCGCTGAAGGGCCTGTTCCTTTGCTGTACTTTTCTTTGTTCCTTGTTCTTTGTTTCTGACCACATTGTTGTCTCGGTGAAATGTTACCTAGAATATTGATCTGATTTTTGTGAGCCTTTTTTTTTCTTGTCTTTCCTAATTATTTTGCAAGAAAAGCCAGATTATATGAACTAAATTAAATTAAATATTTGAAAGGAGCAGCCTTTTACTTAGCTTTAACTGCTTGGCTTTGGATCTTTGCCAGCTCACTACATCTACACAATTCTGTTCCTCTTTGCTGCCATCTTCTTTGCAAAGATGTGGGACAGAACTGATGGCCTCAACATTGTAGCTGTATGAGCCCAGTGCTTTATAAATGCCAAAGTAAATTGTCAAACTTGGGTGCACTTTTAAAAAGAAATACACACCGGAAAGAAGTAGCAATGCATAACCTAAATCTCCTAACTTCCATAGTCCTGCTTTTACATCATACTTTTAAAGATAGCTGTGATTGTCAGTGAAAAGACATGCAAATATAATAGGAATGTAATTAGCTCAAAATGAAAATGTCTTACTAAATATTAAAAATAAAATGGCATTGTACTGAAATTGATATTTTGAAATGAGTAACATTTTTTTTTAGTTTATTACTTGGCATCGTTGTGCTGTGTAACATCTCTGGTGAGAGCCTCCATTGCTGACCCAGGGCAGCTGGCACTAAACCCGGAAATACCATATTCAGGTAGGGCACGTAATGCAGTTTCTTATCCATCATGTAGTAAACATTTTTCACAATGTGCTGTGATCCTTTTGGGAATATTGCTTTGAACCCACTGTGTGTTGCTCATGTATAATTCATATTGCTTCCATGATGTTGGTTCTATCTTTCCTCGCTTCCCCCCACGCCTCATAAAAGTGGTTTGAAATATTTTTAGTTATCTTTCTGTTTTATTCATTCTCTAATCATTTGACATGGAGAGGCAGCACAGTAAAAAGGTTTTGCTTCATTTACTAACTTTTGACATGTGTGTGCTGTAAAGACTATGTTGTATGATGTGCTTATGAGCTGGAGGTTACGTAGTTACAGGGGGTGGAATTTTCCCAAACTTTCACTAAGTGCGGTAGCGGGTGGGTAAAACAATGGCCGCGATGGCGGGTTTTCATGCCACCCCAAACCTGCCTCATTATTTATGCATTCCCGGGAAAGACACCATTTCCATGGCAGGCGAGCTCTCATTCGCCCTCCCGCCATCACCCCGTCACTGCATCATGCCAGGCACCATGTTTAAACTCCAGCCACAAACACTGCGCTCATTGCTTCCAGCTCACCACTGCTGCATGGAAGACATAGCCCTGAAAGAAGACTGCTTCACTTCCCCCCCGCCCTGGTTTAATGATGGGTCACTCAAGCGAATTTTGGATGCCGTGGAGGCCCGCCAGGATGTCCTGTACCCCTGCTCTGTCCGCAGGATGGCAGCAATGTCCAGGGAGACTGCTTGGGAGGCGGTGGCAGCAGTGGTCAGCACCAATGCCCTTCAGAAAAGGACAGCCACCCAGTGCCACAAGAGGCTGAATGATCTCCTCCATTCCACCAGGGTAAGTCACTCTTTTCACACTCTCAACGCACACATTCACAAACCCATCACACATCCACAGGCCCCTCACTTGCTCCCAGTTCAAGGGACATCACCATTCACTCTCTCACACTCACCGTCATTGTCCTCATCCCACCCATGGGACCAATCACCACCCACACAGGCCAGGCATACTTGGCATCTGGCCTGGCAGGCATCCTGATAGGCTCCCCCTAACTCTATCCATGCAGGACAAGCTGGCATACAACAAGAGAGAGAGAGAGGTTACAAAACGGTGGAGGAATGCCCAAAATCAAGGACCTCATGGACTTTGAAAACAGAGCCATCCAGCTGGACTGGTCCTGTGCTGACAGTGAGGTTGGCACTGCTGTACCAAGTGAGAATCCAGTAGTGCAACACCCATCAGACGACCATGCTGTGAGTGACTTGTCCTGTTTAACGGGCCACTGACATGAACTAATTATCTCTCCTTGCTTTCACTGGCACATCTGCCAAACAGCCAGGAGAGGCAATCCCCAGGACACCTTGGAAGAGAAATCTGCTGAAACACCAATTGAAGACCTGTCACAGCGCACATGCACATCCTCCACTAGCGCAGAGAGACACACCTCGATGGGACCTAGCTTTACAGTAGCCTCAGGATCACAATCTGGTGAGCACATTGCACTGTCTGATCCACTGCAGGCAGCGGCAGGGACTTCCCGGGTGTCCGGCACTTGGAGGACTGCCGGAGGCCAGAAATTTGCTGTGTCTGAGGTGATCAGCCTCTGGACTTGGTCATGTTTCAGTTGCTGCAGCTGCAAAGGCAAACTCGAGAACACCAGGATGGAATGTCTGCTGCTCTCCTCAGATTGCAAGGCAGGATGGAGGAGTCCATTTGTCTTCAGCCTGAGGTGATAGCACCGACATGCCATCACACCAAGGTCAATACTGGTAGGATGACAGCCGCCATGGAGACTTTGGTCCAGGATGTTGCTCCTGCATTGCTTCATGGGCTCAAATCCATTGCTGATACCATAGTTAGCCTCCCACAGTGTGTCCACGAGAGGGGTGCTGAGCAGCTCAACCTCACTCTAGCTACCCCTTCTCCTCAAGGCGTCAGCCTTGGGCCCCTGGGAACCCATAGGGAGGAGGATCAACAGGTGCATGATCCAGGGCCATCCAACCAGGTGACTCCGGGTGTGACTAGCCCATCTGACTCCCCACTTCTTGTGACCTCCGCAGATCCAGTTTCACATGCTGAGGAGGGTGCCAATGCCACAAAGCAAGACCCTGAAAGTAGGCCAGGGCCCTCCAAATCTCAGCCCTCCAGAGGATGCCTGATAAAGTCATCACAGACAGGGCATCACAGTCAGCAGGCTCCTCCAGTTCCAATTTGGATGTCCAGGGAGCTCCAAGACAGCAGCAGGATTAGGACAGTTAAAGAGAATTAGTTGCATAGCCTGGGCATGGGTGTTAATTACTTATACATACTGTTCACTATTGTCAATAAACTCCCAAGAATGTCTCCCTGCCTGCGGCTCCTTATTCTGATGAGCAGTGTTCTTGTCACTAAGATGTGAAACCTTTCTGCACAAGACAAAAGGCAGATGTCTCAGTCCAGGGCCTCTTCCCCATGCAGCCTTCCAACCACAGTGATGGTCCAGCCTCACACTCCCTGAAAACATTACTGATATCTGCACCTCGATGGTGCTGGTCATTGCTGCCAGAATGTAGTGGGCAGGTGCCATAGTGTTCTCGCATTTTCTCTTTGTGCTCTCAGCACCTTTAAGGTGGGGATGGCCCCATCCTTTCAACATCTGTGACCACTGATGCTGTGCTCAAGCTCCTGAAGGGCTCAGGTGCTGGACAAAGCATCAGATGCTTCTAAAGTTTCATGGCTGCATCACTATATGACCCTGATCATGGAGCGCAAGCAATCTGTCCTTGGCCAGATATGAGTCAGACATTCTCAGAGGCTACGTGAAGATCTATGGAATGTCCTCACAGCATGTCGTCGTCATCATCCTCCTGCAATTGAGAGGCCTCCACAGCCTCCACTGCCTCTCCAAGACAGGAGCATTTTCATAGAGGATATACGCACTGCTATTAGCCAGATTGAAGTGAAACGTACACAAAGGCAATGTGAGGAACTATGGGGTCACCTCACTATATGTCGTCATCATCCTCCACAAATCTGGCAGCTATGAGGGCCTCCCAAGCACACCTGCCTCGTCTAGCCAGTCTGAGGGCCTCACCCCCATCATCATTGCTTCCGAGGACCTCCTCAGCCTCATCCGTGTCGGCATCCTCCTCATCGGAGGAGATGCACAGCTCCTCTATCTCCCCTTCAGCCCGCTTGTCTCTCCATTGGAGCGCCAGGTTATAAAGGACGCAGCAGACGATGACGATGCGTAATTCCCTCTGTGGATTGTATTGCAGGGCTCCACCAGACTGGTTTAGCCACCGGAAACTGCATCCCACCTTGCATTCCGATGGTCTACTCTACCAAGGTACGAACTGCAGCATGAGCCTCATTATAATATCACTCTACTGCAGTCTGAGGCTGCTGCACAGACATCATCAGCCACGGCCTCTGCAGAAAGCCCTTGTCCCCGAGGAGCCAGTCCTGCAGCTTCAGTGGACCCTGGAAGACTCCAGAGATTGGTGACCAACTGAGGATGTAGGCGTTGTGCACGCTCCCTGGAGACTGTGTGCAGACCTGCAGGATGCGTTTCTAGTGGTCGCATACCAGCTGCACATTCAGCGAATGGAAGCCCTTGCTGTTGATGTAGTCCACCGAGTGTAGCGATGGAGACCTGAGCACCACGTGAGTGCAGTCGATCACACCCTGCACCAGTGGGGAAACCCGAGATCTGGGCGAATCCCAATCGCTCTTGCATGCTGGCTGTCCTGGTCCCGGGCGAAATGCACAACGCTGTGTGCCCTTGCAAAGATGGCATCCGTGACCTTGTGGATGCAGTTGTGGATGGAGGCTTGAGATCCCACAGAGGACACCTGTGGAGCCCTGAAAGGAGCCACTGGCATAGAAATAGAGCACTGCAGTCACTTTCACAGCCACTGGCTGTGGATGCCCTCCATGTCTCTCTGGTGCCAAGTCCTGCAGTAACTGGCAGATGTGAGCAACCAGTTCCCTAGAAATTCACAGTCTTCAGTGACACTGGTTCCCGGTCATCTGTAGGAATGAAAGGCGGCACCTATAGACCCTGGGTGTTGCTAGGAGCCGGCCTGTGATGGCTAGCTGTGGCTGTTCAGTGGAGCCCCAACTGCCCCTTCTTCCTGAAGTTGTTCTCCTGCCTATGCCCTGCCAGGAGCCCAGTCGCGCTCTCCTCGCTCATCTTCATGCTCTGTAGCCATAAGGCATACAGCTAGTTCACCAGGCTCAACGATCCTGATGTACTCCTCCTGCAGGATGAAAGAGAGAGACACACGGTTAGCATGGATGTACTAAGAACCTGTCCTGGTTAAGTGTGATGGCTCCCTAACGCTTCCCAGAGAGTGCTGACCACCACTTGGATGGCCAGAGATTAGTGCGCTGCATGGCTGCCCTGCTAGCTTAAACCATGGGGGAGGCTGGTCCAAACCAGGATAACGACATTGCTAGGGGCTGTGAGCGCCTCCAGCAGTGACTGCAACATGGCCAGCTTTAATGAGGAGATTGTACAACGTGTGCAGTCATCCAGCTGTTCTGCAGTCCACTAAAGTGCCCATGAGTTTGCAGTCTGTGCCGGTGGTGGGGGGAGCTCTGAAGAACTTGGTGGTACTTGATACATCTGTGTTGCTTGAGTGGGCAGATAAGCTACGAGCCCGACTCCAATCATATCAATGTGGCTGCACCTGAACTGTCTCAGTTGCAGAGGAGTGGTCACTTTACACTGATTTCCTGAATGTGGCCACTTCGCTCACCCACCCTACCCCCACCCTGACCCCGAATGCTTGTGTGCTATATTCAACGACAAGGCTGCACTTGCCCCCTGCTCCCCCTCACCCTCAAAAGTCACCTCCGATGCAGGGCAGCAGTTAATCATGACTCCCTGGTGCCCCTGAAGCCTGCAAAACAACAAGCAACCCTGATAAGCTCTGCAGAGCGTTGCTGTGCACTCACCTCCAGTTCACCCAAAGTGCAGGTCGCCAAGTGCACGTCACCTCTGTGCTGCTGTGAAACACGTCGATGTGCTTTCCTGCTGACGTGGACTGATGATCCAGCAGGGTTGCAAGAGTCTGGCGGGATGGCCTGTTAATGATATGCTGATGTGTTACAATGAGGTTCCCTATAACTGATGGCGGGAAACGTGGCCCATCATTGGCAGGCTGAGCGGACAATCATGACCTGCCTTCCCGCCATCATGAAAATGATCACACCATATTGTCAGCTCATGCCACCTATCACACCCACCGCCAGCGGGCATGGAAAATTTCGCCCAGGATATTTGCACAGAATTTAATGCATACTTATTTTAATTTTTTTGCCTCTTTAGCTGTAACTAGTTTTTAAAAAGAACTATTTTTACTAAAATAAAATTGTTAGTAATTACTTAAATTGAGCAAAATTGTGAATAATTTTTGAAAATACTATTGCAAAATGAATGATGTGAAATTAGGACAGATTAGAACAAAGAATATTTGATCATTTTAGTCTGTTCCCCTCCTTATTAATCTCTAGTCTTGTTTCCATTCAGATAATTATCCAGCTTCTCTTTGAAGAAGTAAATTAATTCCACCCAGCTGGGATTTTTTTCTCAGATATATACTGCTCTAGGTGCTGTGGAATGGAAAAAATGTGGTGCGCTAATCTCTTTGTGAGTTTTGTGAATTTGAACTCTGCCCTGCAGTTCTTTGTTCTCTTAGTCCAAGTCTAAGAACTTACTTTGAATGACAACATTAATGCTTCTTATCTTTTCTTCATCTGAATCTTCCTTTTTTCCCATCCGGATCTTATTTTTATGTAAGCTGGCACCTTTCTCTACAATTATGTCATAGCTTAGAATTCTAAATCCCAGAATCATCCCAGACCTGCCCTGAGCCCTCATTAATGTCCTTTTGAAGGAAAGTGCTAGAAATGACAAATTATTCCACATGTGATCTCATGCAGTGATTTTTACAAGGCTAAAGTAATCAATTTTGGTTGTGGAGGGGCCTAGTATTTGATTAGCTTTGAGAAAGTATACACATTGACTTCAATATAATATAAAAAGAAGTGTAGATAAAAAAATCTTTTGAATATGATGGTTTCTATGCTGAAGTGGCATTCTGGAATCTAAGTGTGATAGATAAAGGGCTCCATCATGGTCAGAATGGGAAAGTGTCATGCTGCTATAGCTTTAGATGGAATAATGTGAATTATAAATTTAACTTCACCTAATTGAGGCCCAAGCATGGGGGCTGAATAATTGGCTTCCATGCAGTGTTGACAGTGTCCACATTTTTCTGGCTGTTCACATTGCTGGGTAGGAATGAGCTGATCTTGCCCAATAACAAGGTCAACTCATTAGTATATTTATGTATTGGGAATAGGGACTGGATTTTGAGGTGCTGACAATTTCGCTCGCTGAGGAAAGGGGAAAAAAGATGTGGAGGAGATGATGAAGATCACTGGAATGAAAATAATCTCTTCACTTGTGGGTCCCTCAATACCCATGTCACATTTGGTGGTTGGAATACTGGTCAGGTGCTCCTGTTAAATTTGTGGGTGGTTTCCCAGTCTTTTGGTTCGCTAATCAATCTGGGCGCAGATTGTACACAAGATTGGTTGCTTTGCACTGGGACATGTCCTGTGCCTTTGGTGTAACAGGTCTTGAACAATGATTATTTGAGGAGCCCATGTTTGAATTCATTCTCCTGGAGAAAAATAGCATTCAAGTCTGTCCAGAGGTATCACATTTTCCATTTCTAACCAATATTGAAGTACGCATACTTTTCAGACCCTATAAATGTGTGTCAGATTGCTCAGTGGTATGCTCTGCTTATAGTTTTATTTAACATTTTGATGATGAAACCTTTCTTTGGAATCTGAAAGTTATATGAAAGCTGTGTGATTTCCCCAAGGACTTGACACCCCTGTTTTTGATTGTTGGTTTCTCCCCATTTAAACTGCAAGAAAGAAAAATACTTAGCCTGCTTATGCTGCACTTTGCTATTACTGCTAATTAGAAACTAGGATAGATTTTAAGAGGAACATTTAAGAACAAAATTAACAATTAAAGTTCCCGTCTCACCAAACTCCAAGTCTTCACTCAGTTAGTCGGTTGCACTCCGTTTGCCCAAACAATCTGTTTCACTAATAACCCTCGGGACGAAATCCACCATCCTTACCTAGTCTGGCCTATGTGTGACTCCAGGTCCATAGTAATATGGTTGACTCTTAACAGCCCTCTGAAATGATGGAGCTGTTATATTGTTATATTATTTGTAAAGAGTTAGTAACCAACTGTTATGCAAATGTACATCCAGGGTGCCACACATATTGCTGCACTGCAGTCAGGTGCCAAGCATCAATGTATAGGTCCACCAGCCACATGGCGAGCTACAAGAAACACACTCGATGAAGTTTCAGCATTTTGAGTTGAACAGCATGATTATTTCGAACTTATTGGAACCAGAAGACAAAACAGTATCCAACGTCTCAATTGTATCAAACCCTTACAAAAAAGCATTGTGAGTGTACCTACACCACATGGACAGCAGCTGTTCAAGAAGGCAGCTCACCACCACCTTCTCAAGAGCAATTAGGAATAGGCAATAAATGCTGGCCTTGCCAGAGATGCTCACATCACAAGAATGGATGAAAAGAAACCTCCCCCATTATCTTTTCTACCACCAGTAAACATACCCAATGCTCGGCTGTGGCTTGCGCAGTTAGTTAGAACTCCAGGGTGATTGGGAACACCCGTATTTCCAGCTTCTTCATCCATAATTCCTTTCTCCTGCTCCAGTTTTGCACCTCATTAAACTTTGGAGTCACTGTTTCATTAGATATTCCATTAAAAGATTAAGAAGGACCTATCAAGAATTTTGGAACAGCTCAAAGTAATGTGATATGCGTCTTTCTGTGCAATTATATATTTTGTAAAATAATTTAAACTTTTGTGTTAGCCTGAACAGTCTGTAATATTAAAACTCTTTTGAAGCGTACAGAATACCATAGCAGAAAACTCACATTGTCTCCAAGAAAAACTGTGGTAGAAGTGCAAAGTAACATTGCCCATCTCCAGCAGGATTTTTGGATGGGGAACTGGAAAAGTATGGGTTTCCTGGATATTGCTCTGAGTTTAACTGCAGGAGGTCTTTTAAATGGATACAGCAGGTTTCCAGACTGATAGCCAACCAGATTGTCAGGCTGGCTTCCTGTCAGGCATGGAAGCAGCTGGGGAGCAGATGGCAGGCAAGTCTGAGATTGTGGCAATGTGGACATCACAAGAGGGGGAGGTGGGACAAATCATATGTCTTGGAGGGTAGGCTGGATCAGATTTTGTAGGGAGTGGAATCCCAGATTGCTAGTGCGTGAAAATGGTGCCTTGGTCGGACTTTACAAGGGTGTGGGGGGATGATATTCAGGGGAGGGGAGAGCTTGGAGATTGTGCGGGTATTTGGACACCATGGGCGTGGAACTCAGCAGATCGTGAACATGGCGGTGTGGATTGAGGATTAGCAGATTGCTGGGGAGCGTACGTATTGGGGGCGGGGGTTGGACATGCCGGGGTTTGGGGCGTGAATTGAATGTTGCTGAGAGTGGGTTTAGTGATTGGTTGATCGAAGGTAAGATCTATGGAGATGAGCTTGTTGGACTTGCTCCTCCTGACTCAGAGTCAGTGCAGGAAAGGCATTTAATTGCGGGATCCTTCTCACCTCACCTCCTTTTACCTGCTGGGTTTCCTAAGGCCAGGAAATCACGGCATCTGATTTGAAAATAAAATCTAGTTAAAATGGAGACGTACAGCCTCCTTAAAAATTTTCAGTAACTGACCAGCCTCCTGAGAGTAGGTTGGTTGCCTGTACCCCAGACCCGCCTCAGTTAAAATCAGAATTGGGCATTTGGAGGCAGGTTGGAATTGGATTTGAGTATTTTGAAATTTTTCACTTAACATAAGAAACATTAGATATAGGAGCAGGAATAGGACATTTGCGCCCTCAAGCCTGCTGTGTCATTCAATAACATCATGGCCTCAACTCCATTTTCTGCCTGCTCCCCATAATCCTTGATTCACTTGTAGTTCAAAAATCTGTCCAACTCAGCTTTGAATATATTCAATGACCCAGCCTCCACTGCTCTCCAGAGTAGAGAATTCCACAGATTAATGGTTCTCAGGGAGAAGAAATTTCTCCTCATTTCCATTTTAAATCGGTAACCCCTTATTCTGAAACTGCTTATTCGGAAACCCTAGTTTTCGATTTCCACATGGGGAGAAACATCCTCTCTGCATTTCCCTTGTCAGGGTCCCTCAGAATCTTTTACGTTTCACCCGCCAACTTGCCCCCAATCTACCTGTCCTTCAGGGGGTTAAACATTCCCCTGTAGTGTTAAATACCATGACGCACAGATTCTATCAGAATTTAACGCATGGAAATAAATGTGAGAAGATGGTGGGAGGGGTGGGTATTTTATGATGGAAAGAGGACTTTGCTCTCTTTTCTGTTTTTGAATGTAACCACAAATGAATATTTATACTGATTAGTCTAGGTATCCTGGGGACAATAGGTGTTGTTGAATTAACCATTACACAGAACAATATTACGAATGAAATCCAACTTGTTTAGTGTGAAAGCGGATATGTCTCGATTGCAGCATTAGAAGTCGGCTGCCATGGCAATGAAATAACTGATTTTCCCTGCCAATTTGCTCCATTCTCAATCCTTCTGAAAGGATAAACAATTCCACAGGTACTAGACAATAATCTTATTCCATGTTCAAATGGTCATTATTCATGTGACCAGGGGCGAGGAGGTGACAGGTGTCATTTGAACATTACCCATCTGATTTTATGTTACAGGTGGAAGGAACTCTTGAGTAGAGAGTGAAAATGCATGTCTGACCCAATCCTGTCAGGGCAGGTTAGGTTAAAATTACTGCTAGACTCTTGTCAGGCCACTCGGCTGTGGGGTATTGCAGCAACCATTTGGATCCCAGCAGGGGCCAGTGGATAATAATGCCTGATAGCCCTTTGCAACTATTTTTTTTCTTCGTTGTCACTCCAGAGTCACAGAGAGGCTAACAGTTGCTCTTTTACTTCTGCCCCAGCTGAGAAAATCAAACTCAGCACAGACCTGAAGCCACTCTTGACACTGTGCTGTCATGTATAGTTTAATTCTAGCTCTTGTAACCAGCTGAGCCATGGAGGATGCCACATGCTTTGGTTAAGTGTAAAGATTGGTTAAATGGAAAGCTTCAAATGACAGCATAAGAAATGTTTTAAGTCATGAGAGGACATAAGTTCAAGGTGAGGGGCAGGAGGTTTAGGGGGGATGTGAGGAAAAACTTTTTTACCCAGAGGGTGGTGACGGGGTCCGAAATGCACTGCCTGGGAGGGTGGTGGAGGCGGGTTGCCTCACATCCTTTAAAAAATACCTGGATGAACACTTGGCACGTCATAACATTCAAGGCTATGGGCCAAATGCTGGTAAATGGGATTAGGTAGGTAGGTCAGGTGTTTCTCACGTGTCGGTGCAGACTCGATGAACCGAAGGGTCTCTTCTGCACTGTGTGATTCTGTATGCTTTGGTGCAGTCCTGAATAATATGCAAAATCCATGCCAACACATATACATTAAATTATCGCTGTAGCTTGCAGGGAGTCGATAGACATCATTTTAAATCAGTGGACAATTGAAAAAATATATATAAAAACAAAGTATGCACTGTAACATTAGTTATGTAAATAATCCTCTTTTAATGATAAATTGTTATGACCATACCAGTGAGTGTTTACATTACTGGGAGAAAATCTCTAACGCCTACATTTGACCTATAAGTATAAATCTGACATCATATACTCAATGGTTAGTTTTATTTCTATTACACCAGCTGTTAGTTTTTCAATTTATTTAAAGATCTCCAGAAGCTCCAAACTAATGAGAGAAACTGACAGTATAGCAATTGTCAACAGAACCTGAGTGAAACCCTTCTGATTTATTTTCACAATTGAAAAAGACGATGCCCAGGCATTATACCAGCCTGAAGAAATATACTTGTGGCTCTGGAAAACTCTTGTTTTTCCTTTCTTATTTTGGTAAGGATTGTCAATATGGAGACCTTCACTTGACCCATCCTTAAACCTACAGGTGGTCAGATTGTTCTTCATGGATCCCACCTCTCCCCCGCCTCTGTTTACCACTAATGCAACATTCAATGCAAATCTCAGCTACTGCAGCCTGTGAACTCAGATGTTGTGGGTGTTTAAAATCTTCAGCTGTTGAAGTAAACCTGTAAAACTACAGCAATAAATTCATTGAAGTGGGTTGGTGATGCTCTTAATCTGTAGTAGATGAATGATTTTGTGAATAAGATTGCCTGCTCTTGTATTTGGGTTGGTGATATCAGAAGACTGATTCTGCAGTTCTGGCCAAGAGTCTTGACTGCTGGAAATGCACGTGGTCATGATATCATGCATTGAATTCACCCAGATTTCTGGTACGTATTGCTGATGAGCAAAGCCTCTTGTCAGATCACAAAATTGGAAAATTATTCTTAGGCCTAAACCTGTACAACATTGAACAATTGCAAAAGATTACAAGTTGGTAGAAGATAAATGTTGTTTGTATCTGGAACCATCCTATTCCTGAAGTCTGTTTAGAATTTCCTTCATGTAATCAAAAATATCAGTCACTGGTTGGTGATATGATAGCAACTTTGAGGCACAGCTGTACTCAAGTGTCTGATGTCAATACCAGTAACAGTGCAAAGCCCAGCAGATCCTGATTAACCTGCAAACTGTATCTTGCACTAAGCTTAGTGACAAAGGAGGAAATGCTTCCTCTGCAGCTAGGTTTTTAATGCTAGAAGCCATTTCATTTCTTTTATTGTTAAAGATAAGTTGACATAACTCTTTCGAGTACAAACCCGTTTCCATTTGTTTCAGATGAAGTTACATTGTTTCATAGCTTGCCATTGTGAGATTTGAACTCTTGATGACATTATGACTCCACAGGAGATGAGGAGTGCTTATTGTAACTCTTTCGAGTACAAACCTGTTTCCATCTGTTTCAGATGAAGTTATATTGTTTCATAG
Source organism: Carcharodon carcharias (assembly GCF_017639515.1). Lineage (NCBI taxonomy): Eukaryota > Metazoa > Chordata > Chondrichthyes > Lamniformes > Lamnidae > Carcharodon > Carcharodon carcharias. The sequence continues at coordinate 85,897,326 of NC_054470.1, forward strand.
TTTGCCATTGTGAGATTTGAACTCTTGATGAATTGTTGTATTAGATTCAGTTTCTAAGGGGTTAAGTCCCAAGGCTGTGTACAGAATGCGTTCCTATTCAGATGAAGTTACATTGTTTCATAGTTTGAGATTTGAACTCTTGATACTCTTTTGAGTAAACCTGTTTCCATCTGTTTCAGATGAAGTTACATTGTTTCATAGTTTGCCATTGTGAGATTTGAACTCTTGATCTGGGGGTTACAAACCCAGTACCATAACCACTTGGCTATTTAGGCCAAGCTTCCATTGTGAGATTTGAACTCTTAATCTTGGGGTTACAAACCCAGTACCATAACCACTTGGCTATTTAGGCCAAGCGATAAGTTGATGTAGATCCAGTAGTCTATTAGGTCATTTATTAAATGCAGCTTTTCGATGAGCTTAAGTTATACTCAACCTCGTACAACTCCAATCAATGATAATGTCTTCCAGTAATTGATTCTGTGTTCTTGGGAGTTATATCACTGACCTGGCTGTTGCATAATATTTCCACTGAGCACCTGCAATCACTTTAAATTGATGTAGAATGTCAGTATGAGTGCAACATTGATACCCTATAATTACATGACTTGGGGCTGCTTCATGTTTAGTTTGTAAGTTGTAAACTGGTAAGAAGTTATTAGGCTATAACTTCTGAGCTCCCCAGCGCAGATTGGTGGGAGGGGGGCATCCCAAAGATGCACTAGGGAATCTATCTCAGAACTTCACAGATAAGGATTTCCACGGCAATTGCCCAAATGTGCAAACTTCCCCTGGCCTGTGCTGGGAACCATCCAAAAATGCAATTTAAGTCACAAACTTTGGATGGTTCCGGCTGTGTTACACAAACAGAAAAAGGTAGAAGAATTAAAACCTCTTCTAACTTCTGGATAATTATTAGAAAGACCCAGACCATGCCCTCCAGGAGCTCCCCCCCCACACCTCCGACCCTCCAGGGAACTCCCCTGACCACCCAGGTGACTCCCCCCCCAAAGCCCCCATCCCCCAAGGAACTCCTCCCATGCCCCAAAACCCTGGGGGATTTCCCCCGCCCCCACCAACTCTCGACTCCTCACTCTTCCATGGTATTTCCACCCACCCTCCTTGACCCCCCCCCAAAGGATTTCCCCCATCAGCATGAGCTATATCCCCCCCCAACCCCCTTCAGGCCCAACCCGACCCAAATCCTCCCCCTCCCCCGAGCCAACCCCCCCCACCCAAGGATCGAGATCCCATCCCCCTCCAACCCCCCACCTCTGATTTTGCTGCTGCACCCACCCCCCCCCCCCCCCCACCCCACCGCAACCGACCTCCGGTTCCCCCACATCAACTTCCAAATCCCCAAAGCCCCCCAAATCCTACCCACTTACATTAGACACTTATGTTCTCCCTGGCCCGCAATTTCAATGGCACCTTTAACTTACCCGGTTTACAGCGGCTAGTGCTGTGAAAAAGGGGATGTGTCCTTCTTCAATCCAACTGTGCTGGACTGTGACGCTGGGCTTCAAGGACAACTGCGCTGCCTGGACCTTGCCCAGCTTGAGTCAGAAGGTTAGGCAAGATAGCTACGAAAGAAATTTAGTGTCAATAATTGGGCATGGAGTGGCAGTCCGATGCTGATTGCCACTCCAAGGAAGTTACGGCCCATTGTGTTCCATTCTGTTGTTAAAGGTTAGTTCACATAGAGACACATGTCACAAATTGATCAGTGGCAAATATCATTCAATATGGACCAATGGAGGATGCTGCATTTCGAAGAAGAAATAGAAGACAGGCACTTCTTCAGGTTGAGGTAGGATGTACTTAATATTATGAAATGACTTTGTCATCTGAACCTATATTGTAAACTCTCCACTGATTCTGAAATTGCATTTTACATTTATGATATATCTAAGGTATGTTGTTAGCAGTGTAGATAGCCTATTGTGACTTTTTAAAAATAATTTTTCATGCCAGTATTGTTTTCAAAGCTTTTGAAAATGGGATCATCTGATGTGAAACATCCTCCAAATATCTCTGAACATTTGTTTGGAATTATTGGCAGTTCTGTGGTAATATTACCAGTAAAACGCATTCCTAGCAGAAAGATGTGACAGCAACCTAGCAGTCTAAATGAAAATGGGATACTCTGACATGAGCAGAGCAGCTGGAGGGAAGGGAATGACACCAGCACCATGATTTGATTTGCTATTAATGGGAGCAAGATCAGCTAAGACGGTAACGGATTTTTTTCTGGATGATTTTTTTTTCCTGGATGCAGGCCAGGTTCAGAAAGTGGTTAAAAAAACACAAGGGATCCTGAGCTTTATAAACAAAGGCACAGAGTATAAAAGCCAGGAGATTATGAAGGACCTTTATAAAACATTGGTTCAACCTCTAAAGGAGGTTTCTTGGAGGGCGGTCTCCCAGCATGATGGAGGACCTCGTTATTTGTAATTTAGTCCAATTCTGGGCACCACACTTTAGGAAGAATGTGAAGGCTTTATAGAGCATGTAGAAAAGATTTATGAGAAAGATTCCAGTCATAAAAGAGTTCAGTTACGTGGATAGATCAAAGAAGCTGGGGTTCTCCTTAGAGAAGAGAAGGCTGTGCAGAGATTTGTTCGTGGTAGGTTCCTCATTGTTCAGGTGTGTCCAAGCTGCATATGATCTCATCGTCTTCTACGGGTCCTCTCATGACTTAGGAGTCCAATGTGGGATAGACAAGGATGTGCACAGAACTGACAGTTCATGTTGGTGTTGATGCTTGGGGGAAATTCCGCAGCTGTGCCACCTCTGCCTTCTTCTGAACATGTTGGATGTTGTGAGTGTGGTGTAGGTTATCCTTGAAGTATGCGGAACCAAATTTCAGTGCTTGCCTTTACATGGGCTGATTGGCTGCAATGTTTTCCCAGAGAGATAGTCAGCAATGCAAAAGTTTGTAAGGCTGTTCTTTAGGGTGTTCTTATATTGTTTGTACTCACCACCTTAGTGTCATTTTCCTTGAGACAAGCCCTCTTAGAGCATCAGTTTGGTGATTCTGTAGTCATCCATATGGAATCCACATGGTCTGTCCATCCAAGTTGAATTTTCTGGGGGGCGGTCTCCACGCTGTTGAACACAGCATGATAGAGGATCTTGTTGTTTGTGAGTTTGTCCTGCCATCAAATTCTCATGACGGAGCTTAGGTTTCCTTAGTAGAAGTGTTCCAGAGCTTTGATGTGGCACCTATTGCAGATGCAGGATTCTGCGCCATACAGCAGGGTGGTAAGGATTGTGTTATGACATGGCAGATGATGTGTGCCAGGTGGGTCAAATCCATGAGGGAACTTGGATTGTGCTATCACAATGGTTTTGCAATTTGTATTTATTTCGAGATGCATGCACTGAATCAGAAGTAATAAATCCACCAAGATTTTAGAGACTTTTTAAAAAAGCAAAAATTAAAACATTTATTAACAAAAGAGATTTTAAACACATACATAGAACTACAAATTTCTACTATAATAGCTCCTAGAATCCCTAATTAACCTGGCTCCCAGTTACATCCACTTTAAAGCAACAGTCCAAAAATAGATATTTTAGACTTTAAACCGATCCTGCAAGTTAACACAATACCCTGGGCAGTGGAATTCAAAGTGGCTTTCTCCAGCTTCGGTTTCTGTAGACAATAGGTTTATGCACAAATGCTGGAGGCTTCTCACACTTCTGTTAGATATTATAATGTCTTCCCTTGACACCTAGCCTTATTTCCCTTTATGTATGTTTCTCCCTTTTTAAAATGTAAATTCCATTGTTTCCATACGTCTTTGGAACTTTTGCCTTTCTTATAATATAAATCTTTTCATGTTGCTAGTATTCTCATTAACCTCTTTGAAATTCAAATCCCCCTTCATCTATCTAAAAATGAAAATTCCTTTTACATCTTACATGCGCAGACCCCAACCATCTTTACTTATTAGCATATTTAAGACACTTCTACACCTTACTTTTGATAACTTCAACTTGCAGTCTGCTTGGCTACAAAATGTAATTAAATCACACACACAGGCAGAATAACACAACCCTCACCCATAAACCTATTTTATGACAAACCAGAAAAATATTATGAAAATTATTATACTCTCATGACACTTGGTAGAGTTTCATTTAAGTCTTGACCTTAATGCCATGCTACTGCTAGGTATGATCATGAAGCTGGCCGGAGGCAGAACTTGCTTCCTGGATGCATACATGGATATCTTCAGTAACTGTGGCATTTCTAACGAGCACAGTAGCAAGCTGTGAGAACATATTTACAGCTTTGAGGCTGGTACCATCAAACAGTTATGTCTGGTGCTTCATAGATTGTGCCTGTTGCTGGCTGAATCATAACCTTGGGCTTAGAGGCACTAGTTTATAGCAAGAGAACTACAAGAAAAGTGCAAACAGCAACATCAGGACCTCTCTACGCTGTTTACAGTTTGATTCAACCTAGTTTGTGGCACTTGCTCTTCAAGTTAGGATGTCTGAACCAGTTTGTCAAAATCTTGCACCTGGACATGTTTGTGCCTATAGTGAGATGTCCAATGCCTTTATGGTAACCATCGGTGTAAAGCAAGGGTGGATAATGGCTCCCTGACTCTTCAAGCTCTTCTTTGCTGCAATTCTTAATGAAGCCACCAGAGATATGCCTGCAGGCATCAGCTTCAGTTTCCATTCAGGGAAACCCTTCAATCTCTCTAACTGGGAGAGGTGGTGGTGTAGTGGTAATGTCACCGGACAAGTAATTCAGTGGCCCAGGCTCTAACTCTGGGGCAAAAGCAAAATACTGCGGATGCTGGAAATCTGAAACAAAAACAAAAATAGCTGGAAAAACTTATCAGGCCTGACAGCATCTGCGGAGAGGAACACAGTTAACGTTATGACTCTTCATCAGAACTAAAAAATATAGAAATGAGGTGGAATATAAGCTGGTTGAGGGGGGTGGGACAGGTAGAGCTGGATAGAGGGCCAGTGATAGGTGGAGGCAAAGAAGAGATTGCTAAAGATGTCATAGACAAAAGGACAAAGGGGTGTTGATGGTGGTGATATTAGCTGAGGAATGTGCTAATGATGACATTAAGGGTAATTGCAGACTGGGTGATCGCTTTGCGGAACACCTTCGGTCTGTCCACAAGCATGACCCAGACCTCCCTGTCGCTTGCCATTTCAACTCACCATCCTGCTTTCATGTCCACATGTCCATCCTTGGCCTGCTGCAATGTTCCAGTGAAGTTCAACGCAAACTGGAGGAACAGCACCTCATCTTCATTCTAGGCACTTCACAGCCTTCTGGACTTAATATTGAGTTCAACAACGTTAGATCATGAACTCTCTCCTCCATGCCCACCCCTTTTCCGATCCCCCTTTTTCCAATAATTTGTAATTTTTTGTATATTTTTTAAAAAATATATTTTTTTTTCCCACCTATTTCCATTATTTTTAAATGTATTTCCATTCATTGTTTTATCTCTACCTTTTAGCCTATTTCGATCCCTTCCCCCCACCCCACCCCCACTAGGGCTATCTGTCACTTGCTCATCCTGCTTTCTACCCTTAATGTCATCATTAGCACATTCCTCAGCTAATATCGCCACCGTCAACACCCCTTTATCCTTTTGTCTATGACATCTTTGGCAATCTCTTCTTTGCCTCCACCTATCACTGACCCTCTATCCAGCTCTACCTGTCCCACCCCCCTCAACCAGCTTATATTCCACCTAATTTCTATATTTCTTAGTTCTGATGAAGAGTCATATGGACTTGAAATGTTAACTGTATTCCTCTCCGCAGATGCTGTCAGACCTGTTGAGCTTTTCCAGCTATTTTTGTTTTTGTTTATAACTCTGGGGCCACAGGTTCAAATCTCACCACAGTAGCTGCTCGAATTTCAGAGATTGGATAGACTGGGGTTATTTTCTCTGGAGTAGAGGAGATTGAGGGCGGACATGATTGGGGTGCATAAAATTATGAGGGGCATAAATAGGTTAGATAGGAAGGAACTTTTCCCCTTGGTGGAGGGATCAATAACCAGGGGGCATAGATTTAAGGTAAGGGGCAGGGGGTTTAGAGGGAATGTGAGGAAGAAATTTTTCACCCAGAGGGTGGTGGAAGTCTGGAACTCACTGCCTGAAAGGGTGGTAGAGGCAGAAATTTAAGAAGTATTTGGATGTGCACTTGCGATGCCATGGCATACCTATGGGCCTAGTGCTCGAAAATGGGATTGGAATGGTTAGGTAATTGACCAGTGCAGACTCAATGGGCCGAAGGGCCTTTTTCTGTGCTGTAGATCTTTGACTCTATGACTCTCCAGACTGCGTCCCTCTGCCAATGTAATAGAGGCAGTAATCAGAGAGCTCTGGAGAATTAATAGAGATGTTCAAAATCATGAGGGGTCTAGATAGAGTAGAAAGTGAGAAACTTCCCATTGGCAGAAGGGCCAAGAACCTGAGAGAATAATTTAAGGTAATTTGCAAAAGAACCAACAGTGACACGAGGAAAATGTTTTATGCAAGTGTCTTGGGGGACCCTATGTTTAGGAAGTATCCCCAGCTACTCAAGATTGAGCCTCAGGAATTCCGAGCTTGAGCTGGAGTCACTGTGGAGCATTATGGAGACTGAGAGTTTCCTGGGTTGTACACTCCAGGAGTTGGCTATTCCACAAGCAGTGAGAGTTCGGGATAGTAGCTGAGCTGCCATCTGGAAGACTGGGAAGAGGTAGAAAATGGAGGATATTTTGGGATATATGCTACTCTCAAACAAGTACCCAACATTGAAGAAAGTGACAATATCTTGATGGAGTGCAGTCCAGACCTTGGCGTCAATGGGCAAGGGATTGCACTGAGGGGAACAGCAAACTGGAGAAATGTAATCATGATAGAAGATTCCATAATCAAGGAGACAGGCATTTTTATAACTGTCATCTTGAGTGCCTTAATGTGTGTGGCCTCCCTGGTGCCAGGGTAAAGGACATCAGGGAGAAGATGTGGAGCATTCTGCAAGGAGAAGAAAGTGAACCAGAATCTGTGGTACACATCAATGACAGAGAGAAGGCAGGTATTAAGCATTATGCCAGCCAGAGGAAGGTTCATACTTGTAATATATTTGCAGTCCATGAATACTCATTAGCATAAAACTTTTTAAAATTGCGTCTTACCTTCAAAATAATGTCAGCAGTGCATGAGAGTCTCACAGCACCCGGTTCATGATTGTTTAAAGGCGGTGTGCACCACTCGGCCTTCTGCAGTTGTGTTTAAGGTCAGCAGTTTTCCTTATTTAATTCTATGGCACAAGGTAGGGAGCAGGAGATGGCAGCTTGCATGGAGGCTCGAGATTGGCAAAGGTGAGACAGTGTTGAGTGTGCGGAGTGAGGGGGATGGGGTGTGGTGAAGGACATGGAGGAGTGGATGAAGGATCCAGGGGAGGAAAGAGGGTGCAGTTGGGGGCATGGAAAAGTGGAATGGGAATGACCTGGCACCCTGAGTATGGTAGGAGGATGGTAGGGATCGTTAGTTAAGGTAAGAAAATGAGGAGCCACAGGGCAGTATTGTCCAATTGTGGGTCTGTCTCAGCATGTTGGCTAGCAAAGCCCTTACGGGGCTTTGAGTTCATCTAAAACGACTCAGTTATTGCTGAAAAAAAGCCATGCTGTCGAAGATTTTTGCCTTGCACTCATCAGGACAGATCCTGAAGAATACCAAATGTAAAGAGAAGAATGACAATTTATACTGCCTGAGGAGAGAGTGCTGACTGGTTGGCAAGTAGACTCTGATTGGTAGAGGCATCAGATATTAGTTATCCCTGCTGACAGTGATCTTAGACAATGTTGTTTACAATGCATAGAAGGGAGGATCAGCTAAGCCGTCAAGTTCAGCCATGTCCCACAGGGTGGTGAATACAACACTGGACACTAATATGAACATTCAACAAAGAATGAATGAGAAAAGCACCACATTTTTTCTTCCAAATTAAAAGAAATGTCCCTAACTTCCCTGTAACCATCAGTATGTACCAACCATGAGGTGTGCCAGTACATTTAGTCTCTAACTAAATTGCTGTCAAAAAATAACAATGATGCACACATGAATAAAATGAAACCAATGTAATAGGAAATATATATAAGTGAAACATAACTTTCACTTTTACTGTAAGTGTCACCTTTGTGCTCTCAAGTTTTATGTTAATGGCAATGGAGCTGGACAGGAAAGCTTTGGCCATAATACAGAGCCTCCCTGTTTGACCTGGAGGCTCCTTTATGGCCTACCCATTACCTGCTGCCTTGTCAGCTAGTGACAGGTTTCACCAATGTAAAGCTTCCCTGCTGCTGGCCCTTAGAATTTAAATTGTAATCACAAAGGAAACAGGAAAAGGAAAATATATGTAAGTGGTGTAGAGCTCCAGTTATGACATTGGGAATGGCACACTGTTGATAAAACCCCAGCCAAGGCTTAAAACTGGGCACTTAATATTCGTCAATGCAAACCATTCAGAAAAGAAAGGGAAGGAAAAAGGGAGGTGGGGTGGCAGTACTGACTAAAAAAGACATTGTACTGTTGGGAAGAGAGAGTATCTTGGGACAAGGACAGAATCCATTTTGTTTGGGTTGATAAGCAAAAAGGATATGATCACACTTCTGGGTGTATTCCACAGGCCTCCAAATAATGAGAAAGGTAGTGAGAGAGATAGAAGAACAAATCTGCAGGGAAATTGGAGATGTAGGAGAATAATTGACATTAGGGGACTTTGATTACCCAAATATTTATTGGAATAATGTTAGAGTAAGGAGAAAAGAGGGGGAAGAATTTCTAAAATGTGTTCAGAAGAACTTCCTTGACCAATATGTTCTCAGTCCAACTAGTGAGGAGGCACTGCCGATTCTGGTGTTGGGAATTGAAATGGACCATTTGTTTGTGGGTACACTGTGACATCACTTGGGTGATAGTGATCATTGCATTATAAGGTTTTGATTAGTAATGGAGAAGAGCAAGGAACAACCTAAAGTAGAACTTATAATTTCAGTGGGAGGAGACAGGATCTAGTTGGGTAACATGAAACCAAGGTTTCATTAGAAAGGCTGTAATGGAACAGTGGGCGATCTTTAAGGAAGAGATGTTACAGATGTAGGCTTGGTACATTCTAGCAGGAAGGAAAGGCAGGAAAACCAAAGCCAGGGCTCCTTGGATGTTAATTGAGACCGAGGGTGTATGGTGCGTATCAGGAGAATTCTTCAAGTGAGAACCAGGTCAAATATAATAGGTTGAGAGGGTAAGTGAAGAGGAAAATAAGACTGGCAAAGGGAGAATATGAGAAGAATGTGACAATTAACACAAGGGATAAATGCAAAATATTCTACTGGCATTATAAGTGGGTAATAAGAGGTGGTGTAGTACCTATTAGGGACAAAATAGGTGATATATGCTTAGAGGCACAGAGCAAGCTTTAATGAGTACATTTTATTGCTGTTTACTAAGGAAGAGGATGCTTACAAAGTATCGTTGGAAGTGGGAATGGTAGAGGTAAGGGATGGGATAAAAATTGATTAGCAGGATGTATTGAAAAGGCTGACTATGCTTAGAGAGGACAGGTCACCTGGTCCAATGGATGACATCCCAGGTTGCTAAGGAAGGAAGGTTGGAGATAGCAGAAGGGCTTGCTATAATCTTCCAATGGACCTAGATATGGGGAATGTGCTAGATCATTGGAATGTATTTATATTATGAAGGATATGTTAGGGAAGAGAAGATTTTTCATTTGTGTGGTATATATATATATATATATATATATATACACACATATATATACATACATACACACACACAGATAGTCACTAATAATCCAACAAGGAATTCATGAGAAATTTCTTCATTTAGATAGCCGTGAAGATGGTGTAAATGTGGAACAGAAGATGGTGTAAATGTGGAACTTGTTACCACATGGGAGTTGGGGCTTACAGCAGAGAAGCATTTTAAAGGGAAGCTGAAAAGCAGTTGAAGAAAAAATAGACGCACTTGTACAGCACTTTACACGGCCACTGGATGTCTCAAAGAGTGCTTTACAACAAATGAAATATTTCTGAAGTGCAGTCACTGTTGTCAATGCAGGAAACGTGACAACCAAAATGCACATAGCAAACTCCCAACAAACAGCAATGTGATCTTAATCAGATAATCTGTTTTTTTGGTGTTGTTGATTGAGGGATAAATATTGGCCAGGACACCAGGGATAACTCCGCTGCTCTTCTTTGAAATAGCGCCATGGGATTTTTTACAACCACCCTAGCAAATAGATGGGGCCTCAGTTTAATATCTCATTCGAAAGTTGGCATCTCCAATGCGCAGCACTCCCTCACTGGAGTGACGGCCTTGATTTTTGTGTCCAAGCCCTGAATTTGGATTTGAACTTGGAGCTTTGAAACTCAGAAGGAAGTGTGTTACCAGCTGAAGATAAGGAGACTTCATAGCTGACATGAAGCAGAAAAGAATAGAGGGATATCTTGATGAAGTAAGGTGGGAGGAAGCTCGTGTGGCAGTGCACATTTGTTGGACTGAAAGGTTTGCTTCTGTGCTGTGAAATTCTATGTAACTGCTATCATTATTCAGAGATGTGCACCTAAGCTAGACACTGGGCAGGTTCTCATATCAGTGGCCTCTGCAAATGATGATTTTCCTGGGTTGGAGGATGAGGGGGAAATTATTTGAGAAGTGGCGGAAGTGGAGTTGCATCATTACTGAAAAGGAGAAGTTGCTGCAAAGTGTTATTTTTGCTGTTACTTTAAATAGAAGCATATAAATTTAAAATTGACTTTGATTAATTGGTTGACTGTTGCCCTTCCCCATCTGAGTGTCAAGAGAATCAATCTACAAAAATCCTAATCTCCTTATTTCCAACGAGTTCTCTGGCAGAGCCAGTTCTTCATTGTGATATTGCTGTGTATATTCTTAAGCTAGTTTTAAGGGTTAAGAAATCACCTTGTGTTTGAAATGTTAAATGTATTTATATCCGATATTCTCATGAGAAAATGACTTAACAGACAAATGAGTGTCTGTTGCATATACCTTATCTACTCGATTGGTTAAAAAGATAATTTGCCAGACATTCAAAAAAGATACCTTTAAACTTCAAAAGAATTCTACCTTTAGAAACTCTCAAATTAATATGATCTGGTGGGGGAGGGGGTTGTTCTTAGGAATTTAGTTGGATTGTTGATTTTCAGCAGAGGCAAAAAAAAAGAGCTTCATGAGTTATTTAATCTGCTGCCATTACTCCAGTCCCCAAAAACATCCTTCACATACCATTCTTGCAAACTAGCACCCCATCTCCAGCTTCCTTTTCCTCTCCAAGTACTTAAATGTACTATCACCCCTCCAAATCGGTGTACATCTTTCCTTAAATTACATGTTTGAATCCCTCTAACCAGGTGTTACAACCAGGATAGGAGGAGTGCATGAATTATCAGGTCCCACTGCTCTGCAGGCCGTACCATTAATTTAAATGTTTAATTTTCTCAACGAAATAGCCAATTGTGTACCTATACCTGTAGTACCTAGAAGGAAAGAGATTCTGACCAGGCTTCTTTCAAAACTCAGAATGATTAATTGATTTTAAAACAAAACTTATTTTAACATGTTGCCAGGAATGAATAACACAACAGAAAAAAAAAAACTGCGGATGCTGGAAATCCAAAACAAAAACAGAATTACCTGGAAACACTCAGCAGGTCTGGCAGCATTGGTGGAGAAGAAAAGAGTTGACGTTTCGAGTCCTCATGACCCTTCGACAGAACTTGAGTGAATCCAAGAAAGGGGTGAAATATAAGCTGGTTTAAGGTGTGGGGGGGGGGTGGTTTGGGGGTGGGAAGAGAGAGAGAAGTGGAGGGGTTGGTGTGGTTGTAGGGACAAACAAGCAGTAATGGAAGCAGATCATCAAAAGATGTCACAAACAACAGAACAAAAGAACACATAGGTGTTAAAGTTGGTGATATTATCTAAACGAATGTGCTAATTAAGAATGGTTGGTAGGGCATTCAAGGTATAGCTCTAGTGGGGGTGGGGGGAGCACAAAAGATTTAAAAATATTTAAAAATAATGGAAATAGGTGGGAAAAGAAAAATGTATATAATTTATTGGAAACAACAAAAGGAAGGGGGAAACAGAAAGGGGGTGGGGATGGAGGAGGGAGCTCAAGACCTAAAGTTGTTGAATTCAGTATTCAGTCCAGAAGGCTGTAAAGTGCCTAGTTGGAAGATGAGGTGTTGATCCTCCAGTTTGCGCTGGGCTTCACTGGAACAATGCGGCAAGCCAAGGACAGACATGTGGGCAAGAGAGCAGGGTGGAGTGTTGAAATGGCAAGTGACAGGGAGGTTTGGGTCATTCTTGCGGACAGACCGCAGGTGTTCTGCAAAGCGGTCGCCCAGTTTACGTTTGGTCTCTCCAATGTAGAGGAGACCGCATTGGGAGCAACGAATGCAGTAGACTAAGTTGGGGGAAATGCAAGTGAAATGCTGCTTCACTTGAAAGGAGTGTTTGGGTCCTTGGACGGTGAGGAGAGAGGAAGTGAAGGGGCAGGTGTTGCATCTTTTGCGTGGGCATGGGGTGGTGCCATAGGAGGGGGTTGAGAAGTAAGGGGTGATGGAGAAGCGGACCAGGGTGTCCGGGAGGGAATGATCCCTACGGAATGCCGATAAGGGGGGTGAAGGGCAGATGTGTTTGGTGGTGGCATCATGCTGGAGTAGGCGGAAATGGCGGAGGATGATCCTTTGAATGCGGAAGCTGGTGGGGTGATAGGTGAGGACAAGGGGGACCCTATCATGTTTCTGGGAGGGAGGAGACGTCGTGAGGGCGGATGCGCGTCAGATGAGCCAGACACGGTTGAGGGCCCTGTCAACGACTGTGGGTGGAAAACCTCGGTTAAGGAAGAAGGAGGACATGTCAGAGGAACTGTTTTTGAAGGTAGCATCATCAGAACAGATGCAACGGAGGCGAAGGAACTGAGAGAATGGGATGGAGTCCTTACAGGAAGCGGGGTGTGAGGAGCTGTAGTCGAGGTAGCTGTGGGAGTCGGTAGGTTTGTAATGGATATTGGTGGACAGTCTATCACCAGAGATTGAGACAGAGAGGTCAAGGAAGGGAAGGGAAGTGTCAGAGATGGACCACGTGAAAATGATGGAGGGGTGGAGATTAGAAGCAAAATTAATAAATTTTTCCAAGTCCCGACGAGAGCATGAAGCAGCACCAAAGTAATCATCGATGTACCGGAGAAAGAGTTGTGGAAGGGGGCCGGAGTAGGACTGGAACAAGGAATGTTCCACATACCCCATAAAGAGACAGGCATAGCTGGGGCCCATGCGGGTACCCATAGTCACACCTTTTATTTGGAGGAAGTGAGAGGAGTTGAAAGAGAAGTTGTTCAGTGTGAGAACAAGTTCAGCCAGACGGAGCAGAGTAGTGGTGGATGGGGATTGTTCGGGCCTCTGTTCGAGGAAGAAGCTAAGGGCCCTCAGACCATCCTGGTGGGGGATGGAGGTGTAGAGGGATTGGACATCCATGATGAAGAGGAAGCGGTTGGGACCAGGGAACTGGAAATTGTTGATGTGATGTAATGTGTCAGAGGAATCACGGATGTAGGTTGGAAGGGACTGGACAAGGGGAGAGATTCATTATTTTTAAATATTTTTAAATCTTTTATGCTCCCCCCACCCCCACTAGAGCTATACCTTGAGTGCCCTACCATCCATTCTTAATTAGCACATTCGTTTAGATAATATCACCAACTTTAACACCTATGTGTTCTTTTGTTCTGTTGTTTGTGACATCTTTTGATGATCTGCTTCTATTACTGCTTGTTTGTCCCTACAACCACACCAACCCCTCCACTTCTCTCTCTCTCCCCCCGCCCCGACACACACCTTAAACCAGCTTATATTTCATCCCTTTCTTGGACTCACTCAAGTTCTGTCGAAGGGTCATGAGGACTCGAAACGTCAACTCTTTCCTTCTCCGCTTATGCTGCCAGACCTACTGAGTTTTTCCGGGTAATTCTGTTATTGTTCTGAATAACACACAATTGTAATCAGCAAGTGTAACTATCATCTCTTCCTAAAGAACTCCCACAGCACAATAAAGACACACGCACAAAGGACAAACAGATAGAGTCTCTTTGCAGATATGGAGGATGTGCATTATAAAAAGGATAAAGTCCGCAGGGTCTCAATGGTGTTGACCTGGAGTTCTCTTGTGTGAAGACTGGTCCTGGTGGATGCCTGGACCTTCTCACCATTGGTCTTAGCTTTGCAGGTCTAAATGCAGGCCAGATGAGGATCCTCTGGCTACAGGTTGATAGCCACACAGAATTTTAGGCAAGGTAGAGAGTGGGAGCCAGTCAAGGCAGCCTTCCTTTCTCAGCTTGTTCTCCAACAAGACTGCCCCCAAAACAAGCAGGTTCACAACTTATGGGTTTTTTTCCTCTCTGCTATGTGATTGCCTTTTTGTCTCCCAACTTTTCATTAATTAAAGGACTTTGCAGTTCCATATAAACAAACATAGAAACTAGGAGCAGGAGTAGACCACTCGGCCTTTCAAGCCTGTTCCGCCATTCATTATGATCATGGCTGATCATCCAACTCAATAGCCTGCTGCCACTTTCTCCCCATACCCTTTGATCCCTTTCACCCCAAGAGCCATATCTAACTCCTTCTTGAAAACATACAATGTTTTGGTCTCAACTACTTTCTGTGGTAACGAATTCCACAGGCTCACCACTCTCTGGGTGAAGAAATTTCTCCTCATCTCAATCCTAAAAGGTCTACCCCATATCCTCAGACTGTGACCCCTGGTTCTGGACTCCACCACCATCGGGAATATCCTTCCTGCATCTACCCTGTCTATTTCTGTTAGAATTTTATAGGTTTCTATAAGATCTCCCGTCATTCTTATGAACTCCAGTGAATATAAACCTAATTGACTCAATCTCTCCTCATATGTCAGTCCTGCCATCCCAGGAATCAGTCGGGTAAACCTATGCTGCACTCCCTCCATAGCAAGTATATCCTTCCTCAGATAAGGAGATCAAAACTGCACACAATATTCCAAGTGTGGTCTCACCAAGGCCCTGTACAATTGCAGCAAGACATCCTTGTTCCTGTACTCGAATCCTCTGGCTATGAAGGCCAACATACCATTTGCCTTCTTTACTGCCTGCTGCACCTGCATGCTTACCTTCAGCAACTGGTGTACAAGAACACCCAGGTCTCATTGCACATTCCCCTCTCTCAATTTATAGCCATTCAGATAATAATCTGCCTTCCTGTTTTTGCTACCAAAATGGATAACCTCACATTTATCCACGTTTTACTGCATTTGCCATGCATTTGCCCACTCACTCAGCTTGTCCAAATCACACTGAAGCATCTCTGCATCTTCCTCATAGCTCACCCTCCCACTCAGCTTTGTGTCATCTGCAAATTTGGTGGTATTACATTTAATTCCCTCATCTAAATCATTAATATTTATTGTGAATAACTGGGGTCCCAGCACCGATCCCTGCAGTACCCCACTAGTCACTGCCTGCCTTTCGGAAAAAGACCCATTTATTCCTACTCTTTGTTTCCTGTCTGCCAACCAGTTTTCTATCCATCTCAATACACTACCCCCAATCCCATGCACTTTAATTTTACATGCCAATCTCTTAAGTGGGACTTTGTTGAAAGATTTCAGAAAGTCCAAATAAACCACATCCATCATGCTCCCCATCACCAACTCTACTAGTTACATCCTCGAAAAATTCCAGTAGATCTGTCAAGCATGATTTCCCTCTCATAAATCCATGCTGGCTCTGTTCGATTCTGCCACTGTTTTCCAAGTGCTCAGCTATTAAATCATTTATAATGGACTCTAGAATTTTCCCCACTACTGACATCAGGCTGACTGGTCTATAATTCCCTGTTTTCTCTCTGCCTCCTTTTTAAATAGTGGGGCTACATTAGCTACGCTCCAATCTGTAGGAACTGTTCCATGGTTTGTAGAATCTTGGAAGATGACCACCAGTGCATCCACTATTTCTAGGGCCATTTCCTTAAGTACTCTGGGTTGTGGATTATCAGGCCCCAGGGATTTATCGGCCTTCAATCCCAGCAATTTCCCCAACACCATTTCGCTACCAATACTGATATCTTTCAGTTCCTCCCTCTCACTAAGCCCTGTGTTCCCCAGTATTTCTGGTTTGTTATTAGTGTCCTCCTTTGTGAGGACAGAACCAAAGTATGTATTTAGTTGGTCAGCCATTTCTTTGTTCCTCATTATAAATTCCCCCATTTCTGACTGTAAGGGACCTACATTTGTCTTCACCAATCTTTTTCTCTTCACAACTTCTTCAAGTACCATATAGGTCCAGTGATTTCTTGGAAGAGGCCTGCTTGTTGATAGTTCCAAGATGAACTTATGATCTTTTAAAAAAAATCCCAGGTTAGCATCCACATGTCCAGATCATGCCAAATCTTTCCACTTTGTAAAAGGAAATTTTAGTCTTGAGAGATATGGGGCAGGACTTTCCGCACATGCCTGCCGCCGGGACCTTCCAGTCCCACCGCGAGTCAATGGGCTTGTGGCTGGAGCGCCGCCTCGTCCACTGCAGGTCCCGCCCATGATGGGGCCGGAAAATCCCGGCCTTGGTTCTAACACCAGGTTTCTGCCCTGTCGCAGTACTGAAGTGGTACAAATAGCATCCTGTGTGACTGTTGTAAACTATGCCTCCTCATCCTTCTTGTCCTGTCTGTGGCCTTTGATATGGTTGACCATACCATAGCCAAGTAATATCTCCTCTTCCTGCTTGGAGTCATATTCATACTGGCACAGAAAGAGGCCATTCAGCCTATCGGGTCCGTGCTGGTGCTATGTAGAGAAATCCAATCAGCCCCTTCCCCCGCTTTATTCCCATAACCTTCCATGTTTATTTCCCTCAAAAGTCCATTCAATTTCCTTTTGAAGTCATTTATCGTCTCTGCTTCCACCATCCTCATGAGCAGCAAGTTCCAGAACATTACTAGCTGCTTAAAAATGTTCTTCTTCACATCCGCCTGTATCTCTTACCCAAATCATTAAATCTGTCCCTCTCTGCAACATTACCTCTGGAGTACTCCAAGGGTCTATTTTTGACCCCCTCCTATTTCTCATCCTGATGCTGGCCCTCAGCAACATCATCCAGAAACATAATATTACGTTCCACCTGTACGCTAACAGCACCCAGCTCACCACTATCTCTACATTGTCAGACTACTTGTCTGACATCTAGTACAGGAGGACCAGAAATTTCCTCCACCAAAATATTGAGAAAACTGAAACCATTATCTTCTGTCCAGGCGATTACCTTTCATCCCTGCCACAATTCTTCTCCCTAATCATTGACTCCAGTCCTCCCCCTGGTGACTACCTGAGGCTGATTTTGATTGTTGCTACCTTGGTGTTATATTTTATTACAAGATGAGCTTCCTACCACTTATTAGCGCCAGCACTAGGACTGCCTATTTCCACCTCCAGGATGTTGCTGGACACAACCCTCACCTCAGCTCATCTGCTGCTGAAACCCTCATCTGTGCCTTTGTTACCTCTAGACTTGATGATTCCACTGCTCTATTGGCTGGTCTCCCATATTCTACCCTCTTACGATCCAGTTAGGGACTAGAAACCTTTCTTATTAAGTAGGCAAAATTTGAAATCCCAGGCATTTATTAAGAGAATAAAGTCCCACAATTCTATGGTTTTAAACAAACAAAAGAATATACAAGAGTCACAGCTGCAAACAGTCAATATTAACTATTATCTATCCTTTACACTAACATCCATAATTAACATGAGGAAAACATGAATTAACAGGCAAACTGTGGTTACTCCCAAGTAGCAACTACAACAAAAACAGAACTCCCAAATTCTCTCAGCAGCCTGCCCAGTGATTACTGTGAGTGATAAAGATCCTTCAAACACAGTCTTCCTCACAAGGGACCTCAGCTTCTCTCTTTTAGAGAGCTTGTTACTGATGTTCCTCTGATAGCAGCTCTAACTCAGCTTTCCAGGCCTCTCACTTCTTCGGCCTAAAATGAGTTGTCAGGCAACTGGATTCCAACTAGAACTGCTCCAATGACTGCTCATCTCACAACTGTTTAGTATCTTCTCCAGAACTCCAGCATCTAATCACCTGCACGATCACAGCTCTCCAGCTATACTGAGCAGACAATCACTGCTCATCACAGGCTTTCCTTTGCCCCAGCTGCCAGATTCACGGAGCAGACAGCTTCACTTCAGCTTCACCAAGCTGACAACTGCTCCAGGGCTTCTCAAAGCCCCAATTCCCCAGCAGCACGGATCTATCAACAGCTCCTGGGCTCCTTATTCCCAGCTCCCTATGGGCTTCTCTGAGCTCCAGCTGCACAGAGTTATTACCTTCTGCTGTCTCTTTTGCTCCAGTTAACCTTGTCATGTGGGCTTACTTTTGCACCCAAAAACCCGGTCCAGTGGTAGTTCTTTTAAAAACAAAAAAACTGCGGATGCTGGAAATCCAAAACACAAACAGAATTACCTGGAAAAACTCAGCAGGTCTGGCAGCATCGGCGGAGAAGAAAAGAGTTGACGTTTCGAGTCCTCATGACCCTTCGACAGAACTTGAGTTCGAGTCCAAGAAAGAGTTGAGATATAAGCTGGTTTAAGGTGTGTTGCGGGGGGCGGAGAGAGAGAGAGAGAGAAGTGGAGGGGGTTGGTATGGTTGTAGGGACAAACAACAGTGATAGAAGCAGATCATCAAAAGATGTCACCAACAATAGAACAAAAGAACACATAGGTGTTAAAGTTGGTGATATTATCTAAACGAATGTGCTAATTAAGAATGGATGGTAGGGCACTCAAGGTATAGCTCTAGTGGGGGTGGGGAGAGCATAAAAGATTTTAAAATATTTAAAAATAATGGAAATTGGTGGGAAAAAAAAATCTATATAATTTATTGGAAAAAACAAAAGGAAGGGGGAAGCAGAAAGGGTTTGGGGATGGGGGAGGGAGCTCAAGACCTAAAGTTGTTGAATTCAATATTCAGTCCGGAAGGCTATAAACTGCCTAGTCGGAAGATGAGGTGTTGTTCCTCCAGTTTGCGTTGGGCTTCACTGGAACAATGCAGTAAGCCAAGGACAGACATGTGGGCAAGAGAGCAGGGTGGAGTGTTAAAATGGCAAGCGACAGGGAGGTTTGGGTCATTCTTGCGGACAGACCGCAGGTGTTCTGCAAAGCGGTCGCCCAGTTTACGTTTGGTCTCTCCAATGTCGAGGAGACCACATTGGAAGCAACAAATGCAGTAGACTAAGTTGGGGGAAATGCAAGTGAAATGCTGCTTCACTTGAAAGGAGTGTTTGGGCCCTTGGATGGTGAGGAGAGAGGAACTGAAGGGGCAGGTGTTGCATCTTTTGCGTGGGCATGGGGTGGTGCCATAGGAGGGGGTTGAGGAGTAGGGGGTGATGGAGGAGTGGACCAGGGTGTCCCGGAGGGGGCGATCCCTACGGAATGCCGATAGGGGGGGTGAAGGGAAGATGTGTTTGGTGGTGGCATCATGCTGGAGTTGGCGGAAATGGCGGAGGATGATCCTTTGAATGTGGAGGCTGGTGGGGTGATAAGTGAGGACAAGGGGGACCCTATCATGTTTCTGGGAGGGAGGAGAAGGCGTGAGGGCGGATGCACGGGAGGTGGGCCGGACACGGTTGAGGGCCCTGTCAACGACCGTGAGTGGAAAACCTCGGTTAAGGAAGAAGGAGGACATGTCAGAGAAACTGTTTTTGAAGGTAGCATCATCGGAACAGATGCGATGGAGGCGAAGGAACTGAGAGAATGGGATGGAGTCCTTACAGGAAGCGGGGTGTGAGGAGCTGTAGTCGAGGTAGCTGTGGGAGTCGGTAGGTTTGTAATGGATATTGGTGGGCAGTCTATCACCAGAGATTGAGACAGAGAAGTCAAGGAAGGGAAGGGAAGTGTCAGAGATGGACCACGTGAAAATGATGGAGGGGTGGAGATTAGAAGCAAAATTAATAAATTTTTCCAAGTCCCGACGAGAGCATGAAGCAGCACCGAAGTAATCATCGATGTACCGGAGAAAGAGTTGTGGAAGGGGGCCGGAGTAGGACTGGAACAAGGAATGTTCCACATACCCCATAAAGAGACAGGCACAGCTGGGGCCCATGCGGGTACCCATTGCCACACCTTTTATTTGGAGGAAGTGAGAGGAGTTGAAGGAGAAATTGTTCAGCGTGAGAACAAGTTCAGCCAGATGGAGGAGAGTTGTGGTGGATGGGGATTGTTCGGGCCTCAGTTCAAGGAAGAAGCTAAAGGCCCTCAGACCATCCTGATGGGGGATGGAGTTGTAGAGGGATTGGACGTCCATGATGAAGAGGAAGCGGTTGGGGCCAGGGAATTGGAAATTGTTGATGTGACGTAAGGTGTCAGAGGAATCACGGATGTAGGTGGGAAGGGACTGGTCAAGGGGAGAGAGAAGGGAGTCAAGATAACGAGAAATGAGTTCTGTGTGGCAGGAGCAATCTTAGACGATCGGTCTACCGGGGCAGTTCTGTTTGTGGATTTTGGGTAGGAGATAGAAGCGGGCCGTCCGAGGTTGGACGACTATCAGGTTGGAAGCTGTGGGAGGAAGATCCCCAGAGTAGATGAGGTCAGTGACAGTCCTGGAAACACCCATGCCCACGCAAAAGATGCAACACCTGCCCCTTCACTTCCTCTCTCCTCACCATCCAAGGGCCCAAACACTCTTTTCAAGTGAAGGAGCATTTCACTTGCATTTCCCCCAACTTAGTCTACTGCATTCGTTGCTCCCAATGTGGTCTCCTCTACATTGGAGAGACCAAACGTAAACTGGGCGACCGCTTTGCAGAACACTTGTGGTCTGTCCGCAAGAATGACCCAAACCTCCCTGTCGCTTGCCATTTTAATACTCCACCCTGCGCTCTTGCCCACATGTCTGTCCTTGGCTTGCTGCATTGTTCCAGTGAAGCCCAACGCAAACTGGAGGAACAACACCTCATCTTCCGACTAGGCACTTTACAGCCTTCCGGACTGAATATTGAATTCAACAACTTTAGGTCTTGAGCTCCCTCCCCCATCCCCACCCTCTTTCTGCTTCCCCCTTCCTTTTGTTTTTTTCCAAAAAATTATATAGATTTTTCTTTTCCCACCTATTTCCATTATTTTTAAATATTTTAAAATCTTTTATGCTCTCCCCACCCCCACTTGAGCTATACCTTGAGTGCCCTACCATCCATTCTTAATTAGCACATTCGTTTAGATAATATCACCAACTTTAACACCTATGTGTTCTTTTGTTCTATTGTTGGTGACATCTTTTGATGATCTGCTTCTATCACTGCTTGTTTGTCCCTACAACCACACCAACCCCCTTCACTTCTCTCTCTCTCTCTCTCTCCGCCCCCCCCCCCCCCCCACACACCTTAAACCAGCTTATATTTCAACTCTTTCTTGGACTCGAACTCAAGTTCTGTCGAAGGGTCATGAGGACTCGAAACGTCAACTCTTTTCTTCTCCGCCGATGCTGCCAAACCTGCTGAGTTTTTCCAGGTAATTCTGTTTGTGTTTTGGTAGTTTTTTTAATGCTGCCTCTGAGTAGCCACCTTTGAGCATACATGACCTGCACCCCAGAGCACACTCTGTGCTTTGTGCCAGAGCCCCAGGCAAGCCAGAAGTTTGAATCCTTGGCCTCCTCCCCACACTTGTCCCAGCAGTACATTGTAATCACTCCCCTCTGTATCCTGCAGCTTCTCCCACAGCATGACCCAGAGCGGGAGGCAGCAGTGTTGGATTCCCTTGTTACTCCACACATGTGAGGACATTGGTTGGCCAAGATGTTGCCATGGAAAAAGTAACAGAAACAATAGGCTCCCCAAGGTAATTCAAAAATGCACAAGGCTTGAACATACTCCTTTTGTTTGCAGAGAATGGGTCCCTGCATATGAATATATATTGCTTCTAGCAAGCATAAATGAGCCACGTTCTAAACTCAATTCTTAAATTGGCTGTTAGTGTGGAAGTTCAACCTTGAGCCTGTTATGAATTACCTGGGAGCTTGTTTTCTGTTGCTTTCTCCATGACAATGACTTGGCCAATCAGAGCTGACTTGCCAGCCAATTATCATCCTTTTCTCCTGTAGTATAAATTGTTGTGATTCTTTGAAATTTGACATTCTTGTATTTGTCCTGATGAGTGCAAGATGCAAAACTTCAGTAACATGTCTCTCTTTTCAGCAATATTTAAGATGTTTCTTAACCCTACCTCATTGGCGAAGCTTTTGGCCCTCTGGCCTGATATCCTTAAGCAGCTTGTTGTCAAATTTTGTTCTGTAAAGTGCCTTGGGAGGTTTTATTACATTAAAGGTATTGTAAAAATACAAGTTGTTGTTGAATGGTGTTATAATGTAATTGATATTACAATGTAATATTTAATTTTTTTCAAAGGGAACAGGAAAACAAGGTAGACAGCCATTTGATTTTCAGTGCAAAGTACTGAAGTACATAGGTAAATGATGGCGTTTGACCATCGTACCTTGTTTCACCCCTTTCATTCCTCTTGTAAAATTCTTGCTCTCTACTGTTCACCTGAGTATCAAGCCAAGTTTTTCATTGAGATGCCTTCAGTATTTTCTTCCCTCAATCCCTGTGCCAAGTGACTTGTAATCCTTGGTGATGTACAATGCTACTTTCAAATTCCCAGCTGTTCAAACTTTTGCCCTCCATTCCCCATCACCTTTCTCCAGCCATTGATCTGCTCAACCGCACCCTTACCTCCACCTTTGATGCCCCTGTTGCACCATCTCTGCTGCTTTATGTTTATGGTGGACAACTGGTTGAGCCATTCATCGACATATATGGATGGATCACATAAAGCAATATGGGTTCCTGCTTTCCTTCAATAAAACTGCTAATTGCTCTAGCATCATTCTCTCCTGCATTACAGTCTTCTCAAATTGCACTCCCATCCCCTTTATCCTCCACAACAAGTATAAGGAGTTAAATAAAAACAGGAAATGCTGGAAACTCAGCAGGTCTAACAGCATCTGTGAAGAGAGAAACAGAGTTTTGAGTCATCATGACTCTTCTTCAGAGCACCGTGAGGGGTGTGAGGATTTCATGGACTTCTTTTACACTTAGATTAAGGCCATTTGTTCAGTTGCCTCTGCCGCTTCCACTAGCCATGAATTTATCTCCTCCTCTAATTTCTCTCTTAACTAACGATCTTATTGAAACATGTTAGATCATGAGGGCACATGATAAGGTAGGTATTGGGAAGATGTTTCCTCATGTCGGGGAGACTAGAACTAGAGACACAGTTTAAAAATAAGAGGCCTCCCTTTTAAGATATGAGGAGAAATGTTTTCTCTCAGAGGACTGTTAGTCTGTGGAATTTTCTTCTCCAGAAAACAATAGAGGCTGGGTCATTGAATTTTTCCAGGGCTGAGTTAGATAGATTTTTGATAGCCAAGGGACCTAAGGGCAATGAGACAGGAAAGTGGACTGGAGATGACAGCCATGATCTTATTGAATGCCAAAGCAGGCTCAAAGGGCTGAATAGCTTACTCCTGCCTCTCTATGTTCCTCTTATGCCTTCTCTGAGCCCATCTTGCCCATAAGGACCACCTCTTGCGATCTCAACTCTATTCCTACTAAATTGCTGACTTCCCCCCCCCCACCCCCGACAACTCCCCTCCCTGGCCCTCTGTTAGCTGATATTGTTAATGGTTCCCTCTGCTTGGGTACGATTCCTCTTTCCCCCAAATTTCTCCTCATCACTGCACTTCACAAGAAAAATCCACCCATTACCCCTCTTGTCCATGCAAACTACCACTGATCAACAGTTACACATCACCACTTGCATCCACTGATTGACATTGGCGCCTAGTCCATTAATGCCTCTGTTTTAAAATTTTCATCCTTGTTTTCAGATTCCTTCCATGGCTTCACCTCTCCCTATTTTTGTAACCTCTTCTAGTCTTATGGTCATCCAGGAAATATGCATTCCTCCAATTCTGGCCAGTTGTGCATCCTTGATTTCCCTCACTGCCGGCCAAGCATCCAACTGTGCATAAGTTCTGGAATTTCCTCCATTAGCCTCTCCCCCTCTTTACGCCTTTCTCCACCTTTAAGGCACTCCTTATGCCCTACCACAATAGACTTTTGGTACTGTCCTAATATCTCCTTATATGACTTAATGTCAATTTTTTCCTGATAATGCTCCTGAAACGTGCCGAGGGATGTTTTATTCCATTGTAGGCGTGATATGAATACAAATTGTTGTTGCTGTCTTATCCCATTCATGTTGCATATCAAATTATCATGTTCAGTTTAGTGGTGACACAGGTCAGGTTATGATAATTGCCCTTTTGTTCTGAGTATGTTCTAAGAGTACTGGAAGAGAACTCCAATAGTAATAGCTTAGAAATTAATCTGATATGTAACTATGCTGTACTGTTGTAGCTGTTGACATCAATTAATCTGCTTCTATCTGTTGGAGATACATACACACCAGACAGTGCTGTTGAACCCTCCTTGCTGAGTAAACACAATGAGGGAAATTGGCAGGTTTGGGTTGAATTTAGTGTTAATTATCAGAATCCCAACTCCAACCTATCCACTTCCAGTTTTAATGGAGTGGGATGGGGGCAGGGGTGCGGGGGGGGTGCGGTGGTTGCAGGCAACCAACACTTTCCCAGGAAGCGCATTGACAATTTAAGTATAATAATAGAGCTGCATACTTCATTTTTACCCAATATTTTTAATTTAATACTGGCCGGCTGAGTTTTCCAGGCCTCGACAAAGCCATTGACTGGAGGGTGGTGAGGAGCACAGGATCAAGCAGGTGCATAAGAACATAAGAAGGTAAGAAATGGAGCAGGAGTAGGCCATTTGGCTCCTCAAGCCTGCCCAACCATTCAATAAGATCATAGCTGATCTGCCCCAGGCCTCAACTCCTCTTTGGTGCCAGCTCTTCATAGCCCTGAACTCCCCGATATTTCAAAAATCTATCTACCTCCTCTTTAAATACTTTCAGTGATGTAGCCTCCACAACTCTCTGGGGTAGAAAATTCCAGACATTCACTACCCTCTGAGAGAAGAAGTCCCCTCGTATCTCAATTTTAAATGAGTGTCCCCTTATTCTATAACTATGTTCCGTAGTTCAAGATTCCTCCACTAACGGAAACATCATCTCAACATCTACCCTGTCAAGCCCCCTCAGAATCTTGAATGTTTCAATAAGATCACCCCTCATTCTTCTAAACTCTGATAAATAAAGGCCTAACCTGTTTAGCCATTCTTCATAAGTCAACTCCTTCATCCCAGGAATCAGCCTAGTGAATCTCTTTTGAACTGCTTCCAATGCCAGTTTCTCCCTTCTTAAATACGGGATCCAAAACTGTACACAGTACTCCAGGTGCGGCCTCAGTAACACCCTGTTCTCCAACCCCCTAGCAATACAGACCAAAATTCCATTTGCCTTCTTAATTACTTGCTGCACCAGATTTCCTTCCCTAAAGGGCATTAGTGAACCAGATGGGCTTTTATGACAATTGGCATGGTCCTCATTAGACTTCTAATTCCAGATTTTTATTGAATTCAAATTCCATCATCTGCTGTGGTGGAATTCAAACCCGGTCCCCAGAGCATTACCCTATGTCCCGGAATACCAGTCCAATGACAATACCACTATGCTACCGTCTCCCCACTCCCTAAGTCTTTCCAAATTGAAAAAGACCCATTAATTCTGACTCTCTGTCTTCTGTGTGTTAACCAATCCTCAATCCATCTGAGTACATTACCCCCAATACCGTGAACTCTTCTTTTATGCAATAACTTTTTATGTGGCTCTTTATCAAATGCCTAAAGTTCAAATACACTACATCTACTGGTTCCTCTTTATCAACTCTGCTTGTTATATCCTCAAAGAACTCGAGCAAATTTGTCAAACATGATTTTCCTTTCACAAAACCATGCTGACTGTATTTGATTGTGTTAAGCTTTTCTAAATGTCCTGCTATTTCTTCCTTATTAATGAACTCTAGCATTTTCCCAACGACAGGTTTAGGCTGACTGGCCTATAGTTTTCCGCTTTTTGTCCCCCTCCCTTCTTATCAAAGGCGTCACATTAGCAGTTTTCCAATCTGCTGGGACCCTTCTGGAATCCAGTGAGTTCTGGGATATCTTGACCACTATCTCTGCAGCCATTTCCCTTAAAACCCTTAGATGCAGGCCATCAGGTCCTGGGGATATATCTGTTTAGTCCCATTAGTCTGTCAAATAGTTTGTCCCTCGTGATAGAGACTGTTACAAGATCTTTCCTCCCATTAGCTCCTTGTTTATCTGATATCTTTGGGATATTTATAGTGTCCTCCACCATGAAGACCAATGTAAACTATTGGTTTAAATTGTCTGCCATTTTCCTGTTCCCCATTATCAATTCTCCAGTCACATCCTGCATAGGTCCCACGCTCACTTTAGCCACTCTCTTTTTATATACCTGTAGAAGCTCTTTCTGTTTGTTTTTATTTTTCTTCCCAATTTACTTCCATAATCAATTTTCTCCCTTTTTATTAGTTTTTTAGTTATCCGCTGTTGGTTCCTAAAAAATTCCCTATCCTCTGGCCTACCATTATTTTTTGCCTTATTTTTTGATTGGATACTCTCCTTAACCACCTTTGTTAACCACGGATGGTTCATCCTTTTCATCAAGTCCTTCTTTTCGACTGGGATAAATTTTTGCTGAGCTTAATGAAATATCTGCTTAAATGTCTGCCACTGCTCATCCACTGACCTTCCCCTTAGTCTATTTTCCCAGCCTGCTTCAGACAACTCTTTATTCATACCTCTGTATTTGCCCTTATTTAAATTGAGGACACTGGTTTGAGACCCTAGTTGCTCGCCCTCAAGCTAAATTTGAAATTCTACCATGTTGTTATCGCCATCCCCTAGAGGTCCTTAGCTATGAGGTCTATTATTAATCCTACCTCATTACACATTACTAGATCCAAAATAGCCTTCCCCCAGGTAGGTGCTACAACATATTGCTCCAAGAAACAATCCCTGATGCACTTTACAAATTCGTCTTCCATGTTACCCCTGCCAATCTGATTTGTCCAGTCAATAATGTAGCACCCTTCTTACATGTCTCCATTAGTTCCTGATTTATAATTTGTCCTACAGTGAGGCAACTCTTGGGGGCCTATAGACATCTCCCAACCACAACTTCTTTCCCTTGCTATTCCTTATTTCCACCCAAACTGATTCCACATCATGATCTATTGCACCTATATCACTACTCACCACCACACCTTCCTTTATTAACAAAGCTACCCCACCTCATTTTCCTTTTTACCTATTTTTCCAGAACATCAAATCCCCTTGAATATTGAGTTCCTAGTCTTGGTCACCCTGCAACCATGTCTCTGTAATAGCTATCACTTATTTCTATTTGTGTCGTCAACTCATCTATCTTGTTACAAATGCTGTGTGTATTCAGATCTAGTGCCATAAGCTTTGATCTTTTACCATTACTAATCATGCTAGTTCTAATTTCTGCTGCACTCTTCTGCTTATATTTTCTGCCCCTTCCTGTCACATTGATTATCGTTTCACCTCTTCACTACCCTACACCTCTGCTCTCTCGTTTCTTTTTGATTTTTTAAACTTCCCTTCAATTGAACCTTCCCCCTGCTAATTAGCTTAAAGCTTAAAGCTAATTAGTTATACAATTTGCCAGGACACTGGTCCTAGCATGGTTCAAATGAAGCCCATCCCAATGGAACAGCTTTCTCTTTCCCCAGTACTAGTGCCATGAATCGGAACCCATTTCTCTCACACCAATCTTTGAGCCACACATTTATCTCTCTAATGTTATTTACCCTATGCCAATTTGCACATGGCTCAGGTATTATTACCTTTGTGGTTCTGCTTTTTAATTTACCCCCGAGCTGCTCGTAGTCCCTCAGCAGAACCTCTTTCCTAGTCCTACCTATGTCGTTGGTACCTATGTGGACCACGACAACTGGATCCTTCCCCTCTGACTCCAAGTTCCTTTCTCGCCCAGAAGTGTTGTCTTTAACCTCGGCACCTGGTAGGCAACAAAGCCTTTGGAACTCTTTGTCTTTGCTGCACAGGACATTATCTATTCCCCTAACAATGCTATCCCCTATTATTACTACATTTCTCTTTTCTCCCCCCACTTGAATGGCTCTCTGTACCACGGTGCTTATCCTCCCTGCAGTCTGTGTCTTCTTCCACACTGAGAGCAAGAACTTCATAGCTATTGGACAAGGGGACTGGCTGAGGCTCCTCCAAAGCAAAGTTCTGGATCCCCATAGCTGCCTAACTCACAGTCATACCCTCCTATCCCTGACCACGGTCCAAATTTGATGTAATTAGTCTAAGGGGTGTGACCGTCTCCTGAAACACAGTGTCCAGGCAACTCTCCCCTTCCCTGATGTGTCGCAGTGTCCACAGCTCGGACTCCAGGTCATCAACTCTGAGTTGAAGTTCCTCGAGCAGCCAACACTTGCTGCACATGTGGGCACTGTGGATCGCATTGTTGTCCACCAGCGCCCACATACTACAGCTGCAATATATCGCCTGCCCAGCCATCTCTATTCTATTTAATTAACTAATTTGGATGTTAAATATTTTAAGTGTGAATTTCTCAACTATACTCTTCAGCTGTAATAATGTCTCCTGATTTAGACCACTTGGCCAATCAAAAGAGACAGGGAAGAGATACCCACCAATCACCTACCTGTTTTCCTATGACATACACTTTGGCTCTAACAGGTAGAAACTGGTTGAAGGGGCTCTCCGCCACCACTGCCCTTCTCTCCTCGCGCTCTTTTATCCTGTGTCTTTGCTGTTCCCCTCACGTTCTTTTATCCTGTGTCTTTGCTGTTCCCCTCACGTTCTTTTATCCTGTGTCTTTGCTGTTCCCCTCGTGTTCTTTTATCCTGTGTCTTTGCTGTTCCCCTCATGTTCTTTTATCTTGTGTCTTTGCCATTCCCCTCGCGTTCTTTTATCCTGTGTCTTTGCCGTTCCCCTCGCGTTCTTTTATCCTGTAAGATTTCACCGCTGGATCGAAGTTTACCTGCTTCGTCCATCCACTGTGATTGGACACCACACCAACCCTTCAGGTCTTCCCCTGGCTTATCTGATCTCTCACCCCACCCCCACCAACTGCTCTCATGTTTTCCTTTCTGTCTCTTCTGATATCACCCTCCCAACTCTTTTGAATGCTTCCCCCCCACCCCCCACCCCCACCACCCCCCTGCCTCCCCGCAAGGCCTCTGATTTCCCCCTTCCTTCTCTCTCATCCCTGTATACAACTTGATGGAAAAGGCCTTCTTGCCTGACTGCCAGCCAGCCTTCCAAGCTGGCTAGTTGCAGCCTGGAAACAGAGACTAAATAGATTGATCAGGTTCTGCTGTAAAATCAGCCTTCCCCCTCCCCCCTGACGTAGCACCCAGTCTCCAAAATACTATCCAACTCACTGTGTTCTGGAACCAGAAGGTGATCAACACAGACTCATTTGAAGTGGTGTATTATGTTTGTATGACTATGTCAGGCTGTTGCTTGATTAATCTGTGAGAAAGCTCTCCCAACTTTGGCACAAGCTTCCAGATGTTAGTAAGGAGGACTTTGCAGGGCCAACAGGGCTGGGTTTACCGTTGTCATTTCCGGTGCCTAGGTCAATGCGAGGTTATCTGCCCAGTTTCACTCCTTTTTATTGACTTCGTAGCAGTTTGATACAGCTGAGTGGTTTGCTAGACTCTTTCAGTGGGCATTTAAGAATCAACCATATGACTGCGGATCTGGAGTCATATGTAGGCCAGACCAGGTGAGGATGGCAGATTTCCTTCCTTGAAGGACATTAGTGAACCGGTTGGGTTTTTACAACAATTGACAATGGTTTCAAGGTCATCATGAATGGTAGTGAATGGTAGTGGACAATTAAACAACTCACTGGAGGAAAGGCTCCACAAATATCCCCATCCTCAATGATGAGGGAGCCCAGCACATCAGCGCAAACCATAAGGCAAAAGCATTTGCAACCATCTTCAGCCAGATGTGCCAAGTGGATGATCCATTTCGGCCCCCTGCTGAGGACAATGCAAAGGCAATGAGCCCTGACAATATTCTGGTAACAGTACTGAAGACTTATGCTTCAGAACTTGCCATGACCCTAGCCAAGCTGTTCCAGTACTGTTACACGATAGGCATCAGCCCAGCAATGTTGGAAATTGCCCAGGTATGTCTTGTGCACAAAAAACAGGACAATTCCAACAACCACCCCATCAGTCTGCTCTCCATCATCAGTAAGGTGATGGAAGGAGTCATCAACAGTGCTCTCAAGTGGCACTTGCTTCGCAATAACCTGCTCAGTGATGTTCAGTTTGGGTTCTGCCAGGGCAACTCAGCTTCTGACCTCAGTACAGCATTGGTTCAAATATGGACAAAAGAGCTGAAGTCCAGAGATGAGATGAGAGTGACTGCCCTTGAAATCAAGGCAGGATTTGAATGAGTGACATCAAGGAGCCCAGGCAAAACTGGAGTCAATAGGAATCAGGGGAAAAACTCCCCGTCAGTTGGAGTCATACTTAGCACAAAGGAAGATGGCTGTAGTTGCTGGAGATTAATGATCTCGGTTCCAGGACATCACTGCAGGAGTTCCTCAGGCTTGTGTCCTAGACCTAACATTCTTCAGCTGCTTCATCAATGACCTTCCTTCTATCACAAGGCTCTTCTAAGATTTGCAAGGGTGAGTGTGTCACCATTCTGGTGATGGACATATGTGGGAGGTTGTGATATGGGCCCGTTATGGGATTTTCATGTGTAAAAGGAAGTTGCCACAGTGTGTAAGGCAGCATGATGCACACATGCCACTCTGCAGGGCAATGGGTGTTAAGAAAGTTGGGGAAACAGCTACAGCTTATTAGCTGGCAAGGAGCATAGAATAAAGTATGCTGCCGTGAAATATACAATGGCCAAATTTCTAAAGGCATGATTGTAGCACAGCATCATCATAACAATCTCCTTCCTTATTTGTAGAAGATGGTGCACAATGCCTGAGAAAGGAACAGGGCCTAAGGCTTGTGTCCCCAATGTTGCCATCCTGACAGCCATTGAGGAGGTGGTCCTGGAGTTGGCTGCCAACCAATGCGAGTTAGGAGGAAGGCCTGAGGGTGGTGAGAATCCAAGAGTGCTTGAAGCTGGGGAAGCTGGAAGGAAAGTAGCATAGGTGGTTTGTGATTTTGAAGGCTTACTGACATCGGGGAGGGAGATGTGTCTCTATGCTGAATGGCATAAAGTTTTAACAATGAATCACATCTCCCAATGGCTCATGTGTTTGCAGTGACAAAGAGCATCTCACAAAACTCACCAGAAAGGTTGAAGATGCACCTAACCACTCACAACCACATGGGTGCAACGTCAGTAGTTGCAAGCGGTAGCCCTGCCGCACCAGCGTTAACCTCTGAAGAAGAAGAGCATGCCTCAGAGGGTGCAGTATCACATCTGTGCTCCATATCGAACACCAGCGCAGAAAGACGGACCTCAGTGGGTATACACGACTTGTTAGTAATGGATAGACACACTAGTGAGTGCACATCAGCGGCACACAATCAGCTGTCAGAGATGGAACAGGCCTCTGGCAGTTGGTGGAGTGTTGGAGGCAACCTAATTGCTGAGCCCCAGGCTGACGACAAGCCTTTGGAGTCGTCTGTCAGGCGTCAGATATTGGATGTCCAGCATGAAGATGTGGCAAAGTTACATTGCATTATAGCACAGACATTGGAGGAGTCCATCCAGGTCATGAACGCTGTGATCACCCGCTCTACAGATGGCATGGCTTCCTCCATTGAGAGACTGGTGACTGTCATGGAAGGCCAAACTCAGTAGTTCACTGATGGGATGCTGCCTCTCAGGAATGTGGAGATGGCCAAATAGTCCTCACAGCGGTAGATGAGCAGCTGCTGACACCATTGTGGGGCACCTTTCAGGGCGCCTTTGATGGCCTTGGCCTCTCCTCTGTGCCTCTGCTATTGGCACAAATACCTCCAAATGCCACGGTGACTGGTGAGCCACCTGCCACTGTGCAGGAGACTCCTACCACGCTGGGGTCCTCATGGCCTCAGCTGACCAGATGACAACGGCTAAAGTCGTCCCAGACAAGGGACATAAAGGTCAGCGTCTTGTCTCCACTGCAGCTGGTGGCGAGGGGAGAACCATGCCGAGCATCCAAAAAAGAATCAAGAAACCCCCTCAGTAGTCACACATTGGTACACATGTGCCTCTCTTGTTTGTGAGATTTGAATATTGTTTGGAGTTATTGCGTACATAAATGATTGTGATTTTCCAATTATTATCCATCTGCATTCATCCATTATCTCTGTATGAATGTAAGGATAGGGATTTATATGAACTTCCTATGTGATTCAATGATTATGTGCTTCCTTCTGACTGACATTATTTGGCTGAATAATATGCAGCACTGGTGTCCATGTCACGGAGCTATGTGGAGAAGGAGCCAATGGCCATGAAGGCGATGTTGAGTTGGAGAAACTCAACTAAATGAAATCTTCCAACGATCAGATCTTCCCGTGTCTCATGGGCATCAAGAAGCTCCCTTAGACTGGCTTGGCCTGTTGCCTGCTGCAGCTCACTCTCTTCCTCCTCATCAGAGGACTGGGCTGACCCCTCTCAATTCGTCCTCTGAAAGGGCTTCCCCTCTGTGGAGGATCAGGTTATTCAGCACGTGGCAGACTACTGCCATGAGGGAGACTCTGGTTGGTACCATTTGGAGCTACCCATTTGATCTATCCAGGCATCAGAATCTCACCTTCAGCTGACCAATGGTCTCCTCAATGATGAACCTAAACAATATGTGGCTTTCATTGTTATGATGCTCAGGTTCCGTCTTTGAACTTTGCACTGGAGCCATCAGCCATTTCTTCAGTGTCTGGGCCTGTAAACATCCCTGGCACCTGGGAGTGTCTGAGGATGGTTGAATATGACTGCTTCCCAGGTATGTCACGCATACTTGCATGATTCTTTGATCAGGGTCGAACCAATCTGCACATTTATGAAGTGGTATCATTTACAGTTGATGAAAACCCCTGGCTCCCTTGCTGCTGCTTTGATGGCAACGTGGGTACAACTGATAACCTCTTCTACCTGTGGGAAACCAGCTATGACTGAAAAGCCCTGGCTCTTTCCATTTGACTGTTTTCATAAAGGAAATATATTGATGTGCATGCCTAAACATAGCATCAGGGAAGACCTTTATGCAGTGCTGTGCCTCAGGCTGGGTGATCCCACTCAGGTTTCTATAGGTGGCCTGGAATGTCCTGGAGGTGAAGAAATTCAAGGCAATGTCACTTTTAAGCTCACAGGCATCAGGTGGGCACCCACACAATTGGAGGCTATTTCAGCTGCCAGCATGTCACATGGGGAGGGAACAGCCTCTTGTGAAAAGCTGGAGATGGTGTTGCTCCATCATCTGCATACAGGACTTTCAGACCCCGTAAACTCATTGGCAGAGTATGACCTCCGCCTACGCCTGCGTGCCTGCTGCTCCCTCTCCTCTGCAGACCATCGCTCCTCAGTAGCTTGTCCACCTTCCTGCAACTCTTGTCACATCTGCCCCATGTCAAGTGGCCTCCTCCTCTCCTGCACCTCGTCTCCTCCTCATGCAGGGTGTGCTTCCCACAGAATGTACAATGCCCATAGGGGGCACCGTTTCACACCACAAATGGTGCAGTGTTCAAAGATGACCGGCGCACCAACTTTTCAGATCCTTCCCTAAGGCATACACCTGAATCTGATCAGAGGTGCATGAACAGCAGAATTGTCACAAATCGGCAACTCTGAGCAGCCTCTTCTGCTAAAGTCAGACATAGACCTAACTCCAGCCTTTCTATTCACCCTTCCATCAGTCCCTGAAAAGAAACATGATTCTCACCAGCTATGTTTCCCATGCACCCACCTTATTATAGCGTGGCCAATGTATTATGGGAATCAATTGAGCTGTTAAATACCTTAATCATGTTTAAGTACTAATTTCAAAATGGTGGATGGGCTGCCGACTTTGGACCCCATCCACGTACTGAATTATTGTGGACTGCCCTGATGACATCGTTTTCTTTTCTCCATCCTAGTTTATCTGAGTCATGGTCGAGAGGATAGGGTTCCTCTTGAGCTCTGCCATTTCCACAATATAGCTGACATCGTTGTTGGAATGTTTGCCTTTGTTTTTCTGCCTTTTACTTCTTCCTAAAGTGGCTATACTTAATCTGTGGTTAATGCACCCCTGTCTGTTATGATGAGGAGATTACTGCAAGGGGATCCATGGCTGCACCCCACATTGGAGCTACCTCTGATCCTTATGTTATAACAATGTCGTGCAAATGTAATTGGTGACTAAATATATATCGCTCTCATACAAAAATACTATATTATTTTGTAATAAGTTAATGGCTCGGATCTTTCACAAAACGGCAATCACTGTCAGGTTGCCACTCCAACTTTACTTTCCTGTGCCCCGATGCAACTCCATATTTCTGGCCAGGTCATCTGAAGCCAGATTCTCCAGAAATGCAGTCCATCGGAGAACTCCATCACAGCAGAGTTGCGACTGGACGCGCTCCCATTTTTACAGCACTTACTGCTGTTAGGTAAGTTTAAATGGATTCCAGTGAATGGATGAAGGTTGATGAACGGTTGAGTGGATGAATAAGTGAATGCGTGGAGTGGTAGGGTGGTTAGATGGGTGAGGTAAGTGGGTACGGTGGCAGGTGGGTAGAATGGCAGAGTGGCAGGTGGGTAGTGTGTGAGTGGGTAGTGGATCTGGGGTAGTCATGTCAGGTCATGAGGGGTAGTCAGATCAAGGGCTAGTCAGGTTGGGTTGGGATAGTCGGGTGGTGGTGGGGCTAGTCAGGTCTGGTCATGGGGCGGTAGTTGGGTGATGGAGGGAGTAGTCAGGTCTGGTCGGGGGGTGTAGTCAGGTGATGGGGCTCATCAGGGCGCCATATTTGAAGTATAGCTGCACACACACCTCTCAGTGCTTCCAGCCAAGGACTGCTACAAATAAGACATGGGCATGAAAGGCAAGAAGACTGCAGCCCCCAGGTTTAGTGATGCATATCTCAAGCTCCTTTTGGACACTGTGGAGGCTCGCCGTGATGTCCTCTACACCTACTCTAGCCACAGGAGGGGCAGCAACATTAACACACTGGCTTGGTAGATGATGGCAGTGGTGATCAGTGCCAATACTGCACAGAAGATGTTGGCCATCAAATGCAGATCGAGGATGACTGATCTCATCCAGAGTAAGGCAGCCATCACACACTCAAACCTATCACACATTCTCTGGCATCTCACTCACTGCCAGTTCAAGGGACATCACCACTCATTCTTTCACACACACCCTCACATCTCCATCTGGCCTCATCTCCTCTGGAGACTATCTCCTCAGCCCTCACATCTTGAGGCCACTTGCACAGATTAATTTGTGCCCCCATACAAACCGTGGGATACCCCCTTCCCCAGTACAGCTCTCGTCCTGCAGCCTCTTCCCTTGCCTGAGGCCGCTTCACCCCTTTCCCCAAGCAAGCCCTGATCCTGCAGCCATACAAAGCCAACTCTGCCATATGGCTGGTCTGGTAGATAGAGACCTGCCTGTGAGCCCCCCTAAAAGTGATGTGGTGCTGTCTGTGAAGCCTGGCGCTGATGACTGCAAGTGCTGCCTGAAGCAATGTAGGCAAACAAACCTCGAAGTCCCAAGTGAAGTGCAGCCTGCCAGGTGTATGTCACTTATGTGCAGTTGTGAAATATATCTTGGGCGGACAATCCAGCGTGGGGGAGATTAGTCCAGCGGACTAGCCTTATAATGATATGCAGGTGTATTACAATCACGTTCCTGACGTCCAATGGCAGGGAACAGGGCCTGCCATCGACATCGTGAAACCGATTTTTGGCTATCTCGTCATATTGTCCGCTCGCGCTGCCAAGCACACCCAATGCCAGCGGGCACGGAAAATTCCGTCCCTTGTGTCTTGCATGCAGGAAGTAAAAATCTGTGCAGTAAAGATGACAACTTCTCCCTCTATCAGAAACTAGGATAAGGTGAGATTTTGCACAATCATGGCACTGGAGAAATAGCACTGGGCGCAGCAGAGATTTTTCATAGCATATTACATTCTTTAGAATTCCAGCATCCATGATGGTTTAGTTGGCCTGGGAAGAGAGATGTGTTCATATTAGTGATATGTGTAGATTTGTCATTGGCATTCTGTGCTGTTTTCCAGATTGGTAGATTCACAATTTTGAAGCACTGTCTTGTTGCACTTGTGTTCTCAGCTGAAACATCTCTTTGATGTGCTAACAAGTGCTGCAGTGCTTCTACAATCAGTGTCCTGTGGAGCAGTGAACATCCTGACCATGTCTTTTCAATGATAAATGCAGGAGTCGGATTCCAACATGGCGTGAGCTGTGTGTGTGTATTAAGTCCATGATTTTCTGTTCTACAATTATTTATCCTGAGGGATCTGTGATTCCATCTTGTTTTCTATGAAGATTTTGGTGCATGCTCAAGAATTGCAAGTAATAGCTTTCTGTAATAACTATCAGAGCTTTGCTTGGAATGCAAATATTTGAAACTCAAGGTGAAATTACTATCTCCAAATCTTTGCAGTCTACTTTTCTATTATTGCTATTATCATGATGATCTCAGTTGGTCGTCCTAGTGAGTGTACAGTATTAATACCAGTTCTTGTCAACAACTATATATATGTATATATTTAAAAATCTTACAGTTTATATGTAATTTGCACCACGTGTAATAATAAATAGTGTGATTCTAATTTTAACATATCATTTACACTTAATAAGCTTTTACGACCATAAATAGTACTTGTTCATAAGATGTTAAATGGCTATCACTTTTCTGGATTCCCTTTTGCTTTTCTCAAATAATGTGACCAGCTCCCATAATGGCTTTGAGAATAGCGGTTCCTTGCCAAGAAGCACAAAGTCAGGCAGGCCATAATGTCATGGGTTTGTTTACCACACTTTGCTGAGTTTCTCTGATTTCAGCTGGGCCAGTATGATTAGCTTCTATGTGCCTGGATATTCTTTCCATTACCAATGATTTTCTCCCTCCCTTCTTTTGGGTCTCTCCTCACCCCTCACCCCCAACTCCCTCCCTACCCCGACTCACTTCCAACACCTGACTTCCCTGCACCCTCCAAACCTCCACCACGTCTTCTCTCCAAACCCCCACATCCCCGACTACCCGCCTGATTCCACGACTATCCCCGACTAACTTCCCAGCGCACCCCCCCCCAACTATCCCCATCTTTTCCCCACCCTCCAGACCTCCACCGCCCAACTACCCTCCCGACCCCCTGACTAGCCTCCCAAATCCCGACTACTCCCCTCACTGCCCTGACCACCTAACCCCTGACCACCCAACTAACCTCTCCCCCCGGACCACCCGACCCCCAGCTGTGGGGGAATGTGTTGAGCCTTGGTGGAGAGTGTTGGGCCTCAGGGTTGTGCCTGGGGAGAGGGGAGCTGGAGCATGTTGGGCCTTGGGTCAGGCCGCAGTGGGGGGGAGGGGGTTTTGGGGTGGTGTCAGGCCTTGGGAGGGTTGTTGGTCCTCAGGGATGAGGGGATATCAGGCTGGGTAGGATCGGGTCGGGCCTGGGGAGGGTCATGGTGAGAGTAGGGCCTAGCGGGGGGAGTGGGGGAAGGAGTCCCCAGGAGGGTGACAGAGTACTGTGGGTTAGGGAGTTACTGTTGTAGGGGGTGTAGTCCCTTGTGGGTGGGAAGAGTCCTGTGTGGGATGGCTGGTAGGGGGAGTGGGTCAGGGAAAACCCCAGGGGCATGGGGGAGTCCTTGGGGGGTGGGGGAAATAGTCGGGGATTGTGGGTGGAGACCCCTGGGTGGTCTGGAAAGGTGGAGGACTCGTGTGGGTCAGTATAATAGTTACCCGGAAGTTAGAAGAGGTTTTAAGTCTTCTAACATTTTCTGGGTAAATATTGATGTAACCCAGTTGGAACCATCTGAAACTTGTGATTTAAATTACATTTTTGGATGGTTCCCAGTGCAGGGCAATTGCCCAGGGGAAGATTGGACTTCTGGGCAATTGCACTGCAAACCTTAACTGTGAACTTCCGGAAGGGATTCCCACCCCCTGCTGACAATACGATGCCCTGAAGCTTTGAAAGTCACAGTCCAAATTTTGATTTTATGTTGTGTTGGATTCATTTCTCTGAAGACTGAATTTTTCTTTTACAAAATGGAAGGATTTGGCATTATCTGTGCATTTGGATGCCAACTTTGGATTTTTTTTTTAAAAAGGTCATAAGTTCACCTTGGAACTGTCAACAAGAAGACCTCTTCCAAGAAATCACCTCACCTTTATGGTACATGGGGAAGATTTGATTGTTTGTTTTGAACTGTAATCACTTTAATTGATGGGGAATGCACTGAAAAAAGCAAAGGCTAGTAACTTGCTGGACATCACAAGGCCGAGAGAAAAAGTAAGTTTTGAACCTGCTGGTTTTGAAGGCAGTCTTGTTGGTGAACAAGCTGAGGAAGGAAGGCTGCCCTAATTGGCTCCCTCCCTCTACCTTGCCTAAAGTCGTGTGTGGCTATCGGCCTGTAGCCAGAGAATACTCATCTGAGTGTAGCTGTTCTGAATTTGGACCTGAAAAGCTGAGACCAGTTGGTGAGAACTTCTAGACGTTCACCGGGACCACAAGAGGTAACTCCATGTCCACAGCATCGAGACCCTTTATTTTATAACGCCCATCCTCTAAAGCCGATTCCTGCAGAGAGAGACTCTATCTGTTTTTTTTTTATTTGTCAGTGTGTGTGCCGACGGAATTCTTTAGGAAGAGACAGATAATTATACTTCCTGATTACAATTGTACCTTAACCAGTACTGGCAACTTGTTAAAAAGAAGTTTTGTTTTATAATAAACTATCGTTCTGAGTTTATTGAATGAGGTCTGGTTGGAGACATTTTTATTCTGGGCGCCATTAGGGGAAATAGACAATTGGCTATTTTGGTGAGAAAATTAAACTTTTATCTTAATGGTACGGCCTGTGGAGTAGCGGGGCTAGATCATACATGCACTCTCCCATCCCGGTCGTAACAGTTGTGAGAGTAAAATGGTGTCTTTTGTTTGTCCTTACTCAATATAGTGGACAGCATGCTGCTAGCTGGAGGTGGATGTGGGCTTCCTGCTTGCTTGTTGACACCTTGGGTTCCAACCATCATGAAAAACTGGTGCTGCGTATTGCAATTTCTAGGCCAGCAGGTAGTCAGCATCTCTAAAGAGAAAAAACAAATGCATCACAACTTGTTTCTTCTTCTCTTGATACTGAGTGACCAGCTGTATAATTTTGACTTTAATCTTTGAAGAGAACTGCAGCTGTTTTTACATTTTTATGTGATGCAATAAACAGATTCCAGATATGATTTAGAATAGTAACAATTGAATGAAAAGCTATAGATGCCTATTATTTTAGGCTTGTGTAACTGATTTGCTGCGTTGGGAGGGAAGGTGAATTGCAAGAGATTCTCACATTCTTGTCAGGATTTAACAATCAGATGCGCCAGAGTACCAAGAAGATTATCCTACAAGGAGTCTGCAGTTGCGAAAATGATATAGGTACATATTGTTGTGATATTTCTTTCGGGATTTTGTTGTCTGTTAATTATTGGTTAGTAGGCCTCCCTTGGATGTAATCTAACATTGCAACTAGAAAATTGATGAACTCAGCTGGCACAGTTGGAATTTTGAGAATGTTAACTGGTAAAATGCCAGTTGCATTGTATCAGCACTAGTTATTTGGTAGAGCAAGGTTAGACACTTGGAGCTGGATTTTCAATCAAGGGGTTGGGAACTGAAAACTTGGTGCTAGTACAATCCGGAAGGGATTCCCACCACCCCCCCACCACCCCCCCGCATCCCCGCGCTGACAATACGATGCCCTGGAGCTTTGAAAGTCACAGTCCAAATTTTGCTTTTGTGTTGTGTTGGATTCATTTCTCTGAAGACTGAATTTTTCTTTTACAAGATCGAAGGATTTGGCATTATCTGTGCTGCCCACAGTCTCAACTCAAAAAGCCAGTGAGTGTGGAAAAGAGGCCTTTATAGGCCCATTAATTGAAAATAATTGGCCTACCTGCTGCTTAGCAGTGGGCAGCTGATCCCTCCCGAGTCACTCATTGAAAATGGTTTGGGGTTGTGGCGATGAACCACAAATGAAGCAAAATTGCAAGCCCACCTGCTTCGAATCCTGATCCTGACCCATTTAAAAATCCAGCCCTATAGATTTGATCCAAATTGTTTTCTGCTATGTTACATTTTATTATGTTTCCTTGTCCACATGTGGAATGCCTCCTTGGGTTTCTATGTTTGGAGATTAATTAGAATTAGACCAGGGATGCAGGGCCTCATTTCAATGGAAAGCCCAAGGAAGCTGGAATTGTTCTACTCAGAACAGAGATGATTAAGGAAAGAGTTAATAGCGGCATTCAAAATCATGAGGGATTTTAATGAAGTAAATAAGGAGCAACTGTTTCTATTGGCAGAAGGATCAGTAGGCAGAGAACAGAGATTTAAAGTATAAACAAAATGCTGGAAATGATCAGCAAGCCTGGCAGCATCTGTGTAGTGAGAAATTGAGTTAATGTTTCGAATCAAATATGACTTCTTCAAAACTGCAGAAAGGTGGAAATATGATGGGTTTTATGCTGTTGACAGTGGAGAGGGTGAGGCAGGGTGGTCAGCTCTTATGTAATAAAATAAGTGACACTTCAACAGTGGGATTGGGGCAGTGCAGGGTTGTGACTATAACTCCTCCCTAGTGGCCAATAGCCAAAGTGTACATGCTCACAAGAGGCTCGGGCCTGGATTTTGCTCCCGAGGCAGGTGTGCAAAGTTGGGAGTTTCCCCAGCTCACCACACCCACTTCGGAAAGAAGTGTTCTGAATAATGGGATCTTTGTCCCAGGTGTTCTGGAGTCGGACCCGCTGCCTCCAGAAAGTTTGGAGGCAGGGTCTGCTGAATGCTGAGGCAGGCTGTGCAAATGGCCCACCTCGGTTCTCTGGGATTTTGTCCCAATTGTGTGGTTGAATAACAGGCCCACAGCCCTTACCCCTCATGTCCCCCTACCCACTCTCCATGTCCCATCCATTTCAACTCATGCCAACCCATATCTCCACCCACCTGCCATGGTGCTTAATATCCTCCATACCAGTCCTTGCCCCACTACCCACACAGTGGCCCCTCATACCCTCCATGCCAACCTATGCCCCATAATCATCACCATGGTGCCGGTGCCAACTTAGTGCCAAATCATGCCAACCCATCAATCCCCTCTCACCCACTATTCTTTGCCCTTACATCCTCCATATGAACTTGCCCAGTGTCTACCAAGGGCAGACAACAGGAGCCATGCAGTGGTGAAATAAAATAAAGTTCTAAGTTCTATTACAGACTTCACTATAAAAACATTTTCATTGACAACAGTCCATTCAATACATTTAAATCTCTTCAAGTACTTTATTCCTATAAAAAAACAAACATTTGTGCTCAAAGCCCCACATCCAGTATTTGTGTGCAGAAGTGTGATTGTTTCAGAATTATGGGAACTACAAGACATAACAAGGGCTGTTTGCCGTGGCAGGGCAGAAACGTGAGTAGATGGGTTCAAAAATGAAATTGTGGGATTGCAGGAGAATTCCCACAGCACCAATTTAAATTTTTTAAACTAGCTATCCCCTGGTCTTGGAGAAAGACTGTCAGTTTAGTACCAGTTTAGTTCAGCATTGCCTTATGGCTCAATGGCCATTAGGCTGAGACTGTCTGAACTAATTTCAAGTTGTTGAACTTGGAAAAGAAATTTTCATTCTTGGCTAATACAAATCAAATGGAGGTGAAAGCAATATTTGCTAGTCTATTGTGCTACTCATCACCTAGCCCCAATGTGCATTGCTCATTTTCCATATCAACAAGTGCAGGTGTTTGCTATGGAGTGAATAATTCTAGAGAACTTTAAAGCACACTGGGAGGTGATTGGGGCCATCATGTCTGTGCTGGCACTTGCCTACAAAGTATGGTCCTGTAAGAAATAATCAACAAATTACTCATCAGATGGGAGGAGACAGAGAGGGAATGCTGTGCTTAGCTTTACTCCACAAGCTCGGGTACAGAAAACAGCACATCTCTTCACTGTATTTGCTGCATTAGTAAAATCTGTTCTGATTCTATATCATGTCATCCTTTATGACGAGCAATGATCTTGCTATTTTATCAGAAGGTTTATATTTTGTTGACCTTTTCCATGTGTCCTACAATATGTGTACTACTTTTATTTTTAGATTTCTTGGGGGGAAGAAGCCAACAGATGCATTATGCTGCCTGCATGGAAACTGAAAAGTAATTGTTCACTGAGGCATTGTTGTTTTTAAGTAGGATGCTAATTTCTTGCATTACAAACAGAAATATAAAAATGAGTAAGTATGTGTTTCCAGTTTAATTGCTGCAGCAGCTCAAGCTGTACTTGTTTTCTTCGCTATATTTGGAACTTACCAATTATGTAAAGTATAAACTGTACTTTTTTCTTGTAAATCATTGCTTCAGATTATTTGGTTGTTTGATTGGTACCTCATTCTCAATGATGGAACCTATCCAAACCACTCACACCCATGTATGAGCTCAAAGAACGTCATTAGCACCAGGAGAAGGCAAACAAGGATGAAGGATAAAGAAGCATCTTCACAGACAATGGAGGATCACTGCTAGTTGAACATCACCGTTAAACATGGCATGGGACCTCAGGATCGTTCTTGCCTTTTAGATTTTGTACCTTTTTGGTTTCTGGAAAAAGAAGAAAGTCACTTCTCAAATCAGGAAACCAGAAAATTAACCATATCCACCACTGTTTCCCTACTCCCCATCCCCAGAATTATATATATTTGAGGGAATTATCTCATCTGTGACTTCGGGTGTGCCATACTGTTGTTCCTGGACATGGTAATCAACATGATGAAAGTGCAATATTTCCAAGTAACTGAAGTCACGTTAGGAGGAAAGGAATGAAAATGTCAGGGGTGCAAATGGACAAGAGGGCTTTGACTAAAGTCCGCACCATAATTCTGAACCTATTCCTTCAAAGGGCAGAATGCAACTTAATGCACAATTATTTGGGTAATAGGTTCAAATTGGTCATCTAAGTGCACTCTCATAAGCAGTATCAAAATAAAATTGGCCATTTGTCCCATTGTGTTTGTGCTAGAGAAATCCAGAACTAATTCCACTCACCCCACAGCCCAATATCTCAATCCGAGTCAAACATTAATCCAGTCTTCCCTTAAGAGATATGATGCTTTCTACCTATACTGCTCTTTGTGGTAAAATATTCCATGCTCCCACAACATTGTGTGTGAGAATGGAGAGAGAGAAGGAAACATTTCTCAGTGATAATTTAAAATTGATGACCCCTTCACTTACTTTCAAACCAGAGAAAATATTTTTTCCTCCTATACCACATAAAACTCTTTATTAAATCTTTCTTTTCTGCTCCAACAGAAGTAGTTCCAAATCTTAAGCCTCTTCTCATAACCGGGATGTTCCGGTCTTGCCCGCGGTGAGAATCGCTGCGGGTGGGATGGAAAATCTGGAGAGACAGCCAAAAGTCTATGGACTTTGGGAAAATCCCAGCCCATCCCTGTCATCATCCTATTGAGTCAACACTGTTACTCCTGTGGTTTTAATATCATTTCCGTAGTGAAGTGCCCAGAACAGCCCATGGTACTCTTAATTGGCATCACTGTTTCAGCTAATAAGTTGGAGGTAGGACAGGATTTATGGTCGGACCTGGAGCAGTCTATTTTACAGCAACCAGTCTATTTAAAGAGCACACAGTCTATTTTAATAAAGCGCTAAGCAAATAGTGTATTTACTCAACAAACAAAGTCTATTGAAAAAATCTCCAGAAACGACGGCAAACAGAACTCATGACTGAAACTACAGCAAAGTCTCCTGATAAGAGCAGGGTTATTTCTCCAGCAAAGCATAGTGAATGGAGGATAGTTGCAAAATACCAATTGTGTGTGTGTCAAATAAATTCCATTCACATATAGCAGTGAGGTGTCAAAGTGTAATTCATGAGGGAAATTAACTGATCATCTCCATACTGGCCAGGAATAATATTGCCACTATATGCAGCTAATAATTATTCAACTGCCTCCTGGTGAGCCTGCTGTTGTGACCTTTCTAAATCTTCCTAATCTCCCCAGAGGATTCAATTCCTTGTGGCGACTTTCAAGATAATAGCAATACAAATTGTTTCAACCGTAGATCAATTCACACATGTTGGAAACCATCTGATACCATTCAACAGGAGGATATGAGAAGGATCAGTAGATTTAACAGTTGGCAATCTTTTCTATTTATGCACACTAATTCTTTCAAGATTTCTGAAGATCAGCAACAATTTCTGAGGATTTGTTCTGTTGCATCATGTCCTTAGAGCAAATTGTATCTCAGCAGCCATTTAGAAAAAGAAAGACTTGCATTTATATAGTGCCTTTCTCAACCACAAGGTACTTCATTGTACTTTACAGCCAATGAAATATTGTTGAAGAGTAGTCATTGTTGTAATGTAGAAAACGCAGTAACCAATTTGCTCTTCGCTGTACACAATGCTTTTGTGATACTGATTGAGGGATACATATTAGCCAAGATCACAGAATCTCAGGCAACGCATTCCAGACCATCACCACCCTCTGGGAAAAAAGGTTTTTCCTCATATCCCCCCTAAACCT
Source organism: Carcharodon carcharias (assembly GCF_017639515.1). Classification (NCBI taxonomy): domain Eukaryota; kingdom Metazoa; phylum Chordata; class Chondrichthyes; order Lamniformes; family Lamnidae; genus Carcharodon; species Carcharodon carcharias. The sequence continues at coordinate 85,942,256 of NC_054470.1, forward strand.
CCTGCCCCTCACCTTGAACTTTTGTCCCCTCATGACTGACCCTTCAACTAAGGGGAACAGCTGCTCACTATCCACCCTGTCCATGCCCCTCATAATCTTGTACACCTCGATCAGGTTGCTCCTTGGTGTTCTCTGCTCCAACAAAAACAACCCAACTCTATCCAACCTCTCTTCATAACTTAAATGTTTCATCCCAGGCGACATCCTGGTGAATCTCCTTTGTATCCCCTCCAGTGCAATCACATCCTTCCTATAATGTGCTGACCAGAACTGCACTCAATACTCCAGCTGTAGCAGGGTTCTATACAGCTCCAACATAACCTCCCTTTTTTGTAATCTATGCCTCGATTGATAAAGGCAAGTGTCCCAGATGCCTTTTTCACCACCCCACTAACATTCCTCTCCGCCTTCAGAGATCTATGGGCACACACACCAAGGTCCCTCTGTTCCTCAGAACTTCCTAGTGTCATGCCGTTCATTGAATTCTTCCTTGTCAAATTACTCCTTCCAAAGTGTATCACCTCACACTTTTCAGGGTTAAATTCCATCTGCCACTTATCTGCCCATTTGACCATCCCCGTCTATATCTTCCTGTAGCCCAAGACACTCAACCTCACTGTTAACCACCCGGCCAACCTTTGTATCATTCGCAAACTTACTAATCTTACCCCCGACATAGTCATCTATGCCATTTATGTAAATGACGAATAGGGGGCCCAGCACAGATCCCTGTGGTACGTCACTGGACACGGGCTTCCAGTCACCAAAGCAACCCTCTGTCATCACCCTCTGTCTCCTACAACTAAGCCAATTTTGAATCCACCTTATCAAATTACCCTGTATCCCATGTGCATTTGCCTTCTTTATATGTCTCCCATGTGGGACCGTGTCAAAGGCTTTGCTGAAATCCATATAAGTTACATCAACTTTACTACCCTCATCTACACACCGCGTCACCTCCTCAAAAAATTCAATCAAATTTGTTAGGCATGACCTCCCTCTGAAGAAGCCATGCTGGCTATTCCTGATCAAACCCTGCCTCTCCAAATGGAGATAGGTTCTCTCCTTCAGAATTTTCTCCAATAGTTTCCCTACCATTGGTGTGAGACTCACTGGTCTGTAGTTCCCTAGTTTATCTCTACAAACTTTCTAAATAGTGGAACCACATTAGCAGTTCTCCAGTCCTCTGGCACCTCCCCCATGACCAGAGAGGATTTAAAAATTTGGGTCAGAGCCCCTGCGATCTCCTCCCTTGCCTCCCTCAGCAGTCTGGGACAGAAATCATCTGGACCTGGAGATTTGTCCACTTCTAAGCCTGACAACACCTCCAATACCTTGTCACTCCTTATATCAATTTGCTCAAGAACCTCGTAGTCTCTCTCCCCGAGTTCCATACTTTCATCCTCATTCTCTTTTGTGAAGACGGATGTGAAGTATTCGTCCAACACTCTACCAACGTCCTCTGGCTCCACCCATAGATTGCCGCCTTGTTCCCTAATGGGCCCTATTCTTTCCCTGATTATCCTCTTCCCATTGATATACTTATTGAATATCTTGGGATTTTCCCTACTTTTACCAGACAGAGCTTTCTCATATCCCCTCTTTGCTCTCCTAATTGCTTTCTTAAGCTCCATCCTGCACTTTCTGTACTCCACTAATGCCTCTGCTGATTTGCTCCCCTTGTACCTGCTAAAAGCCTCTCTTTTCCTTCTCATTGTATCCTGAATATTTTTGGTCATCCATGCTTCTCTAGGCTTGTTACTCCTTCCTATCACTTAAGGCCATTAAAAACACAATTGAATCTGATTTTACATTGCCCATGTAATTTTGCACTCGTCACACAGGCCAGTGGGCACATTTTGCAAAACCTCATCCGAGGGTAGGATAAAAAGGGTCAGCAGCATTGCCATTGTGAGTAGTGAGGAGTTTAGGAGATAGTTTGCTGCTGATTGCTTATTTGAACTCGACAGCTTAATCTCAGTTCTGAGCTTCATTCTTAGCATGTCTAGGCTCCATTTCAGAATTCATTAGTGTCTCCAAGGCCCCCGGAGCATTTTGACTGTGTGGACCCTTCCAGGTATCAGACAGCTTTCTGTTACTCTGGTAATTGGGATTGTGGTCTCTGCTGGAAGCACCTCCTCTGAGGAGGAAGAGAGGGGGAGGAGGTCAGGTGTCCCAGTGCAGCTTCCAGGGGAGCGACCTGTGGGAGGAGAGGCAAAGGCACAAGGGGTGCAGGGCCAGCAGCTAGTCCCAGGCGGAAGGGGCCACAGAAGACATCACTACCCTGCTGCCAGGCCATGATGCGGCTACCTCAATGTGTCCGAGATGCAATGATGAAGGAGAATTCACCTCTACAGGGAGACCGTGATCTCCATTTGTTGGATTTTTGGGCCTGAGATCACCTCCAATTATGTGGGTGGAAACCCAATGCCAGTGGCTCTGAAGGTCACAGTGGCCCTCAACTTCTATGCCTCCAGCTCTTTCCAGGGGTCAGTGGGGGATCTTTGTGGGATGTCCCAATCAGCTGTCCACAGTTGAGTCAAACTGGTGACAGAAGCTCTGTTCAGGTGGATAATGACATTTATTCATTTTCATATGGATGAGGCCAGCCAGACTGAACGAGCCTGAGGCTTTGCAGCAATTGCTGGGTTCCCCACATCCAGGGTGCGACTGACTGCACACATGTGGCCATCAAGACGCCAGCAGGCCAGCAGGTAGGGATTCATCAACAGGAAAGGATTCCATTCGATAAACATCCAGATAGCATATGACTGCAGGACACAGATTCTGCAAGTCTGTGCACCATACCCTGGCAACTCCTGTGACGCTTAATCCTCAGACATTCCCAGGTGGCAAGGCTATTCAGTGCTCCAGCCCAACTGGATGGATGGCTCCTGGACAAGGGCTATCCATTGAAAAGATGGTTTATGATGCCTCTCCGCCACCCAAGAATAGAGGCAGCGCAGTGTTATAATAGGAATCATGCCCCCACAAGGGCAGTGATAGAGAGGACGATAGGCCATCTGAAGATGTGCTTCCGATACCTGGACTGTTCAGGGGGAGCACTACAATACCCCCCAGAGCAAGTGTCACTGATGGTGGTTGCATGCTGCACTCTCCATGATCTGGCAATGGCAAGGTGAGACCCACTGGAAGAAGAGGATCTCTATGCAGCTCCACAGGCTGCAGCGGATGAACCCAATAGTGAGTCAGAAGAGGAGCATGGTGAGGAGAACACTGAGGGTGTGGAGACAGACCTCTGTATCCGTCAGAGAGGCAGGGACACCAAGGACTCCTTGATCCAATGCTCCTTCAGCTAGACTGCCAAAGATCTGCTTCCACCTCATGCTAGGACTGCTGCTTCCAACCCGGATGTCTGAAATGACCCTTTCATTTGAACCCAAAGTCCTGTGCAATAACGTTTAGAGCCACTCACATCCAGCATTACATACTGGTGCACCCTGCACCAAAAAATGACAAAGGTGAAGCATACTCAGGCCAGGCCATTGGGACCAAAACAAAATTTATCTTATTTTGACAATCCAAAAAAATTAACATCACCTTCTCTGGTCTTAATTCCCAGACCAGAAAACATATTCAAAACATTGCACAACAGAGGATCACCCGTGAACAGTCCCTCTTGTGCCCATGGTGCCTTACACTTACGTTTGCGAGTGCTATGTCTTTGTGTGTCCCCCTCGTTGGCAGTGGCATTGGAGACAGCCGGCTGGCTCTGGTGTCTTGTTGACCTTGATGACCTTGGCAGTCGTCCTCTGGCCAGTGGAGCCTGTGCTGCCCCCGCCTGGGAAAGAGCAGCCAGTGCCACAACTGGCATCTCCCTAGTTATTGTAGCCTCATCAGACGTCACGGTCCCTGGCCGAGGGGCAAAGGAGCAGCTGCCATCATCCAGAGTGCCCTGGGAGGAGCACACAAAGATGAAAAGCAGCTCATGCCCCAATGTGAGGTTGCTCTGGAAACCCCTGCTCGCCATTGATGGATGGGCACCTAGCTGGGATACTGGGTGCCTCATCCATCTCCCACACTGACACTGACTACCTGATGTCAATGCCTGTGTGAGGGCTTGCAGGTCCGAGCACAACCCCAGGAACCTCTGATTCTATTCCTGGAGCTGCCTCCCCATTTGAGTTTCAGTGGAGGAGGCAGTGCGCTCGGCTATGAGGGCCAACACAGAGCTCATGCTCCTCATGGACTCCTCCACAACAGAGAACATGGCATGCAGATCCTCGTGGATCTCCACCAGACCCTCCACATCCTGCTGGACATCCAGCATCTGCCGCCTAATGGACAACTCCAGAGACTCATTATCTGTCTTCGACTGTGCATCGTCCTGGTGTCCAGCAGTCCTCCAACAGCCGGCGCCCTAGGCACTCTCTGCCTCTGCCTGCTCCTCAAGCGAGGGTGAAGTGCCCTCACCTCAGCACTCAGACATTCTAGCTGACGATCTAATGCCCACCGAGGTGCTGGAATCTGCACTGGTGCCAGGTTCAGAGAGCAGGTGTGACACAGGTGCACGTAAAGCCTGGTGGTCTTCTGGAATCAGGGGTGGCTCTTCATGGTCTTGAGAATGAGTGTGTGCTAGCGAATCTAAGGGAGAACAATAACATGTCATTAATTTAAGTCATCGCAATGTCACTGTGCATGCCAGGAACCCTGATGAGACAATAGAGATCAGCATCACGGTGCCATTGTCTTTCATTGATCAGTGGGGAATCCAGTTTTGAGGCTCCCATCAATAATGAGGTTACACAAGAATGTTTGCATCATTCCAAACTCTCACTCCTGTGCACTGCACTTTTACTTTCATCTGACACCCCAGCGTCTCTGCGGCCGGTTGACCAAGGTGCATGGCGCCTCTTCAGCTCCGAGGTGCCCTGCTTGAACCTGGATAGGTTTAGAAGGTTTGTGGGGCCTCCGCCAGTCCATGATCTTTCAATGTTGTTATGGGCCATCTTCTCCTGAAAGGAGAGAGAGCATGGATTAGTCCACTCTCTACCTGCACCTCTATTGCAGCTTGGCCAACGCCACCAGGGGAACACCTTGCATGGCACACCAAGTTGTGGACCTTGAGCCTCAAAGCACTCAGTCCAAGCAGCCAGGGTTCACCCCTTTGGCCAGCTCTAGCATCGTTGACAGTTGGCTTTCAGACTCTAACATCCCTGAACTCCACGAGGGGATGACCAGACCTTCACATTTCAACTGCCCTTCTCAAGCACATCAGGTCGTTAAGCCACTTGTGGCACTGGACTCAGGTGTGCCACTCAACGTCGTGGTTGCTGACCTGTGTTGCCACCTCCCCACAAGCTCTTTTTTTTAGGTGTAGTGGCCTCCTCCTTCCCATCTCTGGGGACAATGGCGTCGCTCTCGGCAGCCACCTCCTCCAGGAGGACCACGGGGCACTCATCCGAAAACTGGGGGTGCCGAGTGACCACCCAACCTGCCCTCCTACCTGGCATCTCCAGCCCCACTTGATGCCATAACTTCAGTGTTCACAACGAAGAAGATACGGTCTTCCCTGGCAGCCTTCAAGGAGCTGCCTGTGCCGTTTTAAAACCGGCCGCCAGGTCACCATTGGACCTGGCGTCTGTCAGGCCCTTGCTCCTTCCTGACCATTGGGAAGATGCGTTTCACCCTGGGCAGGCCTTAATTGATCAGGCAGCATTAGATCGCAGTCAAGGGCTGATCACAGGTGATGGCCCATTTACTGACCGGCCATGGGCCCACCGATCGTGCCCACCCACCAAGGGTAAAATTCAGGCCTATGTGAATCATAGGTTCCCATAGGAATCAATGTTAAAGCCAGAGTTTGGTTCCTTTGGACAGTTCTTGCCCAGAATAAAAAATGTACAAGTTGAAATACTGTATCTTATATATACAGCATATTCCTAGCTGGAATATTTTGCAAAATAAAATAATTCACTGAATATATCAGAAATACTATACATGCTGAAATTAGATAGCACTAAATCACCCAAACAAGCCCTAAGTGGCACAGCTTCTGTGTCCCATCTACAGCAGTTCTGAAACTCAACTTAACTCTACTTGCTTTCTTTTCCCATCCTGTCTGTCTGTCTGTCTGTCTCTCCTTTCCCACCCTGTCTTTCTGCCTCCAGGGCCTGGACCCTTTCCTGACAGTGTGCAGATGCTGAGACACTGTCCCATAGGGATGCATGGAAGAAGATAGGTTTGGGGGGTGGGGCCACGCAAGTAGCTTGGGGGGCCCTGCTCCCATCCTGGGTTACTCACAGTTCAGCGGCCAGCAACTTCCCATCCCTGCTCTGCACTCTTGCTCCTGGATCTCAGGCCTCGCTCTCTCCCTGCAGCCTGGGCCTTGGGTGACGAGCGGTGGCTCTGACATCAGAACATGGTGGCGGCTGGTCCAGAGTTCAGCGCAGGAGGATGTATCCCATAAAGACAAGGTTTATTCCATTGCCCTCTGATATGGAAACTGCAGCATGTGGCTATTGTTCTGTGTATGTATGTGATCTGAGAAAGGCTTGTTTTGTTTGGGACATATTGAATGGTACATGCAAAAGTTCAGAATTGGAAATACATTTACTCTTGTTCAAACTCTGTTTTCATTTTTGAATTATTCTACAGCAATTTTACCTGAAATTGTGCCAGAGACCAAGCCCAGAAAGAATGTCCTGAGACTTTGATTCTTGGAGCCATTGTAAACTGCGAGGAGGGTAGTGTAGAAATTGAAAGGGATATAGGCAAGTTGGTGGAATGGGCACACAGGTGGCAGATGATGTTCAATGCAGAGAAGTATGAAGTGATTCATTTTAGTTGGAAGGACATGGAGTGACAGTTTCAAATAAAGGGCACAATTCTAAAGAGGTGGAGGAGCAGAGAGACCTGGGTGTATTTGTGCATAAAACAATGAAGGTGGTAGAACAGGTTGAAAGAACAGTTAATAAAGAATACAGCATCCTGGACTTTATAAATAGGTGCAAAGAACAGAAGAGTATGGCGATTATGTAGAATTTGCATAAATTGGCCTCAGCTTGAGTATTGCATCCAGTCATGGGCACCGCAGTTTAGGAAAGATGTAAAGGCATTGGAGAAGATGCAGAAAAGATTCATGAGAATGGTTCCAGGGGTGGGAAACATCAGTTATGAAGATAGATTGGAGAAGTTAGGACTGTTTTCTTTGGAGAAAAGAAAGTTAAGAAGAGATTTGATAGAGGTATTCACTATCATGAAGAGTTTGGATGGAGTTGATAGGGAGAAACTGTTCCTACTCGTGAAAGGATCGAGAACAAGAGAATAATTTAAAGTAATTAGTAAAAAAAGGAAAACTGATATGAAGTAAAACATTTTTATGTAGCAAGTGATTAGGGTTTGGAATGCACTGCCTGAGAGTGTGCTGGAGGCAAATTCAACTGGAACATTCACAAGGGAATTAGACTGTTATCCGAAAAGGAAGAATGTACAGGGTTAAAGGGAGAAGTTGGGAGAGTGGCACTGGGTGAATTGCACATGTCTGGTGCAGACATGATGGGCCAAATGACTTCCTTCTGTAGTGTTGTATTCTGTGATTCTGGGATTTGCCAAATTTTAATCTTTTTTAAAAGACTACATTTTTTTGCGTTCAGTACTCTGTTTCCCCTGCAGAAATTTCAGTTTCAATGTTTGTATGACATGCTTGTGGACTGAAAATGTTCCAGTTTGCTAATATTGTTGTCAAGCTGGTCTCTGATTTTATTCCAACCCATTTTTTAAATTCATTTTTGGGATGTGGGCATCACTGGTTAGGTCAACATATATTGCACGTCCCGAATTGCCCCTGAGAAGGTGGTGGTGAGCTGCCTCCTTGAACTGTTGCAGTCCATGTGGTGTAGGTACACCCATAGTGCTGTTAGGGAGGGAATTCCAGGATCTTGACCCAGCGACAGTGAAGGAACGGCGATATATTCCCAAGTCAGGATGGTGAGTGGCTTGGAGGGTAACTTCCAGATGTTGGTGTTCCCATGTGTCTGATGCCCTTGTCATTCTAAATGGTAGTGGTCATGGGTTTGAAAGATGCTGTCGAAGGAGTCTTGGTGAGTTCCTGCAGTGCATCTTGTAAATGATACACACTGCTGCTACTGTGCATCGGTGGTGGAGGGAGTGAATGTTTGTGGATGGGGTGCCAATCAAGCAGGTTGCTTTCTCCTGGATGGGTCGAGCTTCTTAAGTGTTGTTGGAGCTGCATTCATCCAGGCAAGTGGAGAGTATTCCATCACGCTTCTGACCTGTGCCTTGTAGAGATGGTGGACAGGCTTTGGGGAGTCAGGAAGTGAGTTACTCGCCACAGGATTCCTAGCCTCTGACCTGCTCTTGTGGCAACAATATGGGAATAGCTAGTCCAGTTCAGTTTCTGGTCAATGGTAACCCCCAAGATATTGATAGCGAGGGATTCAGTGGTGGTAATGCCATTGAATGTCAAGGGGTGATGGTTAGATTCCTTCTTGTTGGAGATGCTCATTGTCTGGCACTTTTGTGGCACGAATGTTACTTGCCACTTGCCAGCCCAAGCCTGGATATTGTCCAGGTCTTGCTGCATTTGGACATGGACTGCTTCAGTATCTGAGGAGTTGTGAATGGTGCTGAACATTGTACAATCATCAACAAACATCCCCACTTCTGACCTTATGATGGAAGGAAGCTGAAGATGTTTGGGCCAAGGACACTACTCTGAGGAACTCCTGCAGTGATGTCCTGGAACTGAGATGATTGACCTCCTACAACTGTAACCATCTTCCTTTGTGCTAGGTATGACTCCAACCAGCAGAGAGTTTTCCCCCTGATTTCCATTGACTCCAGTTTTGCGAGGGTGCCTTGATGCCACATTTGGTCAAATGAAGCCTCAATGTAAAGGCCGTCACTCTTACCTCACAACATTTGTTTTCAAACTGGTCCACAGACCCAAGTGAATCCCAGATGGTTTCTGCAGTCCACCAGACCTCTGATTCGTTTCTGTACTTTTGGCTTACAGACAAATTGTTTCTGTTGCTATATACAGATCGATATTTTTCTATATATTTCACACTGCCTTTTAGAAGTTAGGGCATGGGGTACCCAGAAATGTGTTAACCTTTGCAGGGCTCCCTGCAAAGACGTTTGAAAGCAACAAATTTGAATGAGCACATGGACTTAAGGTTGAGTCAAGTCCACATGGATGTAAACGTCTTTGAGGCTGTAGTCCTAGATACCAAATTAAGCATTTCTTAGATATTTAAGAATACATTGGTAAATAAATGTAGGAAAGAGCATGCTTCACAACTCTGTGCCTGGATCATTTGAAGTCTTATAGGCACAGAAAATGCTTAAAGAACATGCAATAATTTAGCTTGATTGGCACAATTGTCATTTTTGACACTGATTCAGAGGTTGTAGGTTTGGACTTAATCTAGGCTTAGCTCTCCTGCAGTACTGGCATGTTCAGTACTTCAGGCAGTATGTTAAAATGAGAGCCTCTCTGCTTATTCCTTCATTCTGATCAGTATTAAAGACACTGTTGCATTGTGTTCTAGCCATTATTTCTCCCACTTAAGCAACACTGCCAGAACTATGATTAACATTTTTTCTCTTTGGGGGATCATGAGAGCAATATTTTCAGTCTATTGTTCCAAACCAGGCTCAAAGATGAAAGGAAAGCATTTAATTTTTAAATAAGGTAAATATTTTTCACTCTTCTGGCTTTTACTCCAACTATGATGAGAACCTAGATAACCTACTGCAAGGGTCATTCACGCTCAACTTTTAATGGCATGTCACCAGAACTTATTAATTCTGGAGGTTGAAAAATTGATGATTCATACAATTTAGATTGCACCAAAGCACAAGCTTATTCCTTATTACACAAGAACAGAAGTAAGTCATTCGGGCTCTTGAATCAGTTCCAACATTCAACTGGGTCATTGCTGATCTGTACTTCAGCTCCATTTATCTTCCCTTGTGTTATAATCCTTGCGCCCTTGTCTAATGAAAATTTATCGATCTCAGTCTTTAAAGTTTCAATTGATTGGATATCTACAGCTTTTTGAAGGAACAAGTTCTAGGTTTCCACTCCCCATTGTGGGTAGTAAGAATAGAAAAGCAGATTTTTTTTAAAAGTGAGAGTCTAGTTGCAAAAAAGTACATGCATGAGCATGTGTGACGATAAATGATTGCTCTTTCAAAGAGCCAGTCCAGGCACAATGAGCCGAATGGCCTCATACTGCAACTGTCTTTGATTCTATGACTCCTCTGATTCTATGACTCCTCTGACCTTGAAAACACCTGCCCTATCTCCAGCTTCCTTTCCTCTTCAATATCCTTGAATATGCTTTCACCTGGTAAATCCGTTCTCATTGTTCCCAGAACACCGTATATGAAATGCTCCAATCAGGTACCTTTGCCAAAGTGACAAAGCAGCTTTTTTCAAAGTCACAAATGACATTTGATGTGACAGTGGTAACCGTTGGGTATTCTGGATTGTCTGCAGTCTTTGACCAGGTTGATCACACTATCCTTCTTCATCATCTCTGTACCTTCATCCAGTTGTGTGGGACTTCACTGTCCTGATTCATTCTTATCTACCCAGTCATTGCAAGACAATCGCCCTTTTTTTAATTCGTTCATGGAATGTGGGTGCCGCTGGCCAGGCCTTCATTTATTTCCCATCCCTAGCTGCATTAGTTCAGAGGGCATTTCAGAGTCAACCATATTGCTGTGGGACCGGAGTCACATGTAGGCCAGTCCAGTTAGAGGATAGCTAAAGGACATTAGTGAACCAGCTGTGTTCTTATCAACATGGTTTCATGGTCATAATTAGACCTTTAATTCCAGGTTTTTATTGAATTCAAATTCCACTATCTGCCATGGCGGGGTTCAAACCTGGGCCACCAGAGCATTACCCTGGGTGCCTGGATTACTAGTCCAGTGACGGTAACACTACACTACTGCCTCCCCCTAATGTCCTGCAATGTCTTTTGTTCCTGCTCCTGCCCCGTTACCTCTGCTGTCCCTCAAGGATCTACCCATGGCACCATCCTATTTTTTACTTACATGCCACACCTCGGAGACATTATACAAAAACACAGCATCCATTTCCACATGTAATTGTCAGAACCCAGCTCTACCTCAACAAATTCAATGTGTCTAAGTTATCTAACTGCCTGTCCGACATCCAGTACTGGATGAGCAGAAATTTCTGCTAATTATTGGGAAAGCCGAAGCCATTCTTTTGTAGAGAACCCAAATAGATACGGTTCCACACTTACTCACAGAATCACAGAATTGTTACGACGTAGAAGGAGACCATTCGACCCATCGTGTCTGCACCGGCTCGCTGAGCATTTTAAGGTAATAAAGCTGGTCAGGTGGAAGAGGTGTCAATGGGAGACTATTTTGATGGTACCAATCATAATTCACTTAGATCTAGTATAGTTATGAGAAAAGAAAAAGATAGACTGAAAGTATAAGTTTACAGTCCTGAAACAATAGCTGTTTTCTCTCCACAGATGCTGCTTGACCTGCAGAGTATTTCCAGCATTTTCTGTTGCATTTCAACTTTTCAGCTCCTGCTTTAGTAAAAGTTTCATATTGGGGAAAGGACAATTTTACTCAGATGAGATGTGATTTGACAAAGGTAGACTGAAAACAGCTACTTAGAAGAAGCATAGGGCAGAATTTTGCTGTTGATGGGTGTGTAGGCCCCACCGGCTCAGCGGTGAGAGGGCAGCCCCGACCCCTGCCACCGAAACGGGGCCTGCCGCCATTTTGAGTGGGCGGGCTAATTAAGGCCCATCCAGCAGGCTGCCCGACGGGAAGCGCTATGCGCTTCCTGTGCGTGAGGCGGGGGGGGGCGTTCCCCAACTGTCAAAGCACACACTGCTCCCTGAGGCAAAGTCCTGTCTCAGGGAGTTCAGTGAAAGGTAAGTAATGTCAAAAACTAGAGACATTTTAAAATTATTAACATGTCCCCCTCATGTGACAATGTCACACGAGATGGAACATGTTGATAACAAACTCATAAAATTTATTAAATTTTTACAAAACAGTAATGAAACTCCATCCCGCCAGTGGATGAAGTTTCATTAATAATCTACAGGCCGCTGGGGCTCCTGGCCTGCCCGCCAGCCTTAAGGTTGGCCGGGCAGGGCATTTAGCTATCTTAATGAGCCTGTCAATGGCCTTAATTGGCCATGACAGGTCGGCGGGCAGTCTGCTGATTCCGCTGTCCATCCTCCTTCCTTAAGATTTAAATGGTCCGGGATGACGTCGGGGATTCCTCCCGATGTCATCCTGCATCATTTTCTCCTCGGCGGGCGGGCCCTGCCCCCAAATCGCCGAGGGGAAAATCCTGGCCATAGAGGCATAGAAAAGTTACAGCACAGAATGAGGCCATTTGGCCCATCTTGTCTATGCCAGCCTGAGGACATCCAGGTACCCTTTCTAATCCCACCTTCCTGCACCTGGCCCATAGCCCTGCAGCTTACACTTAAGGTGCAGATCCAGGTACTTTTTAAAAGAGTTTAGAGTTTCTGCCTCTACCACCAACTTGGGCAGCGAGTTCCAGACACCCACTACCCTCTGCGCAAAAAAGTTGTTCCTCATGCCCCCCCTACACCTTCTGCCACTTGTTTTGAATCTATGTCCCCTGGTTCTAGAATTCTCCATCAAGGGAAACTATTTTATCCTGTCCACTTTATCTATTCCCTTCATAATTTTGTACACCTCAATCAAGTCACCTCTCAGCCTTCTTTGTTCTAAGGAAAATAACCCCAACTATCCAACCTCTTCTCGTAGCTACTCTTTTCTAACCCTGGCAACATTTTTGTAAACTTCCTCTGCACTCTCTCCAGAGCTATTACGTCCTTCCTGTAATGTGGTGACCAGAACTGCACACAATACTCGAGTTGTGGTCTCACCAGTATTTCATGCAATTCCAACATTATATCCTTACTTTTATATTCTATACCTCTGCCAATGAAGGAGAGCATTCCATATGCCTTCTTTACAACCTTGTCTACTTGAACTGCTGCCTTCAGGAACCTGTGTACTTGTACACCAAGATCTCTCACTTCATCTACCCCTCTCAGTATATTCCCATTTATTGTGTAATCCCTGTAACTGTTTGACCTCCCTAAATATATGACCTCACACTTCTCTATGTTAAAATCCATCTGCCATTTTACCGCCCACTCCACCAACCCATCTATATTGTTTTGGAGATTATGGCTATTATCTACACTATCCACTACTCGGCCAATCTTTGTGTCTCTACTTAAAGGTAATTCACTGTCAGAGCAGTGGGAGGCTTTCAAGAGGAGATAGAGAGGTGTCTGAAAAATATGGGAAGAATTTTCCGGTTGGCAAGCAGGAGTGGAGCCCGCTTGCCGACATGTAAAATGATGCGCGGTGACGTCAGGCAGGCGTCCCGATGTCACCGTGCATCATTTAGATTTTCAGTTCGGCGGGCGTGCACCCAAGTCGGCTGCGCTCCCACCGAACTGTCAAAGGCCTGTTAAAAACTAATTAAACTAGTTAAGTGAGCTGCCCATCCAACCTTAAGGTTGACGGGCAGACGAACAGCTCAAGCAGCCTTCGCATTTTTCATGAAACCTCATCCACGGGTGGGATGAGGTTTCATGAAGTATTTATAAATTAAGTTTTTCATTTATGTTCCTTGACATGTGCCAGCTCATGTGACACTGTCACATGAGGGGACATGTCTTAAAATATTTTCTTATCTTTATTTAGCTTTTAAAAATTTTAATTAATCTCCCTGAGGCACAGAAATGCCTCAGGAAGATTTCTGCAGTCTTTCGCGTGCATGTGCAAAAGAACGCAGGCATCAACTCAGGGAATCCTCCCCGCCCGCACAGAGAGCGCTCTGCGCTTCCGGGTGCGTGTCATGCTGAGCGGGCCTTAATTGGCCCGCCCACATAAAATGGCTGCGCGGAACTGATCGGGGGCACCGATTGGGTTTGCGCCCGCTCCCGCCCACCCCCACACGACCACCCCCGACGGGGGGGGGGGCTAATTCTGCCCTATGTTTTGTAAACCCTACCCACCCCTCCCCCACAGCTCTGTGGATGTCAAAGAGCAGACAGAATAGGATAAGGCACAAAAGGGGACAGTCTAGAGGAACATGGAAAGTGCAGAGTTGAAAGTAAAAAGGAAATTAGGAAAACAGAGAGAAGACATGAAATAATATAGGCAAGTAAAACCAAAGAAACCTAGAAATATTTTATAAGCACATAAAGAACAAAAGGATAATGAAAGAAAGGGCAGGGTGGATTAGAGGCTGAAAAGATAACTTGTATGTGGATGCAGAAGATGTGGGAATGATGATTAATGAATACTTTGCGCCTGTCTTCACAAGAAAGGATGTTGATGCAGACATTATAGTTAAGGAGGAAGTGTGTGAAACGTTGGATGGTATAAACATAGTGAGAATGGAAATATTAATGGGTATAGATTTTTTGAAAGTGGATAAATCACCAGGCTTGGATGGACTGTATTCCAAGTTGCTAAGATATGCAAGGGAGGAAACAGCAGAGGTGCCAACCATCATTTTCCAATCCTCTCTGCATATAGGTATGGTGGTCATGTTGTATCACTGTTTAAAAAGGGAGGAAGGAATAGACCAAGTAATTAAGGGCTAGTCAACCCCACTTCAATGGTGGGGAAATTAATGGAAAAATTCTGGGAGAAAATTTAAATCATCTAGGAAGGCATGGATTCATCAAGGGTAATCAGTAAGGATTTGTTAAGGAAAGGCTATCTCCTACTAACTTGGTTGAATATTTGGAGGAGGTAACAAGGAGATTCGATGAGGGTGGCTCATTTGATGAAGACCATAATGGATTTTAACAAGGCTTTTGGCAAGGTTCCACATGGCAGACTAATCAGGAAAGTAAGACCCAGGTGATCCAACGGAAAAAGGCAAATTGCATCCAAAATTGACTCAAGGTAGGAAGTGAAGGTGGAAGGTTGTGTCTTTGAACTGGAAGGCTGTTTCCTGTTGGGTTCTGCAGGGCTTAGTATCTGCTCCTTTGGTATTACAAACATGAAAAAGAAGCTCTGGTGCAGTCATACCAAGCATAAAGGAAGATTGTTGTGGTTGTTAAAGGCCAATCATTTCAGCCCCAGGATACTGCTGCAGGTATTCCTCAGAGTATTATCCTAGGCCCAACATCTGTTTCACCAATGACCTGCCCTCTATAGTAAGGTCAGAAGTGGGGATGTTTGCTGATGAATGGATATTGTTCAGTACCATTCTACTAGAGCAATTCCTGCCCATCTTCAACAACATTTAAGTTTGAGCTGATAAGTGGCAAGTAACGTTCATGCCACACAAGCACTGGGCAATGACCATCTCCAACAAGAGAGAATCCAACCGTCTCACTTTGACATTCAATGGCATTACCATCACGGAATCCCCACATATCAACATCCTAGAAACTTAACTGGAGCAGCCCTACAAATACTGTGGCTTCAAGAGCAGGTCAGAGGCTGGGAATTCTGCAGTAAGTAACTCACCTCCTGACTCCACAAATCGTTATCTACAAGGCACAAGTCAGGAGTGTGATGGAATACTCTTTTTGCTGTGAGGGAGGAACTTTCAGGATTTTGACGCAATGACAATGAAGGAATAGTGATATTGTTCCAAGTCAGGATGGATGTAGCTTGGAGGGCAAGTTTCAGGTGGTGCTGTCCCTATCTGTCTGTTGCCCTCATACTTCTAAATGCCAGAGATTAGGGGTTTGGAAGGTGCTGTCAAAGGATGTGTGGCGAGTTGTTGCAGTGCACCCTCTAGATGTTACACACCACTGTCACTATGCACCAGTGGTGGAGGGAGTGAATGTTTAAGGTGGTCGGTGGGGTGCTGATCAAGCAGGCTGCTTTGTTTTCAACTGCATATGAGCTGTGCTCATCCAGGCAAGCGGGGAGTATTCCATCACACTCCTGACTTGTGTTTTATAGATGGTGTAGATGAATCTGTGCCCTTTGGTTCTTGATGTTCTTTTAAGTGGGAACAGTTTCTCACTATTTACCCTGTCCATACCCCTCAGGACCTTGAATACCTCTATCAAGTCTCCTCTCAGCCTTCTTTTCTCCAAGAAAACAGTCCCAGCCTCTCCAATCTATCCTCATAGCTACAAGTCTTCATCCTGGGAATCATTCTTGTGAATCGCCTCTGTACTCTCTCCAATGCCTTTACATTCTTCCTCAAGTATGGTGCCTAGAACTGGACAAAGTCCTCCAGAGGAATGTTGATGAGGGTCAGTGATGGTAATGCCATTGAATGTCAAGGCGAGATGGTTAGATTTTCACTTATTGGAGATTGTCATTGTCCGGCACTTGTGTGGAGCGAATGTTATTTTCCACTTATTAGCCCAAGCCTAAATATTTTCCCAATCTTGCTGCAGATGGACATAGACAGCTTTAGTGGAATGGTACTGAACACTATACAATCATCAGCAAACACCCCCACTTCTGACATTATGACACAGGGAAGGTCATTGATGAAGTAGCTGAAGATAGTTGGGCCTAGAATATTACCCTGAAGAACTCCTGCAGCAATATCTTGGGGCTGAAATGATTGGCCTTTAACAACCACAACCGTCTTCCTTGGCTTCTACCTACACTAGATGGACTGCAGTGGTTCAAGAAGATGATTCAGCGCCATCTTCTCAAGGGCAATTAGGGATGGGCAACAAATGCTGGCCTAGCCAGCAACACTCACATCCCATGAAAGAATTAAGAAAAGATGATGCACTAATTGGTTGTGTTGTTGATAGTGAGGAAGAAAGCTGCAGACTGTAGAAAGATATCAATGGACTGGTCAGGTGGGCAGAAAAGTGGCAAATCTAATTCAGCCCATTTCAATGCATTGTTCCAATGCATTTGGGCTGGCAAACAAAGCAACGAATTACAAAATAAATGGTAGGGTACTGAGAATTGTAAAGGAACAGGCAAACCTTGGATACATGTCCACAGACCTCTAAATGTATTGAGACAGGTAGAAAAGTCAGTTAAGGAGGCATATAGGATATTTTCCTTCATTAGCTGAGCATATAAACAGAGGTTATGTTTATAAAACACTGGTTAGGCCACAAGTAGAATATTTCTCGCCTTTTTTAAATTCATTCGCGGGATGTGGGCTTCGCTGGCTGGGCCAGCATTTATTGCCCATCTCGGGTTGCCCTTGAGAAGCTGATGGTGAGCTGCCTTCTTAAACCACTGCAGTCCATGTGTCGTAGTTAAACCCATAGTGCTATTAGGAAGGGAGTTCCAGGACATGATCGTACTAAGGAGAGTACAGAGGAGATTTATGAGGTTGTTGTCAGGAATGGAGAATTTTAACTATGAGGTTAGGCTGTTGTTGTTTTCCTTGGAATAGATTAGGCTGAGGGGAGATTTAATTGAGGTGTTGAAAATTATGAGAGGCCTAGATGGAGTGGATAGAAATTACCTATTTCCCTTAGCAGAGAGATTGATAATGAAGTGGCATAGATTTAGATCAACTGGATTAAATATTAGAGAGAAATTAAAGAAAAACAAAGATTAAAGAGAAGTCCAGGAGAAATCTCTTCCCAGAGGATAGTGAGGGCCTGGATAAGACACTAGTTGGGCCTCCTCTGGAGTACTGCATCCAGTTCTAGGTGCCATACTTGAGGAGGGATGTGAAGGCATTGGAGAGAGAACAGAGGAGATTCACAAGAATGATTCCAGGGATAAAGAACTGTAGCTATGAGGGTAGATTGGAGAGGTTGGGTCTGTTTTCCTTGGTAAAAAGAAGGCTGAGAGGAAATTTGATGGATTCAAGATCCTGAGGGGTATGGACAGGGTAAATAGTGAGAAACTGTTCCCATTCAGAGAACATCAAGAACTAGAGGGCACAGACTCAAAATAATTGGCAAAAGGAGGAAAAGTGATGTGAGGAAAATTTTTTCACCCAGAGGCTGATTGGAGACCAGAAAGAACTTCTTGAGAGGGTGGTGGAGGCAAGTTTGAGCACGTATTCAAAGGGGAATTGTTTGGCTATCTGAAAAGAAGGAATGTGCAAAGTTACTGGTATAAGGCAGGGAAGTGGGACATGGTGGAATGCTCTTTCAGGGAGCCAGTGGCTGAATGACCTCCTTCTGCACTGTAAAGATTCTGTGATTTTGTGGATCTCACTGCCTGAAAGGGTGGTAGAGGCAGAAACTCTCATCGCATTTAAAAATAATACTTGGGTATTTATTTGAAGTTCCCTAATGTTCAGGGCTGCAGACCAAAAGTTAGAAAGTGGCACGAGGTTAGATAGCTGTTTCTCAACTGACACAGACATGATAGGCTTTAAAGTTTCTACATTTCCATGTTCCTATAGATAAAGGAGTTATGGGGGCAAATGACAAAGTGGAGTTGAGACCACAACCAGATCAGCCATGAGCTTATTGAATGGCAGAACTGGCTCAAAGAGTCAAATGGCCTACTCCTGCTCCCAAGTACAATGCTCCTATGCACAATGCTCCTATGTACTATGTTCCTATGTTTGAATATCTTTGGTCCACAATACATTTTCTGCTTCATAGCCATTGACTCCATCCCTCTCCCTGGAAACTGTCTGAGGCTGAACCAGATTGTTTGCAATCTTGGTGTTGTGTTTGACCCTGAGATGAGACAATGCCATCTATTTTCACCTCTATATAATTGCCTTAATCTGCTTTTAGCTCAGCTCATTTGGTGCTGAAATCCTCATCCATGCCTTTGTTAACTAGATTTGACTATTTCAATGCATTCCTGGCCTGTTTCCCATCTTACAATTTCTGTAAACTTGAGGCCATCCAAACTTTGATGCCAGTGTCCTAACATGCACCCAAAACCCTGTTCACCCAATACCCTTGTGCTCATTGATCTACATTTGCTCCAAATTAAGCAAAACTGCAATTTTTAAATTCTCATCCTTGTTTTCAAATCCATCCATGGCCTCATCTCTGTTATGTTCTTCTATTCAGCATAAGAGTACCACTCACACAATAAGGCTTTGTGGAAAAATAATGTGGGTACTTTATTTGCAGGTAAGACTATATATGAATAATATTAACTAGGAGGTTTAAGTATACATGTCTGACTCCCACCATCTGCTACTGTAGACTGAATACACGTCATAGGACTAATACATCACATCCTGTTAAGGTGGTAATGAGTGCTAACAACAACAATGTCACCTGTTATGCAGATGAGTTCTGGAATCTCGCACATGATCTTGTACATAAGTTGATGGAAAATAGAAACAGAAAATGCTGGAAAAATTCAGCAGGTCTCGCAGCATTTGTGGAGAGAGAAACAGAGTTAAAGTTTTGAGTCCATATGACTTCTTCAGAGCTGAAGAGAGATGATGGATTTTATACTGTTCAAGAGGGGCTAGGGCAGGTGGAGCAAAATGGAAGGTCAGGGAAAGGTGGGAGCTAAGGAGAAATTTGACAAAGTTGTCATAGACACAAGACAAAGGGAGTGTTAACTGTAAAGTTGAAGACTAAAGAAGGTTCTGATAATGGCATAAAGGTAAGATAGCAGAATGTATTCAAGGCAAAATGAGGGTCAGTGCCCTGTGAGAGCAAAGCATAAGAACAAATGGCAGATGGCCCTGTGAGGGTGAAGGTGGGGGTGGGGGCTGGGGGTGGGGGTGGGCAAGGGGGTTGTGGGAAGCAAAAAATGGATTAGAAAGGGGTCAAGATGGAGGAGAAAGTTCATGGTCTGAAGTTGTTGATCTCAACATTAAGTCTTCAAAACCATGTTGCCATTTTTTTATATTCTTCCATTTGATGTAAACACACCAATCGCATGACAAAGATTAGTGAAACAATAATGTGGGTTATTTATTTGAAAATAAGACAACATTTAGACATTGTTAACCAGGAGGCTGAGTATACATGTCTGACTCCTATCATCTACTGTGTAGACAAGTCATGGGACTAATACACCACATTGTATTTCCCAAAATTTGGTCCCCAAAGCTAAGTCCCCAGAGCCAGATAGGATCTACCTCAGAGTACTGAGGGAGGCAAGGGAGGAGATTGCTGGGGCTTTGACAGAAATCTTTGTATTCTCACTGGCTACGGGTGAGGTCCCAGAGGATTGGAGAATGGCCAATGTTGTTCCATTGTTTAAGAAGGGTAGCAGGGATAATCCAGGAAATTACAGGCCAGTGAGCCTTAGGTCAGTGGTAGGGAAATTATTGGAGAAGATCCTTCGTGACAGGGATTTACTACCATTTGGAAGCAAACGGGCGTATTAGTGAGAAGCAGCATGGTTTTGTGAAGGGGAACTCGTGTCTCACTAACTTGATCGAGTTTTTCGAGGAAGTTACAAAGATGATCAACGATGGAAGGGCAGTGGATGTTATCTACATGGATTTCAGTAAGGCCTTTGACAAGGTCCCTCATGGCAGACTGGTACAGAAGGTAAAGTCGTATGAGATCAGAAGTGAGCTGGCAAGATGGATACAGAATTGGCTTGGTCACAGAAGACAAAGGGCAGCAGTGGAAGGGTGTTTTTCTGAATGGAGAGCTGTGACTAGTGGAGTTCCGCAAGGATCAGTGCTGGGACCTTTGCTGTTTGTAGTATGCATAAATGATTTGGAAGAAAATGTAACTGGGCTAATTAGTAAGTTTGCAGACGACACTAAGGTTGGAGGAGTTACAGACAGCGAAGAGGATTTTCAAAGGATACAAGGGGATATAGATCGGTTGGAGACTTGGGCGGAGAAATGGCAGGTGGAGTTTAATCCGGACAAATATGAGGTAATGCATTTTGGAAGGCCTAATACAGGCAGGAATTATACAGTAAATGGCAGAACCCTTAAGTGCATTGACGGGCAAAGTGATTTGGGTGTACAGGTCCACAGGTCACTAAAAGTGGCAATGCAGGTGGATAAGGTAGTCAGGAAGGCATATGGTACGCTTGCCTTCATTGGCAGGGGTATTGAGTATAAAAGCTGGGAAGTCATGCTGCAGCTGTATAGAACCTTGGTTAGGCCACACTCGGAATATTGCGTGTAATTCTAGACGCCACATTACCAGAAGGATATGGAGACATTGGAGAGGGTGCAGAGAAGGTTTAGTAGGATGCTGCCTGGTGTGGAGGTTATTAGCTATCAGTGGTTGGAGAAACTTGGATTGTTCTCACTAGAGCGACGGAGATTGAGGGGTGGCTTGATAGAAATTTACAAAATTATGAGTGGCATGGACAGAGTAGATAGTCAGAAGCTTTTTCCCAGGGTGGAAGAGTCAATTACTAGGGGACGTAGATTTAAGGTGAGTGAAGAAAAATATAGAGGAGATGTATGGAGCAAGTATTTTACGCAGAGGGTAGTGGGTGTCTGGAATTCGCTGCCAGAGGAGGTGGTGGAAGCAGGTACAGTAGTGGTGTTTAAGAGGCAGCTTGACAAATACATAAACAGGCTGGGAATAGAGGGATACGGACCCCAGAAGTGCAAAATGTTTTAGTTTATTGGCAATATGATCGGCGCAGGCTTGGAGGGCCGAAGGGCCTGTACCTGTGCTGTACTTTCCTTTGTTCTTTGTTCAAACTGAGCACAGTAGTCAAATAGAGTCTGGCTAAGGCTCTGTACAACTGAAGCATTACTTCTTCACTTTTGAATCCCAATTTCCTAAAGGACAACATTCTAGTAACCTTTTGATCTACTTTTTGCAGCTGTCTACTAGTTTTTAGTGATTTGTGTACCTGAATGCCGAAATCCATTTGCTCCTCCATAGCTTCTGTTTTTTCTCAAATCCACTTGCACTTCCCTACATTGAACACTATCTGCTGTAATTTTGCCCACTCATATAGTCCATGCCCCTTTGCAACCTGTTTCCCCAATTGGCACAATTTATTATCCCTCTTAAATTAGTGTCATTTGCAAATTTGGAAATACTACTATCTCTTCCTTCAGCCAAGTTCTTAAAAAACTGATGAAAAGCTGAGAAGAATGTTCATTTTATCCCCCAAATCAATTGCAAATTTCAGAAGATTACTTCATGTTCTGTGTATTCTCTTTTTTGTTAATAATCTCTGGGATAAGTTTTAGATATTCTCCGTGATGCTTCCTCATCCACCAAGCTGGTGACCTCAAAATGTTCATGTAGTTTATTCAGACTTGACTTACTCTTCACAAATCCACACTGACTCTTTGATCAATTAATACCTCTTCATTATTAGCCTTTAAACTGTCACGTATAATTATATCATGTTTCATGACCCACTATTTGTGTTTGCCTGAATGTTTTTGCTGAATACTTTATGCTATTCATTGCCATTCTTCCTCTTCTCTGCTCTGCTACGCCACATGTTTTTCATAAAGCGTGTAACTGCTGATCCTAATTAAAAGTAGCACTGCTGCTGCTGCCAGAGCGTGAGAAGCCACCATGTTTCTGACAATCTGCAAGTCAATCAACTTAGCAAAGGCAGTGCAAAACCACAGCACTGTCTAACCATTGGTAACATGTCATGAAGGTGACTTAAAACAGCTGTGGAATCCATCCTGTACTGTAACTTAACATCCCAAATCAGAACCAGTATTGTAGAATTTATATAACATAAACAGTTCTGTTCCAATTGGCGCCAATTGGAGTGCCAGGGTGTGGGAAAATGACACTCAGGATTTTACATGCCCACACCACCACACCACACCCACGAAGCTGCCCATGGGGGATGGTAAAGTTCTGCCCATTAGCTTTTGGGGTGATGTCCTTTATTACACATTTTAATGTAACTGCCACAGATTGCAATATAATATTTTTTTTAAATATTGCCACATGTTGTGGACAGGTGCTGCCAAGTATGTTAAGATCAAAGTTACTGCAACAACATTAGCTAGTCTTGGTTGTCATTCGTTTGTTGTTACACCATGTCAGAAGTGTGAACCCTACATCCATATTCATTTGCTTTGATTACATTATGTGCCTCTGGATTATTGGTATGATTGTTGGAGGAATGTTGTGTATGATGTGAATTGTAACAGCCTCTATTTAAGTAGATTTTTTTCGAGACCAATGCAGCTGTGCATAATTTTTAACATTGGTATTTTATCTCATTGCACATAATTTTATACTATAGAAATAGCTCTGTGATCTACAGTTGCCGGAAATAAATTGAGATTTGTATGTGTTACTCAGGATGATTGATTCATGCTTTTCCATTTCCTGTGGGAAACAGCAAAGTTTTGCTGAGTAGCTTTACCTCATGGCACAAACCACCCAATGACAGGCTGCAATGAACAACCTGAAAGTTAAATTGATCAACCCCAGGAAATATGTATGGGGATCTGGTGTATGGTGGCCGAGTTGCTTC
Organism: Carcharodon carcharias; assembly: GCF_017639515.1. Taxonomy (NCBI): domain Eukaryota; kingdom Metazoa; phylum Chordata; class Chondrichthyes; order Lamniformes; family Lamnidae; genus Carcharodon; species Carcharodon carcharias. Next base: position 85,965,590 of record NC_054470.1, read on the forward strand.
TTTGTAATAGAGTTGAACTGTAGACTCTTCTTGAGTGGAAACATTAAGTTTATTTCCAATATACTCAGCAGCAACTACACGTGTGTTTTCAACACCAACTCTATCTCTACACTGACTGTGGAGGTAGCCTGCGCTACTCTACTATTGTTACTACAGATCATGTGATCTTCCCTATCAAGTATTATTCTTAAAGGTACATTTCACACTAAATAAAACCATAATTACTACATTCCTCCCCCTTTAACTTGGCTATACATATTATATTTACAAGTACACATTTTTCAAGGCAACATAATATTTACAGGGTAAGGAATTTACAAGTTCAGTCTTTCAGGTGGTTTCATGGTACGTGTGGAACATCGCAGCTCCACAACTTCAAATTCTCTCTCTGGAACCTCCTTTTCCGGAGTTGCCTGAACATCAGGTGCTTCTGTGGGCACTTGCAGTTCTGTATCCTCAACTCTTACAGGAACATCAGATATGTCAGTCCTGGGTTGAGCGTCTTCAACAGGAAACGCTGACCCGGTCGTGATCACTGGTGGAACCATATCTTGATAATTTGTCTCTCTCTTCCTTAAGTGGTCCACATGTTTATGGATGATTCAGCCTTCCATCTCCATGTGGTAAGATAGAGGTCCAATCACCACACTAATTTTATCCGGTAACCACTTTGGTTCTTCCCCGAAGTTTTTCATGTATACCAGCTCTCCCACAGTAAATCTCCTCTTGTGATTATGCCAGTTGTGTCTAGTTTTTTGGCTCCCCTGACTCCTTTCCACCATCCCCTCCAAATCTGGCATTATTAAGCTCAGTCTCAACCTGAGACAGTGTTTCAACAGTAACTCCACAGGCGTGACACCTGTTGTGTGAGGGGTAGCCCTGTAATGAAAAACAAAGTGTGCTAGCTTGGTTGCTAAGGAATTACCAGTTAAATTTTTCATGCCTGCCTTGAATGATTGAACCGCCCTTTCGGCCAGTCCATTTGAGAAAGTGTGGTATGGTGCAGTCTTCACATGAATGATACCGTTGAGGCTGATAAACCGTTGAAATTCAGCACTCCTAGATGCTGTTATCTGACACCTCTGGTAGTCCATGAATGGCAAAACTCTATGTAAGTTCTCAATTGTAGCGCCCAACATTGGTGACTTCACCTCATATACGTCCAACCATTTTGAATGGGCATCGACAATGAACAGAAACATTGTTCACAGGAAAGATCCAACATAGTCAATATGTAACCACTCCCAGGGTCTACCTGGACATTCCCAAGGGTGTAATTGGTAACTTTTGCAGTTGCTGATGTTGCACACAGTGCTTTACTAAACTCTCTTTTTCGCCATCCATCCCAGGCCACAATAGATAGCTGCATGCTATGGTCTTTTTTCGAGAAATTTCTGGATGGGCACTGTAGTTCAACTAAAAGTGGCTCCCTTCCCTTTGGAGGAACTTTCACTCTTGCACCCGACAATAGGATGTCATTCTGACTGGTTCTTTCATATCTTCTGTTGAAATACGGTTTCATTTTTAATCATTTACGGGCTCCTGGGACCAACCATGTAGCACTTGTTCTCATACCTGAGATAGGACTGGGTCCCGACTTGTCCAGTCCCTAATCTGTTGAGCACATACTGTCAGATAGTCTAAGAGATTTAACAGTAAAATAAGTTCTTGTGGAACTGGGACGAGTTAATCATTTTCTTGTAAAGGCAAATGGCTAAGGGGATCGGCGTTTGCGATTTGATTGCCAAGCTCATTTAAATGCCAACATTGCCAGAATTAAGGCCCATCATTGTATTCTGGCTGAGGCTATGGGTGGTATAGTGTTTTGCTCACTAAACAAACCTAACAGTGGCTTCTGATCGGAAAAGATTGTAAAATGGTAGCCGTGTACGTACCAGTGAAATTTCTTGACAGCAAGGTTGATGGACAGGCCTTGTTTTCCATAAGACCATAAGACATAGGAGCAGAAATTAGGCCATTCAGCCCATTGAGTCTGCTCCACCATTCAATCAAGGCTGATAAGTTTCTCAATCCCATTCGCCCGCGTTCTCCCCATAACCTTTGATCCCCTTACCAATCAAGAACCTATCTATCTCGGTCTTAAATACACTCAATGACCTGGCCTCCACAGCCTTCTGTGGCAATGAATTCCATAGATTCACCACTCTCTGGCTAAAGAAGTTTCTCCTCATCCCTGTTCTAAAAGGTCTTCCCTTTATTCTGAGGCTGTGCCCTCGGGTCCTAATCTCTCCTACTAATGGAAACATCTTCCCCCCATCCACTCTATCCAGGCCTTTCAGTATTCTGTAACGTTCAATCAGATCCCCCCTCATCCTTCTAAACTCCATCGAGTATAGACCCAGAGTCCTCAAACGTTCCTTATATGTTAAGCCTTTCATTCCTGGGATCGTTCTCGTGAACCTCCTCTGGACCCTCTCCAGGGCCAGCACATCCTTCCTGAGATACGGGGCCAAAATTGCTCACAATATTCTAAATATGGTCTGGCCAGGGCCTTATAAAGCCTCAGCAGCACATCCCTGCTTTTATATTCTAGTCCTCTCAAAATAAATGCCAACATTGCATTTGCCTTTCTAACTACCGACTCAACCTGCAAGTTAACCTTAAGAGAATCCTGGACTAGGACTCCTAAGTCCCTTTGCACTCCAAGATTTCTGAATTCTCTCCCCATTTAGAAAATAGTCTATGCCTTTACTCTTCCTGCCAAAGTGCATGACCTCTCACTTCCCCACATTGTATTCCATCTGCCAATTCTTTGCCCATTCTCCTAACCTATCTAAATCCTTCTGCAGCCTCCCCGCCTCCTCAATACTACCTGTCCCTCCACCTATCTTTGTATCATCTGCAAACTTAGCCAGAATGTCCTCAGTTCCTTCATCTAGATCATTAATATATAAAGTGAAAAGTTGTGGTCCCAACACTGAACCCTGTGGAACTCCACTAGTCACTGGCCGCCATTCTGAGAAGGACCCCCTTATCCCCACTCTCTACCTCCTGCCAGACAGCCAATCTTCTATTCATGCTAGTACCTTGCCTCTCACACCATGGGCTGTTATCTTACTGAGCAACCTCCCGTGTGACACCTTGTCAAAGGCCTTCTGGATGTCTAAGTAGATAACATCCATTGGCTCTCCTTTGTCTAACCTACTCGTTATTTCCTCAAAGAATTCTAAGAGATTTGTCAGGCATGCCCTCCCCTTGATGAAACCATGTTGACTTTGCCCTATTTTACCATGCACTTCCAAATATTCTGAAATCTCATCCTTAATAACGGACTCTAAAATCTTACCAACGACCGAGGTCAGGCTAATCGGCCTGTAATTTCTCGTCTTTTGCCTCACTCCCTTCTTAAACAGGGGGGTTACATTAGCAATTTTCCAGTCCTCTGGGATCCTCCCTGACTCCAGTGATTCCTGAAAAATCACCACTAATGCCTCCATATCTCTTCAGCTATCTCCTTCAGAACTTTGGGGTGTAATCCATCTGGTCCAGGTGATTTATCCACCTTCAGACCTTCAGTTTTCCTAGCACCTTCTCCTTGGTAATGGCCACCATACTCACCTCTGCCCCATGACTCTCTTGAACTTTGGGGATGTTACTCGTGTCTTCAACTGTAAAGACTGACGCAAAGTACCTATTCAGTTCCTCCGCCATTTCTTTGGTCCCCACTACTGTAACTGTAACCTTGCCTTTCTTACACGCTTTTTCTATCTCCTGGTGTATCTTGTGCCCCACATCCTGACTACTGTTCGGAGGCCTGTACATAACTCCCATTATGGTTTTTTTACCTATGCGATTCCTCAACTCTACCCACACAGATTCTACATCATCTGACCCTATGTCGTTTCTTGCCATCGATTTAATTTCATTTCTTACTAACAGAGCAACCCCACCCCCTCTGCCAACCTGCCTATCTTTTTGATAGGATGTATATCCTTGGATATTTAGCTCCCAGTCCTGATCCCCTTGCAGCCATGTCTCCGTAATGCCCACCACATCATACCTGCCAATTTCAATCTGCGCCACAAGCTCATTTACCTTATTTTGTATACTGCGTGCATTCAGATACAACATCTTCAGTCCTGTATTTCCCGTCCCCCTTCTCATTGTCATCCCTTTATCTGGTGTGCTTGAAGTTAGATTCCTAGCCCTTTCCAAACACGCTGTCCTATGTTGTGTTCTGGAGACTTTAATAGCCTCTCCTGGGCTCTCCTTTCTTTTCAGTTTTTTCATAATTTTCCATGAAGTTGAATCCACACCCTCCACATGCTAACCTGCTGCTTTGTTTCCCATTAGTCATACTTCTTGGAGTTTTACCCTTCCCTTCCCCCCCACTTTCTAGTTTAAAGCCTATCTGTCAGTATCCCTTTTCCACTATGGTAAGCATCCTTTATACATAACCTATTGGCCACCCAGTGCCGTCATCCATTCGATGAGTTAGCACTGCTTCTGGTCACATGTCAGCACCAATCCTTTCATCTGGTCTTAATGAACGAGTGCAACAATTGCTTCACCTTTATGAAAGCTTCTTTCTGGGGTACCTCCCAAAACCAACATTGGTTCTTTTTCAGTGGAGAATGCAGTGGAGGCAACACTGTAGACAAAGTGGGTAAGAGCTGCCCATAACAGTTGATCATTCCTACGAATGATTTGAACTCTGAGGCATTCTTTGGCCCAGGTGCCTCTCTTACGGCGCTCCTCAGCCGGGTGGAAGCCCTGTGAATCTATCCAGTGACCCAAATAGATTACTCCCCTCGCTTGGAACATGCACTTTTTTTTAAGATGCATTCCAGCTTGCAAGAAATGTTTTAAGACTTCTTCTAAGTTTTGCCAAGTGCTCTTTTTCAATGAATCCTGTCACCAATACATCGTCTAAATAGACTATAACTGGGGCAGTCCCTGCAGTAAACTTTCCATTGTTCTCTGAAAGATGGCACAAGCTGAGGAGATACCGAAAGGCAGTTGTGTATATTGGTATAACCCTCTTTGGATATTAATTGTGACAAATGCCTGAGAGGCATTATCCAATTCTAGTTGTTGATAATCATGACTTATGTCAAGCTTTATGTATGTTGTCTCTCCTGCCAGCTTGGTATACAGGTCTTCAATTTTTGGATGGGGTACCTGTCCAGTTTGGCTACTTTGTTAACTGTTAGTTTGTAGTCCCCACAAATTCGGGCACTTTGGTCGGGCTTTCTGAGAACTGCGCAGCTTGTATAACACCCAGTTTCTCTAGACAGTTCAGCTCAATGTCGACTTTTTCTCTCAGGGTGTATAGCACAGGTCTCGTCTTTGTGAACTGAGGGGTTGCTTTCAGATCCACAGTCTGCAGGCCCTGGATTTTTCCCAGTTTGTTCTTGAAGACAGTGGCATACTTTCTAAATAGCTCTGGTAGCCCACTTGCTCTCAACTGGAAGATTTCGGACCAGTCTAACTTAATCTCCTTTAATCAATTTCACCCAAGGAGTCTTGGCCCGTCACCTGCTACCGCCATCATGGGTAGCTATGCCAACTGACTTCCATAATGGACAGTTGCTCTGCTTATGCCTTTTACTTGAATGTCTTCACCTGTGTACATTTTTAGCTTGGCTGTTGTTTGTTCTAAACCCAATTGATGTTCACCGTAATTCAAATATCTGAAAGTATGTTCCCCAATTACGGAAGTGGAACCTCCCACGTCCACTTTCATTCTAACTGTGACAAATATGGGTTCTGTTTTTCCAACCTTCAGATTAAACAACAAGTAAATGTCAGAATTTGTTGTCTCAGGCTCTTCTACATAGCAGATTTCATTGGGCTTCTCCTTTTGTTTACAAGCCTACCTGAATCTGTCCTGGCACTGCGTCATCATATGTAATTTCTGTGACAATAGTAGCATTCGATTTTTTTAAACTGCCAATCGCTAAAAGACTGATTGTTTCCAACTCTATTAAAATTATTCTTCGATTTCACTGTTAAGTTATTTTTTCTTTATTCTTCGGCTAGTTGTTTCCCGCTTCTTGGCAGAGTCTCACTTTTTTGCACCCTTTTCCGCTGAGGTTTCCTGTCTGATTTGGAGGATGGCGCCATTTTGCGCACCCTGTATTGCTTGTGAATCTCATCACATGGCCAGCGCTATCCCTAGCACCTTCTTGAAATCCAGATTTGCTTCGGACAATAATTTTTTCTGAATAGTGTCCTCTTTCAAACTATATACTAAACGATCTCTGAGCATGTCATTTAGAGTCTTACCGAGCTCACAATGTTCTGTTAGCTGCTTCAAGTTTGCTACATAGCATGCAATTATTTCACCCGGGGTTCTATTTCATGAATTAAAACTGAACTTCTGCATCATGATTGAGGGCTTGGGTTGAAAATGTCCCTTCACGAGGTCCACCAATTCTTCAAACTTTTTTGAATCTGTGGTACTGGGGCACTGTCAAACTTGGAATCAAACTGTAGGTTTTGGTCCCACAAGTACTCAAGAGGATCGCTCACCTCTTTTCTTCCCCCGTAATCTCATTTGCTTGAGAAAAGCCCGTGAGGCATTCTATGTATTGAGACTAATTGTCTGTGGTTGGCTCAAAAGGATCAATTCTCCTGAGTTGTGGCATTTTGAGAGAGGATAACTTCTTCAATTCTAAAGGAGCTTGCTACTTACAATCACTGGGTGAGGTACAGTGCTGATTTTTTTCTAACTTGATTTCTTCTGTTCAATCCTGTTTTATCCTTGTCGCCTGTTTGCTGTTGGGTAGCTGAGTTGCTTATTTGTAACAGAGTTGAACTGTTGACAATTCTTGAGTGGAAACATTAAGTTTATTTACAATATAAACAGCAGCAACTACACATGTGTTTTCAACTCCAACTCTATCTCTACACTGTCTGTAGAGGTAGCCCGCGCTACTCTTCTATTGGTTACTACAGATCATGTGATCTTCCCTAACAAGTATTATTCTTAAAGGTTTATTACACACTAAATAAAACCATAATAACTAGAGGATCGGATCTGGTTACAATGGCCCATTCATGGTGCTGTAACCAGCATGTTCAATTTGCGCTATCCGCTGATTTAAATTATTGGGCTAATGCAGCAGGTATACCTGCACTGTTCATTTAGCTGCACTCATCAGCAGTGAATATGATACCAAGAGTTTGATACAAGCCAGCCTGCACCTCTTAATGGAGAATGACAATAGAAAATGCTGGAAATACCCAGCAGGTTTGGCAGCACCTGTGGAGAGAAAAACAGAGTTAACGTTTCAGTATAGCCTGCAAACATGACAAGCTTCCGATAGCCTGCCATTTTAATTCTCCATCTTTCTCTCACACTGACATCTCTGTCCTCATATTGACATCTCTGTCTTTGACCTTTTTTGTTATTCTTTCACAGGATGTGGAAGTGTTCCACTTGACAGCCTCCTGGACTCAATGTTAAGTTCAACAATTCCAACCATAAACTCTCTCCTCCAATTTTGTTTCAGTTTTGCTTTCCATGTGATGGTTATAACCTTCTTTTTCTATGCTTTTGGACAAGGCTGTTCATTATTCTGCTGTTCGCATCCACTCTGGACAAATCGTTTGTTTTTTTGTGACTACCGTTTGCAGACCTTCCCTTTTGTTCTTCCTCTGCACACCCCCCCCACCCCACACAAACCCTATTACATTTGTATCTTAGAATCCTAGAATGGTTACAGTGCAGAAGAGGGCTATTCGGCCCATTGTGTCTGTGCTGGCTCTCTGAAGGAGCAATTCACCTCGTGCCGCTCCCCTGTCATTCTGAAGAAAGGTCCTTGATCTGAAATATGAACACAGTTTCCTCCTCCAGAGGTGCTGTCAGACCTGCTGAGGATCAGTTTCAGGCCATGACTTTCATCAGAACTGGGAAAAATTAGAAGGGTAATATCTTTTAAGTAAATGAAACGCAGAAGTGTGGAAAAAATCTAAAGGGAAGATATGTGAGAGGGTGGAAGACAGGTGACATTAAATGACAAAAGAGTTGCTGGGGCAGTGCCAGTGGTAATGGGCTAAATAAAGAAACAAAAGATGGGTGCAGAGGTGGTGTGAATGGCAGAATAATGAGCAGCTGCCATCCGAA